>NW_026652297.1:9298376-9452209 GCF_009828535.3 Hylobates moloch | reverse complement strand
TTGTTTTGTTTTGTTTTGTTTTGTTTTGTTTTGTTTTGTTTTGTTTTGTTTTTTTGAGATGGATTCTTGCTCTGTCTCCCAGGCTGGAGTGCAGTGGCACGATCTCGGCTCACTGCAACCTCCACCTCCTGGGTACAAGCGATTCTCTGCCTCAGCCTCCCCAGTAGCTGAGATTACAGGCACCCGCCATCATGCCCAGCTGATTTTTGTATTTTTAGTAGAGACGGGGTTTCACCATCTTGGCCAGGCTGGTCTTGAACTCCTGACCTCATGATCCACCCGCCTCGGCCTCCCAAAGTGCTGGGATTACAGGCGTGAGCCACCGCGCCCGGCCCTCTCTCTCATTGTTCTCTGGTGGTCAACCCAGCTGCCCTGTAGTCAGCTGCTGGGCTGTGCCTTATTCTTCCCTGGCAGCTCTTGTCTTCCCTTGCAGAAAGTAGACAGAAGTGTTATGAGTTGATTGTGTCCCCCGCAAATTCATATGTTGATGCCCTAACCCCCAGCACCTCAGAAAGTGACCTCATTGGGAAATGAGGTCATTGCAGATGTAATAAGTTAAGATGAGGTCATCAGGGTGGGCCTGAATCTGCTGTGACTGGTGTCCTCATGGAAAGGGGAAATTTGTACATAGACCTGCACACAAGAAGAATGCCCTGTGAGCATGAATGCAGAGACCAGGGAGATACATCTATAAGCCAAGGAAAGTCAAAGATTGCAGGTAAACCACCGGAAGCTAGGGGAGAAGCATGCATGGAACAGATTCTCTCTCACACTCCTCAGAAGAAACCAACCCTGTAGACACCTTGATCTTGGACTTCTAGCCTCCAGAACTGTGAGGCAATAAATTTCTGTGAAGTTACATAGTCCATGGCACTTTGTTACGGCAGCCCCAGGAAACTGATACACAGGGTTAGGGTGCATCTGCTCAGTCAGTGTGAAGCAAAAGTTCTCCACTGCTCAGGAATGACTTGTCATGGTGGCTTGAACAGGTGAGGCCAAGGGTGGGGAGGGGGCAGGAGGGGAGAGGAGAGAGAGCCTGTGGAGTGGGTACCCTGAGTCCTGGGGTGTGGTAGCCCTGGGTATGGGCAGGGGCCTAGGGAGAGAAGGGAGGGTGCCCTGGTACCCACATTGTAGCCCTCTGGTGAATGCTTGTTTTATAAACTCAACAAAGGGTCCCTGTGAAGTGGTTGGAGGCCCCTTTGCCAGTGCCCAAGACACATAGCTGCCCCTCTGGTAGTAGGGATGCATGATGGCCAAGAAGGGAATGGAAACTTCCAGACAGCAGAGGGCTGAGTCCCCCTGACACCTGCAGCTCTGTGAGTGTGGAAGGATGTGGTACGAGTTGTGATGGGTGAATGGCACTGGCCCAAAGACTGCCACCTGGACCCTCTGAGGCTGGCAGTGAAGGAGCCCCCTGAGGAGAATGGTGGGTGGAGCTTAGAGCCCAACTCGTGTCCCCTTGGACACCGCCACAGCTCCCACCAGGTTGACACTGCCATGCTTTAGTGACCTGGCCAGACTGATCTGAGGGCCCACCCTTTGCACCTCCCCTCGGCATCACACTAAGGCTGGGAAGTCAGGAGAGACAGACCTGGCAGGACCAGGGGCTGGGAACCTTCTTTCCATGACAGCACTTTTGTCTTCAGCCTGGGGACACCTGCCAGATGGCCCCTGCCCAGCTCCTCACTCTGCAGCTGGGGCAGAGACTTAGGAGTCCAGCTGCCAGGGGGAAAGCCCAGCTCTGCCCCAAGCTAGTTCTGGAACCGTGGCTGAGTCACTCAACCTCTTCAAGCCTCTGTCTTCCCATCTGTAAAATGGAGACAATAATCCCCACCTCGCAAAGTTCTCCTAAGGATTAAATAGTAGAATGGGTATAAACTGCCCAGGACGGTGCTGGCACACAGAGGTGATCACCATCAGATGGCTCTTATTATTACCTGTGTAATATTCCCCAAATGATGGACACTTACGTTCTTTCCCACGTATTAATGTTTTTACCTTCCCTTAAGCTAAACAACTGACAGCACACTAAATAGAAGATGCACTGATAATGTGTTGCACATCTTAAATTAGTCATAATAGGTTCTGCACTATTCATTTCCACGCACCAGCCCTTGCTCACTGGAGACTTGTAGGTTTCCCTGAAGCATTTAGAGAGATGCTTGTAAAGTCATCATGCTTCCCTGAAGGCAGTACTCCTTCTCAAGGGCGCTTTCCTCCGGGAATGCTCCTCTAGCCCCACATTTCATGCCTTTCCAGTTGTGCAGTGGATTCTCACATAAATCACCAAAAGTTCTAATAGTTTGTTTATTCATGCTTTCATTGATTCATTCATTCCTTCATCAAAGAGTAGGAATTACTCAAGCAATAAAGGTGTATCCAGGCAGAAAGAGCAAGAAATCGGAGTTATGAGAGGGCTCGAGGTCTGGGGCAGCTCAGTGTGGATAGAGCTGGAGTGAGGGGTGTAGTCACTTAGTAACTGAGTAATATATACAGAGCAGGTACTGTGGCCAGGCCCTGTGCTAGGTACTGAAGATAAGGCAGTGAACAGGCAGCCAGGGATCCTACCCCATGGAACGTACAACTTAGCAAGGAAAACATACAACTGATTACAGAAATTAGCCTGTGGTTACTAGTGTGCAGGGTGGCATGTCGGGAAGGTGGATGGTCCTGGGAGAGCGTATGAGTGGGGCCTGGTCTGTCTTGAGAGCCAGAGGCGGCCAATCTAAGGAACCTCTAAGCTTAGAGGAGGAATTAACAAGCGAGGTGCCTGTTTGGGGGTGAGGGATGAAGAAAAAGGTATTCTAGGCAGCAGCAGCAGCATGTGCAAAGGCCCTGTGGCAAGAGGGAGGCTGGCACAACTTAGGAACTCAGGTGGCAGGTGGCATGCAGGGAGCATGGCAGGAAAAAAAGCTGGAGAAGCAGATAGGGTCTCACAGAGGATAAAGGAACCAAGCAGGAATGGAAACTTTGTATATAAGAAAATTTTTAGTACGGATAAGTTGGAGTGTGGGCAAAATTGCAGACTTACTAACAGGTAAGTGGCCCCTTTGAGATGCCTGGAGGTCAATGTGGTTGCTCAAGGAAAGCATGGCCAAGAGGAGAACACTGCCTGGCAGAACTCCTCAAGCCCTAGGGCAGCCAAGCCTGCCCATGAGGAAGAGGCCACATCTCTGCCTCTACCTCACACTTGGACTCCAGGACTCCTCCCTATTCCCAGACCCTAAAAGAGGATTTCCTGCAGCCCAAACCAGATACAGTCACTTACAAAAATAGGAATGGCTCCCAAGTGGCCGCGCCTGTCCTGGGTGCCGCATAAAGCTGTTTGACATCTCTGTTTTCCCAATACCTGATTGTTAGCAACAAGGCTTTAGGAATCCCAGTGGCAAAGGGGCAGCCTCTGAAGACAGCAGCCTACAGTGGCCTGGAGCCATGGCCCCCTCTGAGCTGGCTCCATTTGCAGACCTAGCATGCCCTTTCAAGGCGCAATTAGTTCTAAAGCAGGAGCTGATAACAGTGAACCCTGGGGTAGGCCACATCCCCCAAGGCAAGTCAACTGGGACTTGTTACTGAGCTAATCCAGGTCAGGCACGGTGTGGACACAGAGGGGCCCCACGACAGAGAACAAAGGGCTTCCCATCCAGCTCACTCATCAACCCAAGGAAATGGCAGCATCGGAACTGCACACACCTTTGGTGCCCTCAGCTCTACACAATCCCGACCCTAAAAATGAACGGAAAAGACTCAGCTGGTGCCTGGGATGGGATCAGCTTCTGTCCTGAAGTATATTAAAGAAAGGTCTTCTCAGGTGCTACTTGCTTGCAGTTCATTTATACCTGCCTGGTTACCTGCCTTCCATTCCCTCCACATAACAAACCACAAATGAGAATGAGGGGTAGGTAAGGCCAGAGACAGGCACACCAGCCACAACCCTCCAACAGCCAACTGCCTACCCACATGAGGGACACAGAACAGCCACAGCAAACAAGAACTCTTAAAGTGCGGCTGTCCAGAGCCATTCAGCAAAGGGGCATGAGGCCCAGCCCTCAGGAGCCAGGCAGAGCAAGGTTGTAGTACCAAAAATGACTTTTTTTTTTTTTTTTTTCTAATTCTGAATCCTCTAAAATGGATTCAGTTATGTTTAGGGTGATTGGTTCAAGATGAGGGAATAATGAGTCTTAGAAAAATTCCCACCCAAAGAGATCACGCTCAAAGTAGGTTCGTCACTTAAAAGGACCATTGATCCGACAAATTCACTCAAGTTGAGAAAGCTTTCCCCAACAGTTTCGAATAAATGAGGTGTCAGTGAAATGATCTCAGCAGTGAAATAAATAATCCCAGCATTAAACAATAAAGCAGTCCCTAGAAGGGTGTGATTATCTAGTGAGGGGTACAGACAATGAGTGCCTGCAGGTTCCTGCCGGTGAGAATGACAGAGGGACTGGGCCGAGAGGAGGACCTTGTGCAGCCCTGAAATGCGGCAGGAATGGGCTGGAGGGAGAGGGCAGGGGAAAAGCACTCCAGGCAGTGGGAGTGGCAGGAGCAAAGGCGAGGGGCTGGAATCTGCTTCATTTCTTGGGGAAGGGGAAGAAAGTACATGAGTCTGGCAAGAGGGAAGTTTGTGGGTAGATTCCTTGAGGAGAGCCTGCTGGGGCCAGACTGTGACCCGGACACACTGCAGACACCTCCCGGGTGGCTGCCACTGACCAGCCACAGAAGCTTCTTTGAGGGCCTCCCGGACACACCCCCAAGGATCTCCTCTGCATGGCAGATGGCTGGGGTTGTTTTTGGCAGCTTAGATTCTGTAAGTCTGTGGGAGGAGATGACCAGGCGGGACTGAAAGGCTGCCAGACCTCGTGGCCTGCACACAGGTGGCCGGTGTCAGGCAGGCAGTGGTGTCTGCAGACTTTGCTGCCCAGACCTGGGCAGGGCCTGCCAGGGCGTCCTGGGAGCCGGCACAGGCTGCGTGGCCAGCCCATCACAAGTGAGCCTTTGTGGCCCCGGTTTACGAAACCAGCCAAATATTTTCCCTGTCACTTTATGAGGTGCTAGGTCTACCCATTCAAGCTGGGAAAAATAAAGCGTCACATAATTTGCGCCGTTAGAGTTGAGGAGGTTTGAAGTGAACCAATACTCCTTTTAAAAGAACTCTGTGCCCCTGGGAAGGCCTGTCAGCCTGAGGGGGAGTACACCCAAGATCCCACCTCTGGAAGGGATGGGTACCATCCAAGCCGCCTGCGGGTTTTGCAGACGTAGAGAATGGGGCCCTGAGTCTGGAAAGTCTTCAGCCCACAAGGCGGATGGCGTCAGATGAATGAGGGGACTGAGTTCCTTAAATATCTTTAGCACCATACGTTCAGGAACCATTTTAGCCTCTTTTTCACAGGTGAGGCCAGAAAGCGCTCACAGAAAAGGGTGGATAGGAATTCTCCTTCAGAACTTCACTGCAAGGCAGAAAGGATTCCAGAAAGGCTTTGAGGCTGAGGTGCGTGGTGAAACGGGATGTTACACACTGAAGTTGAAAAGCGTCCGCCTTGTGCAGTAAGCCAGTGGGCAGCCACCATTGCGCTGTGATTCCTGGCCTCCCACCGAGTTCCCACATCCCCTACAAAGCCTCATTTCTTACTGCCCATGGCCTATAATTTCATTGGTAGATCCGCTTCCCTTTTGCCTCTAGTAATAAGTGTCATTTATTGGGTACTTGCTATATTATGCCAAGGATTCCACTAGGTACCTCATTCATTCATTTAACTGAGATTTATCAAACACCTACTATATGCTATCCCCCGAGGATGCAGCAGCCCTGTCTGGCGTAGTATTGAATCCATTGTTACAGATGGATCATTTGAGCTCAAAGAGAAGTGACTTGCCAAAGACATACAGCTAATTCATGGCAGAGTTGAATTTCAAAACCAGGCGGGTCTGACTTCAAGGTATGGCTTCTCTCCATTCCCTCATTGACAGGGTTAGGAAGAGGAAAGTAATTATTAAAGAAGACACAGTGTAAGTAATCATAATTCTTTTCTTTTGCCTTCGAAGTTATAATAAAATTGATTAAAGTTTTAAATGCTTACTACCTTTTTTAAAAAAAATTTCTTTTCCATCTCCCTTTCCTGGTAAATTGCTTATTATCTTTTAGATGAAATAAAGATACACTTTCATAAAAGCGAATCCGTGATGGCCACTTAAAATTCCACACTACATGCGGTAACTCTACATCGCCACCTGGTGGTACAGATTTTGCATAACGGGATGTGAATCAAGAGCAAAGATAATAGCTATGGGCTATTGGAAGGGACTACAATTTGGAAGTGAGAATTCAGAGGTTCTAGTCTGTGCTCTGCCCTAGACCGGCCATGGTGGCACTGAGTCAGCCACTCTAGCCCTCTAGGTGGCAGATCCTTTTTTTGCAGCTCCTGTGTGGGCTGGTGTCCCTGGAGACTCCGTTTTAACTTGGACGTTCCCTGACTCTTTATTGTCCTCCTATGTTGCACTGAACTCAAAGAAAAATGCTCAGGCGGGTTTTGAGGTACCAGTTGGGGAGACAGCGTGGGGCGAGGCTTTCTGGAGCCCTCGGGCCACTCCATGAAGGCCGCACCTCCTCCTCTAAGTGTGCATCTTGGCCTGGCCTCAGGCATCCCATTATGGCTTCTCACCCTCCCTGGGATCTGCTCTGACTGCAGTCTTCTTAAGGGCAGTTCTGACCCCATGCCTTTCTTCACCAGACCAGAGACCCTCTACCACACCCTAGGAATCAGGATCAGGAATTACCTCCGATGAGAGTCCAAGAAACCAAGTTCAGGGTCTAGGATGGGCTTAGCACAGCAGAAGTAGTTTGTTAGTTGTATTCTTTTGTAAGGAACAGAAGATCTGACCCCAAACTGCCTTAAGTTAATAAAAGGAATATATGTGCTTTTGTCACTGAGTAATTGTAGTTGCTTTAGCCTCACCTGTATCCCAGGTTCAAACACCATTGGCAAGGTCTGACGTCTCTCTCTCCATTTCTCAGCTCTTCTTCCTTCGTGTCTAGTGGCACCTTAGGGGTGTCTTATGGGGCTTTAGGCCCCACACCCTCAACCTACCTGAAATAACAGGATCTAAGTAGACAGTGTTTCCTAGATCTCCCATCTCACAGACCACCACTCCTGAGCCCCTCCTACATACACATTCTAGAGGCCTCTGTGTGGGGTCATCTTTCTCAGGTCCCCAAATGACTTCAAGGAGGCCCTGGGTCCACCTGTTGCTCCTTCTTATTGCAGGCTGTGCCCAGCACAAGTCCTGGAATCCATTCTCATGGGCCCCACTGGGATCTCAGGCTCACCCCTGAACCAATCACGGTGGCCACTGGACTGGAATGTGCTGATTGGCTTAGCCTGGTCAGAGGCTCCATGCCTGGGGTTGGGATGGGGCAAAGCCTCAGGAAAAACACACTCCCCAAGGGATCTGAAATGTTTTACCTAAAGGGCAGATGGAGGATGCTGGAGGCAAAACCATCAGAAATCCATTAGTAACTAACATAAAGGTTAGTAGAATGGAAGTTCACACATGATTTATCTTTTGAGTGAATCAGAGGGATAAGACTATCTTCATGGTAATGTTGCTTCATTCACTGGAAAGGTGTGTTCATAGGAATGCAAAAGGCTTAGGAAAAAAATAAATAAGACAAGAGAAAAGTCTGTTCCGCGACAGAGAAAACAGAGTTGGGCCTGGCCTCTGTCCTGTCCCCACTACGCTTCCATCCAGGGCAAGGACAGTATTGGTGAAGACATGTTTCAACAGTGCCTCCAACTCAGCCCTGAAGAAGAGAGGTAGTCCCTTAGGTTTGAGTTTCCCTCTGGGAGTCTGTCTTGCATGTGAATATCATCCTGTAACTATTGGGACAGCCTTATATCCCCTCTGCTAGTCTCTAAAGTTGATTTGAAGATTTTTATTTGTGCCCGGGCACGGTGGCTCAGGCCTGTAATCTCAGCACTTTGGGAGGCAAAGATGGATGGATCACCTGAGGTTAGGAGTTCAAGACTAGCCTGGGCAACATGGTGAAACCCCATCTCTACTAAAAGTACAAAAATCAGCCAAGCACGGTGGCACGAGCCTGTAATCCCAGCTACTTGGGAGGCTGAGACACGAGAATCACTTGAACCCAGGAGGTGAAGGTTGCAGTGAACCGAGATCACACCACTGCACTCCAGCCTGGGCAACAGAGCGAGACTCCGTCTCAAAAAAAAAAAAAAAGATTTTTATTTGTCTGCGATGGCCTCTTTCGCTGTTCTGTCCTGCTTGGGCTAATGTTTAAAATTCCAGATAGAGTGTCCAAGTGGGCAGGGCCTTAGGGACTCTGGTGCAAGCCCCTTCTGCTGTGAATGGGGGCCAGCGAGGGTCAGAGTCTTACTGAGTTCACAGAGCTAGTTAAATCACCGAGCTCAGGAGCCTCTGCCTGGCAACCCCTTCTCGTGGGAGTCTCGTTACCACAGGGTTCCCAAGCAGGCAGACAGAGAGGCAGCCAAGGTGAAGGCCCCGATGACACCTTTGCTATGAATAACCCACAAAATCAATTACCGCAGTGGGCAGAGCAGCAGCCAGGCCCTTCACTGTGTGCTGCTGGGCGCATGTACTGAGATCACTTCTTGCTGCAGGGCTTCCCTTCCTAATTGTATTTTGCTCAAACTAATGTTAAAAATTAACTTTCCCGCATTCAGATGAGGCCAAAGCGGGAGGTGGAATAAGAGAAAAGACTTAATTTTTAGTGGATATACCACCAGGGAGCCACCTAGGATAGATGTTCTGTGTGTGTTCGATCTCTCAGAGATGCAGAATATTTACTGAGCAGCATTCTGTGCTAGGTCCCGGGGTACTCCCTAGGATCAGACCCAGGCCATGCCTCAAAGAGCCCCTAGTTTATCGGGTAGCCACACAAGTAACAATAATGATAATTCAGTGAGATGAGCGTTAATAAAGGGCTCTGGGTAGTGCAGGAGGCGTGGAGGAGAGAGAGAATATCAGGTGTTTGGATCAGCTGTGGCATCGAGGAAGTGCAGACAGAGGAAGAATATTTGAGTTGAGATTTAAAGACTCAAGTATCCCTTTCCCTAGATGGGGAAGGCCGAAAACGGCTTTTTAGGGCAGGGTACAGCATGTGTGAAGGCACAGCAGCTTTAAATTGCACAGCAGCACTCAGGAGGTTCCAAGAAGTCCAAGGTGCATACGAGGGAGAGAGCAGTCAGCAAAGAGACCAGATCATGGAGGGTGACCCCACCGCTCTAACTGGTATTTATTCATTCATCAAAACCTGGGCCTTTTGGAGTCCAGTTTTTTAAATTTAGATTTTACTTATTTTGAATACATTTATAAGGTTTTATTAAAACATGACAGTGATCAGTCTTCTGCCCACCCCTGTTTTCAGCCATCCTCCCCAGAGGCAACCGATGCTGTCAGATTCTTGTGTATTCTAAGGTGTTTCCCACAAATACACAAACAGCAGCAGTCCGCTCACACCCTGCCGTGCACCTTGCTTCCATCACTTCATACATCTTGGAGGTGATTCAGCACATGGAGCTTCTGCCTTCTCCTTGACAATGGTGGGAGCTCAGTTGTTAGCCCTAGCTTAGAGACCTTCTCATTCCGCCCCTCGTCTTACAGTGGAAAGGCCCAGAGAAGGTGGGGAGCAGCTCCAGCTCACCTGCTGTTCAGGGACTGAGCCAGGCCTGAAACTCACTCCTCTGCCTTCCATACCCACCCTGGGCCAGCCAGATCCACTTCCTTGCCGGCAGTCCTCATTTGCTAGCCCATCAGCTGGGTGAGGCTGCCATTTTTCGTAGCCATTACAGGCAGAGAAGCTGGTGTTTCCATCGGCCTCGTGATGTGGATTTTAGATTTCCACAGTAATCTTTATCAATGTTTTCTCACTTTCCTTTTCTCTCCCCTCTTCCTCCTCCTCTTCCTCCCCACCTTAAGTCTCAGCAGCCTTGTATCAAGCCTCTGCCCCATCCTGGTCCCAGCAATTGGTCACCATGGCAACAAGGGCCTTCCATCAAAAAGCGGCCTTCCAGGTATTTTATTTTGAGCCTCAATTAAGCAGGGCAGGCCAAGGCTGGGAGCAGTGCAAAGAAGAGTGTTTTATGGCCTGTGAGAGAGCCCAGGTGCTATTTATAGCTCCTTAATCGGTGTTGCTAAATGGGTCTTAACTCACGTCCTGTGGCAACTGCACATTTTCATCATAGAGAATCTCCGCCCCACAGCCTCACTCCCTCCATCTGTTGGCCTGAGGGAGAAATGGTGCCTCCTGTGGCTCAGCAGCTGTCAGCAGGCCACTTGGCCCTTCTGACCCCCTCCTGACACTCTCCGGCCCTTTGCAGCCCTGCCTTTGGGGATATTTGGTCACAGCAGATGCTTGTCAGGAACCCAGAGGCCTCAGCCCTGTCCCAGGGCTGGAATTCTGTCCCCAGCCTCCCAACCACCTCTTCTCAGCCTCCCCATCAAAGCCAGGGTGGTAAGAGGGATATGTAAGACAATATATCCAGGTTTTTGTGGATACTCCAAAAATTCTTTCCATTAACATCTCATAGGTTAACTAGCAGTTTCACTCATTAAAACAGAGCAAGTTAATGGTTTCTTACAGTTGGGAAAATTGAGGCTGAGAATGGGAGAAGGAATTAACAGATACCTATTGCCACACACTGCCTTGGAGCTTTATATGTACCATCTCATTCAATCTTCACACAACTTGTTTTATAGAGAAGGAAACTATACCAGTCAGGATAGCCCAGGTTTTGCTGCAGTAACAGACAATCCCCAAACCTCATTGACTTCAAACAACAAAGGTTTGTTTTTGCCCATACTGTGTGCTCATTGCTGTTCAGCAGGAGGCTTCATTCCACAAAGTGTGTCCTCACTTTGGGTCCAGGGCAGAAGGAACAGCCTCTAATGGTGACTAATGGAAAAGTGAAGACAGCAAAATTCACACTGGCTCCTAAAGCTTCCAAGCAAAAGTAACACACATCATTTCTGCTGCCATTTCCTTAGCAAGTCTTATGGCCACACCTAACTTCAAGTGAGTAGGGAAGGATAAGCTGATCATTGCTCGGAGGGCAAGAGCCAGAATATTTGAGAACAACCACAATGACCCCCACAGAAGCTGAGAGTCCCAGAGGTGAAGTGATTTGCCCAGATCCCACAGCTCCAAAGTGGCAGAGCAGGGATTTGAACTGTCAGCTGTTTCCCCCAGAAACCTGTGCATGTAACAAAGTGGTTAGAGACTTGGGCTCTAACATCATACTTCTGGCTTGAACTCTATCTCCAGTATTCACCAGCTATGTTATCCTAATTAGGCAAGTCTTTTAACCTCTCAGAGCCTCACTTATTTGTTAAATGAAGACACTAGTGCAGGACCATGTTCTGAAAACAAAAACTTTTTTCATAAGTTTGGGGCAAACTCATTTGGCAGCCAGACTCAACTTGAACTGGGTGAGACTATATCATTCCTTATTTCTCTTGGTGTGAATATTCATAGGTTTCACTGTAGAAATATTAAAGTGTTTGGTTGCAGGCCGCTGGGGACGTTATACCGTACATAGCATACGCAACCTAATTACTAAACCCTGGAACTTGCTTTTTTTTTTTTTTTTGGATAAGGGACAACAGTCCTGTAGTACCTCCCTCATAGGGTCATCATAAGGATTAAGGGAAATGATTTGTTCAAAAATTCTGAGCACAGGGCCCAGCACATAGTGAGTGCTCCATGCTTGGTGGTTATTTTTGGTCCCTAGATTGAACTGTTGAGGCAGGAAGAGGCCTGGGCTGCGAGAGACTGCCATACAAGCTGAAAACACAGCAAGAAAAGAGTGGGAACACTCCAGTTTGCACAGAACCCACATCAGCGGGTCTCTCAGTTTCCTGAGTGTTCTGTCGTAGGAAACAGAGGTTCTTTAGGGCCCCATTAATCCTCTAGGGTGTTTTTGGAATGATTCACTCTGAGAGCAAATGGAGTGTTTGGGTCCTCGGAAAAAGACAAAGTGCTTTGTAAGTATACGGTATTGTTTTCACACTTATTAAATGTGATGTGCCCTTTCCATCAGGCAAGAGTCTAGGGCTTTGTCATATTCATTTATCAGAATCGTGGAACCCAAAACCTGCTCCTCAGAAGACCTCAAAGCCCTGCCTTATGATTAGAACCCGAGACCCCACCCTCCACTCTGAGCAGCTTCCTGTCTCTCTGCTAAATAGACTGGAGTTCTGCGTAAATTTCATTTGGCAAAGGGTTCTGCTGTTTGGAGAAACCCGCCCTTCTCCTCCCAGCTGGAGAACTGCAACCCAGGGAGGCACCATGCGTGGCAGTCAGAACCTGGACTAGGACTGTGGTGGGATCCCCACTGATCACTCACTGGCTCCAAGATGCCCTTAGGCAGGTGGTGACCCGCCCTGTGATCCACTTTCCTCATCTGTTAATGAAGATGTCAATGGTTGTTATGAGGATTAAATAAGCTAATTTACGGAAAGTTCTTAGAACAGTGCCTGGTACAGTAGACACACTAGTGATGCTGGCTATTATTAATATTTTCTCACAGCGAGTTTGTGGTAGAGCCAGTACCTGGGCCTTCTATCAAAAGAGAGAAGGAATCTCGTTCAACTAAATTCATGGATTTGCCCTCTGCCTGCTGACTGGGCTGTCCCATCATGACCCTAGATGGGTTATTGGGTGCCAGACACTGCTCTTCTCAGTCCTCGGAGTGGCCAGGCAAGGTATGGGGCAGCAGAGCCCATGGACAGACCACTTCTGGCCTCAAGGAGCTTTCCAGGGTCTCTCAGCAAGTGGCCCAATAGAGGGGTTCTGACGGGGCCTCTGAGGCCCCTTTAGGTACATAGGACAATGGGTAAATGAATTGTTTGACCATGTCTTGGACAGATGCCTGGACAGAGCCCCTCCAGGTTACCCCAGCTGTTCTCCCATCTTCTTTGTATCTCATGCTGAGCAAAAGGTCAGGAAGCAGTGCTTTAAATTCAGCACAAGGATCCAAACCGCAGTGAGATGCCACTTCATACCTACTAGGATGGTTATAATTAAAAAGCAAACAAGCAGAACAGAAAATAACAAATGGGGAAGATTTGGAGGAATTCCTGGTGAGAATGTAAAACGATGCAGCTGCTGTGGAAAACAGTTTGGCAGTTCCTCAAAAACTTAAACATAGAATCGCCATATGACCCAGCAATTCCATTCTTAGGTATATACCCAAGAGGAATGAAAACAGGTAGGTATTCAAATACTTATGCATGAATACAGCAGCACCATTCACAATAGCTAAAAGGTGCAAATAGCCCAAAATGTCCACCAGTGTATGAATGGGCAAACAAAATGTGGCATATTGATATAATGGAATATTATTTAGCCATAAAAAGGAATGACATTTGGATACATGCTACAACATGTGCTAAGTGAAAGAAGCCTGATGCAAAAGGTCTCATTATATGATTCCATACGATCATATAATATTCCATATTCATATTCTGGGTATGGAATATCCAGATAGGTAAATTCATAGAGACAGAGGGTAGATTAGTGGTTTGCAGGGGCTGGGGAATGAAGGATGGGGCATGACTGCTTAATGGGCACAGGGTTTCCTTTGGAAGTGATAAAAATGGTTTGGAACTTGACAGAAGTGATTGTTGAATAACACTGTGAATGTACTGAATGCCACTGAATTGTATACTTTAAAATGGTTAATTTTGGCTGAGCATGGTGGCTCATGACTGTAATCCCAGCATTTTGGGAGGCCAAGGCAGGCAGATCGCTTGAGTCCAGGAGTTCGAGACTAGCCTGGTCAACATGGGGAAACCCCATCTCTAGAAAAAATTAGCCAGACATGGTGGCGCATGCCTGTGGTGCTGGCTACTTGAGGGGCTGAGGTGAGAGGATTCCTTTGGCCCAGAAATTTGAGGTTACAGTGAGTTATGATCACACCACTGCACTCTAGCCTGAGTGACAGAGTAAGACTCCATCTCAAAAACATAAAATAAATGATTAATTTCATATTATGTGAAGTTCACCTCAATTTAAAAATTATAAATAAATTCAGTGCAAGAAGTTGCCACCAGAATTCAGTCAACAGGTCAGCTGTGTTCATGTGGAAAATACCAGGGGTGAATTCAGTCAGTCGCCCTGAGCATGGCCCTGGGGGAGCACCCTTCATTCCCCATGGCCCCAGGAAACTGTGCACTCCTCCAGCTGAGGGCATCTCACTCATTTCCAGCTCCCCTGCAGCTGATCTGGCACATGACAAATCCTTAAGAGATTTGGAACTAACTCCTGTGGGTAACTGATGAAACACGGTGAATGCACAGGTGCCTGTCCTCCACTCACCGGCTCTGCAATATTGTGCTAGAAGCTTAATCTCAGCACTTAGTTTTTCTCACTGTGAAGTAACATGGGACAACAAGGCCGAGTCTAGATCCACTGTGCTGGCCCAGCAACCAGATGCATCTAAACCACCATGGCCAGCCTGGGCGCACTGGCAGGGCTCTGCAGAGGGCAGCTGCTGCTGGTCTTAGGTGATTATCATTGTTATCCACGGTCAAGGGCATCTCGGTCTGTGGTCTTTTGAGAAACTGCTTTTGCCACTATCTGAACTAAGGTATTTTTCTGCCTTTTCCCAATTCAAAAAAAGTTCATTTTCTCTATCATTTTTCTCTACCAATATGTTTTTGTCCATAAACCTCTAATGTCTGCTACCCCTTGTCTACGGTAAAATAAGAAAGGAAGTGTCTGGTTTTATGGAAAAAGTAGACACTGTAGGCATTGTACATCAAATATGTGAATGTTCTGGGCGTTGACCAGTGTCTTGTGAGGAACACAAGAGTCTTGGGAGCCCAGCAGCCCTGCCAATGTTGCCTGCATGACCTTGGAAATCACGTGACCTCTCTGTGCCTGAGTTCCCTCATAGGGTGTGAGGAGGACTGAGTAAGTTACTGTAGGTCAAGTGCTCAGCCAGCATCAGCGCAAAGTGAACTTCCCAATCTGGACACTTAGACACTAAATGGGGTTTAAAAGCAGTTCTGGTTTTTTATGTAGTTACAGACATCATAGCTAGAGTTGGTTGAGGTATGGAAGAAAAATGATCAGATTCCTGGATCCAACTGCATTTGGGCCTCTGTGGTTGGATCCGATCTCTGGCAGCTTACTGAGGGACCAGCTGTCCTCGGTGGCGTTGGCAGGTACTGACATCCCTAACGGCAGTGGATGAGGTTTATTCTGCAATAGAAGTGACACTGTCAGCTCAGGGCTGGATCTGGGCCTAGAAATATTTTGTTTGGCCATACTAAATTAAAACAACACAGAAATGTCACATAAAAACCTGAATTTTGGAGTTTTCTGGAAAGAGGAGGAAATGCCCCCTGCCCATAGCTTACACCTGCTCCCCACTGTTCACTTAGGTTACCTGCCTGGCACCATGGACGCTGGAGTTTGCAGCCTTTGATCTAAATTGCAAATGTATTTGTAGCACTTGAGATAGTTTTCGTTAATACACTGATCATTAACTTTTTAAAAATTTATCTAAAACAAAAAATCATTTGCCTTGAAACTAGAAGCGGAAGTAAAGTAGCTGTTTTTAAATTTGCCAACTATTATTTTGTATCATGGCTGTTTATAAACTGAAAACATTCATTTCAGACTTCATCATTTACCACTTCTTCTTAGACACAATTTTCCTCCTCTGGAGTATCTCATAAATGCTGGGTTCCTCTTGGGCCTAATTGGATCCTTTGACTGAAGGAGGAGGGGAGCTCGGCTGAGAAAACTAGGCAGACTCCATCCAAGAATTCAGTTTACTCATCAGTTTTGCTTAACTTAAGAAAAACAAGCTTCCACCATCCTCCTCTGGGCCTGTTTCTGAGCTCACACTTGGAAAGGTCAAATAAACACAATAAATCCATTAGAAGGCCTTCATATTAAGCCCCTGGGGCTTATGCTATTTAGCAAGAGGCTAAGAGATGACGTTTCCCAAGTAGAGGAAGTTTGCTCAAGCATAGCTGTTTGCTAGAAAACAGGAGTCAACTGTGCCAGTTAGTCTCAGCGGTTGTGAGGAGCACAGCCCCAGGCTGCGTCAGGAAGGGGGCTTGATGGTGGTGGTTCTGGTGGCTGGGTCTGGAGGGGAGAAGACCCCCTTGTGGAGTCCGTGTCAGCTCCCTTTCCCTTTCCAAATTCTTCAGGCCAAATCGCAGTTGGAATTAGGTGGATTGAACCCGTTAGTTGCTGCCCCCCACTAGGCAGGGTCCCTCACTCTGGCTGAGCTTGGAAAACCAGCTGGCACCACCACATGGAGCAGGGCTGAGGGTCAGGGCCATGGGGCCCCTGGGACTCAGGAACAGAACTGATAGGGTTAGTGAAGAGGTTTCCTTTGCAGTGACCATCATCCCACTTCTTCAGGGGAACTGGCAACAGAGAGTGCATCCCAGACCATGTTGCCCCAGTTCCAATCCCATTCTCACCACTTAACTGTGACCTTGAGCAAGTGCCTGTCCTCTCAACTGCCTCCATTTCCTCCAGTCTGTAGCTGGGCATTCATAATAGTAACTACCTCATTGGGTTGTTATGAGGATTAAATACAGTAAGACAAAGAAAGTGCTTAGAACATCTCACGACATAGGAAGTACTATGTAAGCTACAACTTTCTACAACTATAATGTTACTATTATTATTATTATTGCCAAAAAAATTAGTTGAAGAGTCCAGTAAGAGCACTCAGTTGGGCTTTGAAAATATGTCAACACTCATGAGTTTCTCTGCTTCTGATGAGAAGATTGGAAGGAGGATCCTGAAGAGTGGAGCAGGCTGATGGGTGTGGCGGAAGCCACGGGTCACACGGAACTGGCTCTGAGCCCCAGATCTGAGCCCCGGCTCACGGATGCATTAGATGCTGTGTCCTGGGCAGGACTCTATTTGGAATTATCTGTGGTTATTGATGTAGAAGCATCCTACCTGGATGTTCAGTCCTCAGCTCCCTACACCAGCTGCCTATTTTTCACCTTGTCCCGAAGAACTAACTTCTCTGAAATATTAATAATAGCTGTCATTGATTGATTGCCCGCAAAGGACAGGGCCTATGCTGGGTACCTGGACTCTGTCCCTTTTCTAATCCTCCCAGCACTCCCCACGAGGCAGGTGATGTTCCCATTTTACAGAGGAAGCAGCCTGCCCTGTAAAGCCAGAACCTGACTCTAGGTCTTCTAAGTCCAGGCCTGGGCTGCTGTTTCCTTCCAGCTCTGCCTTTGCCCAGCCACCCTAAGTTCTAAGCAGGCAAGAGTGACTCTGTTATTACTCCTTAGCTAGAATTTATAATTCATCTTCTGGCCAAGCTCTTTGAGTTTGGTTGGGGCCACTTCATAACTTTCTCATTCACTTTTGTTCTCTTTCTCTGTTTTTATTTTTATTTTTAAGTTCTAGGGCACATGTGTACAATGTGCAGGTTTGTTACATAGGTATACATGTGCCATGTTGGTTTGCTGCACCCATCAACTTATCATCTACATTAGGTATTTCTCCTAATGCTATCCCTCCTATAGCCCCCATCTCCCACCCGACAGGCCCTGGTGTGTGATGTTCCCTGCCCCGTGTCCGTGTGTTCTCATTGTTCAACTCCCACTTATGAGTGAGAACATATGGTGTTTGGTTTTCTGTCCTTGTGATAGTTTGCTGAGAATGATGGTTTCCAACTTCATCCATGTCCCTGCAAAGGACATTAACTCGTCCTTTTTTATGGCTGCATAATATTCCGTGGTGTATATGTGCCATATGTTCTTAATCCAGTCTATCATTGTTGAACATTTGGATTGGTTCCAAGTCTTTGCTATTGTGGATAGTGCTGCAATAAACATACGTGTGCATGTGTCTTTATTGTAGCATGATTTATAATCCTTTGGGTATATACCCAGTAATGGGATTGCTGGGTCAAATGGTATTTCTGGTTCTAGATCCTTGAGGAATTGCCACACTGTCTTCCACAATGATTGAACTACTTTACACTCCCACCAACGGTACAAAAGCATTCCTATTTCTGCACATCCTCTCCAGCACCTGTCTTTTTAATGATCGCCATTCTAACTGGCATGAGATGGTATCTCATGGTGGTTTTGATTTGCATTTCTCTGATGACCAGTGATGATGAGCATTTTTTCATATGTCTGTTGGCTGCATAAATGTCTTCTTTTGAGAAGTGTCTATTTATATCCTTTGCCTAATTTTTGATGGTGGTGTTTGTTTTTTTCTTGTAAATTTGTTTAAGTTCTTTGTAGATTCTGGATATTAGCCCTTTGTTAGATGAGTAGATTGCAAACATTTTCCCCCATTCTGTAGGTTGCCTGTTCACTCTGATGATAGGTTCTTTTGCTGTGCAGAAGCTCTTTAGTTTAATTAGATGCTATTTGTCTATTTTGGCTTTTGTTGCCATTGCTTTTGGTGTTTTAGTCATGAAACTTTGCTCATGCCTATGTCCTGAATGGTATTGCCTAGGTTTTCTTCTAGGCTTTTTATGGTTTTAGGTCTTACATTTAGGTCTTTAATCCATCTTGAGTTAATTTTTGTATAAGGTGTAAGGAAGGGATCCAGTTTCAGCTTTCTACATATGGCTAGCCAGTTTTCCCAGCACCACTTACTAAATAGGGAATCCTTCCCTCATTGCTTGTTTTTGTCAGGTTTGTCAAAGATCAGATGGTTGTAGATGGTGTAGTATTATTTCTGAGTCCTCTGTTCTGTTCCATTGGTCTATATATCTGTTTTGGTACCAGTACCATGCTGTTTTTTTGGTTATTGTAGCCTTGTAGTATAGTTTGAAGTCAGGTAGCCTGATGCCTTCAGCTTTGTTCTTTTTGCTTAGGATTGTCTTGGCTATATGGGCTCTTTTTTGGTTCCATATGAACTTTAAAGTAGTTTTTTCCAATTCTGTGAAGAAAGTCATTGGTAGCTTGATGGGGATGGCATTGAATCTATAAATTACCTTGGGCAGTATGACCAGTTTCACAATATTGACTCTTCCTATCCATGAGTATGGAATGTTTTTCCATTTGTTTGTGTCCTCTTTTATTTCGTTGAGCAGTGGTTTGTAGTTCTCCTCGAAGAGGTCCTTCACATCCCTTCTAAGTTGTATTCCTAGGTATTTTATTCTCTTTGTAGTAATTGTGAATGGGAGTTCACTCATGATTTGGTTCTCTGTTTGTCTGTTCTTGGTGTATAGGAATGCTTGTGATTTTTGCACATTGATTTTGTATCCTGAGACTTTGCTGAAGTTTCTTATCAGCTTAAGGAGATTTTGGGCTGAGACGATGGGGTTTTCCACATATACAATCATGTCTTCTGCAAACAGAGACAATTTGATTTCCCCTTTTCCTAATTGAATACCCTTTATTTCTTTCTCTTGCCTGATTGCCCTGGCCAGAACTTCCAACACTATGTTGAATAGGAGTGGTGAGAGAGGGCATCCCTGTCTTGTGCCAGTTTTCAAAGGGAATGCTTCCAGTTTTTGCCCATTCAGTAAGATTTTGGCTGTGCGTTTGTCATAAATAGCTCTTATTATTTATCCAGGAATTTATCCATTTCTTCTAGATTTTCTACTTTATTTGTGTAGAGGTGTTTATAGTATTCTCTGATGTATTGTATTTCTGTGGGATCAGTGGTGATATCCCCTTTATCATTCTTTATTGCATCTCTTTGATTCTTCTGTCATTTCTTCTTTATTAGTTTTGTTAGCAGTCTATGTATTTTGTTGATTTTTTCAAAAAACCAGCTCCTGGATTCATTGATTTTTTTTTTAAGGGTTTTTTTGTGTCTCTATCTCCTTCAGTTCTGCTCTGATCTTAGTTATTTCTTGCCTTCTGCTAGCTTTTGAATTTGCTTGCTCTTGCCTCTCTAGTTCTTTTCATTGTGATGTTAGCGTGTCGATTTTAGATCTTTCCTGCTTCCTCTTGTGGTCATTTAGTGCTATAAATTTCCCTCTACACACTGCTTTAAATGTGTCCCAGAGATTCTGGTACATTGTGTCTTTGTTCTCATTGGTTTCAAAAACATCTTTATTTCTGCCTTCATTTCATTATGTACCCAATAGTCATTCAGGAGCAGGTTGTTCAGTTTCCATGTAGTTTTGGTGTTTTGAGTGAGTTTCTTAATCCTGAGTTCTAATTTGATTGCACTGTGGTCTGAGAGACAGTTTGTTGTGATTTCTGTTCTTTTGCATTTGCTGAGGAGTGTTTTACTTCCAATTATGTGGTCAGTTTTAGAATAAGTGTGATGTGGTGCTGAGAAGAATGTATATTCTGTTGATTTGGGGTGGAGAGTTCTGTAGATGTCTATTAGGTCCACTTGGTCCAGAGCTGAGTTCAAGTCCTGGATATCCTTGTTAACCTTCTGTCTCGTTGATCTGTCTAATATTGACAGTGGGATGTTAAAGTCTCCCATTATTATTGTGTGGGAGTCTAAGTCTCTTTGTAGATCTCTAAGGACTTCCTTTATGAATCTGTGTGCTCCTGTATTGGGTGCATTTACATTTAGGGTAGTTAGCTCTGCTTGTTGAATTGATCCCTTTACCATTATGTAATGGCCTTCTTTGTCTCTTTTGATCTTTGTTGGTTTAAAGTCTGTTTTATCAGAGACTAGGATTGCAACCCCTGCTCTTATTTTATTTATTTACTTATTTATTGCTTTCCATTTGCTTGGTAGATCTTCCTCCATCCCTTTATTTTGAGCCCATGTGTGTCTTTGCATGTGAGATGGGTCTCCTGAATACAGCACACCAATGGGTCTTGCCTTTTTATCCAATTTGCCAGTCCATGTCTTTTAATTGGGGCATTTAGCCCATTTACATTTAAGGTTAATATTGTTATGTGTGAATCTGATCCTGTCATTATGATGTTAGCTAGTTATTTTGCTTGTTAGTTGATGCAGTTTCTTCCTAGCATTGATGGTCTTTACAATTTGGCATGTTTTTGCAGTGGCTGGTACCAGTTGTTCCTTTCCATGTTTAGTGCTTCCTTCAGGAGCTCTTGTAAGGCAGGCCTGGTGGTGACAAAATCTCTCAGCATTTGCTTGTCTATAAAGGATTTTATTTCTCCTTCACTTATGAAGCTTAGTTTGGCTGGATATGAAATTCTGGGTTGAAAATTCTTTTCTTTAAGAATGTTGAATATTGGCCCTCAGTCTCTTCTGGCTTGTAGGTTTTTGGCCGAGAGATCCACTGTTAGTCTGATGGGCTTCCCTTTGTGAGTACCCTGACCTTTCTCTCTGGCTGCCCTTAACATTTTTTCCCTCATTTCAACCTTGGCTTATCTGACAATTATGTGTCTTGGGGTTGCTCTTCTCGAGGAGTATCTTTGTGGTATTCTCTGTCTCCTGAATTTGAATGTTGGCCTGCCTTGCTAAGTTGGGGAAGTTCTCCTGGATAATATCCTGAAGAGTGTTTTCTAACTTGGATCCATTCTCCCCATCACTTTCAGGAACACCAGTCAAACATAGATGTGGTCTTTTCACATAGTTCTATATTTCTTGGAGGCTTTGTTCGTTTCTTTTCACTCTTTTTGCTCTAATCTTGTCTTCTCGCTTTATTTCATTAATTTGATCTTCAATCACTGATATCCTTTCTTCCACTTGATTGAATCGGTTATTGAAGCTTGTGAGTTCTTGTGCTGTGGTTTTCAGCTCCATCAGGTCATTTAAGGTCTTCTCTACACTGTTTATTCTAGTTAGCCATTCGTCTAACCTTTCTTCAAGGTTTTTAGCTTCCTTGCAATGGGTTAGAACATGCCCCTTTAGCTCGGAGAATTTTGTTACTACCGACCTTCTGAAGCCTACTTCTGTCAACTTGTCAAACTCATTCTCCGTCCAGTTTTGTTCCTTTGCTGGCAAGGAGCTGCAATCCTTTGGAGGAGAAGAGACGCTCTGGTTTTTGGAATTTTCAGCTTTTCTGCTCTGGTTTCTCCCCCTCTTTGTGGTTTTATCTATGTTTGGTCTTTGATGTTGGTGACCTACAGATGGGGTTTTGGTATGGATGTGCTTTTTGTTGATGTTGATGCTATTCCTTTCTGTTCGTTAGTTTTCCTTCTAACAGTTGGGCCTCTCAGCTGCAGGTCTTTTTGAATTTGCTGGAGGTCTACTCTAGACCCTGTTTGCCTTGGTATCACCAGCAGAGGCTGCAGAACAGCAAATATTGCTGCCTGATTCTTCCTCTGGAAGCTTCGTCCCAGAGGGGTACCTGACTGTATGAGGTGTCTGTGGGCCCCTACTGGGAGGTAGCTCGCAGTCAGGCTACACAGGGGTCAGGGACCCACTTAAGAAGGCAGTCTGTTCGTTCTCAGAGCTCAAACGCCGTGCTGGGAGAACCACTGGTCTCTTCAGAGCTGTCAGACAGGGACGTTTAGGTCTGCTGAAGCTGTCTGCTGCCTTTTGTTCTGATATGCCCTGCCCACAGACGTGGAATGTACAGCAAAGCAGTAGGCCTTGCTGAGCTGTGGTGGGCTCCACCCAGTTTGAGCTTCCCAGCCTCTTTGTTTACACTGTGAGCATAAAACCGCCTACTCAAGCCTCAGCAATGGCGGACGACCCTCCCCTTGCCATGCTGCTGCATCGCAGGTCAATCTCAGACTGTTGCGGTAGCACTGAGCAAGGCTCCTTGGGCGTGGGACCCGCCAAGCCAGGCACAGGAGGGAATTTCCTGGTCTTCCTGTTGCAAAGACTGTGGGAAAAGTGCAGTATTTGGGCAGAAGTGTACCGTTCCTCCAGGTACAGACTGTCACAGCTTCCCTTGGCTAGAAAAGGGAAATCCCCCGATGCTTTGTGCTTCCCTGGTGAGGTGACACCCCGTCCTGTTTCGGCTTGCCCTCCATGGGCTGCGCCCACTGTCCACCCAGTCCCAATGAGATGAACCAGGTACCTCATTTGGAAATGCAGAAATCACCCATCTTCTGTGTCGATTTTGCTGGGAGCTAGAGACCAGAGCTGTTCCTATTTGGCCATCTTGGAAGCCAGACCTAAATCCTCTCTCTCTCTCTTTGTTTTTAACTGAACTTCTGATACACAGAATTGGATTAAACATAATCCTTAGTTGTAATACACTGTCATCTTTGGTCCCATGCATAGCCCTCTTTAATTCTAATTTCCTTATTTATGTATTTACCCCTTTATAATTTAATGCACACCCATGAATCTACCACCCAACCCAGTGCCTAGAACATTGATAATCAAGCACCTCTGTGCCCCTTGTGTCATCTCCGCCAATCTGCACCCTTGCTGAAAGGCAACCACTCTCAGAATTTTGTGCTTATTATTCCTTTGCTCTTTTCCTTATAGATTTTTTGTACATAGATGTATGCCTCAATAATGCCTTGTTTCATTTTAGTTGTTCTGCAACTTCCCAAATTACATACTCCTATGCCAGTACCACTCAGTGTCATTGCTACAGCATTAAGTAACCTGATATCTGGTAGGCAAGTCCTTCTGTCCCCAAATTCCTCATTCCTTTTTAGAAGGAGACGCCACAGGGAATTGGGGACCTATTTCTGAGGACTTCACCCTGCCCTGGATGAAATTAGCACCAACTGTCTCTGCAAGCACCCTTCTGCTTCCCCTGCCTGGTCTCCGATGTTGGATGTGTTTCTTTCAGTACTGTAGGGGCAGCTGGGTTGTTCCAGTGCTGCAGTGACAGGGAACACTGCAGAGGTTGGGAACATCCGTGGAGCAGGGTGCATGCCAACCCAGAGGCACCCCCATCTGACACTCTCCCCATGTGACAAGGGCTGTCCCATCCAAGGCCAGCGTGTCCAACCATTGTGCAGCTCCCCGGGGCAGGCTCCAAGTCAGACTTTCTGGGACAATTTTAAGCTGAGTTAGGAGTATCCTCTACCAGACCAAGGAACTGGCGCAGTGTGTTGCTAATTCTGTCTGCCCGCAGGACCTTGCCAGGGTTCTTCAGTGGACTCAGGACAATATGAAAGAGCTACTTTTTATTCATTACCTGCATCAGAGGACCTGGGCTGCATTTTCCTTTGTAGAGATGCAGGCTCATTTCAGCTGCCTCCTCTCTCCCAAACACTGGGTTTCTCATTCTCATTGACCCAGCACCCACAGTATCCAAAGCAGAGCGGTAAGGGCTGGACAGCTAGCACGAGACCCAGCCCTGCCTGTGGGAGCCCATAGGGGTGAGGACAGCTCCAGCAACAGGGAACAGTTCTACAGAGATTCAGGGTGGTCAGGGATTTCCTGAAGTTTGAGGGCAGGGAGACCACATTTCCCAAACCCCAAATTAGGACAATGAGGTCTGGCAGCAGGACAGAATATTTCAAACTAGGATCGTCTCATAAAACTCTTAGGTTTAGTCACCATATTGACGAGAACCACTCACAGGCCTCTGCCTGGGAGGGTCTGATGAGGTTGTGGAGAAGGGCTCACAGCAGCAGGTGTGAGCTGTGTTTCATGGGGACACAGAAGGGCAAGGAGACCTAGGGAGGCTGCGTTCATAATGGGGTCAGGAAGACAGAAAGAATGGAACACAGAGATGTTTAGGACGTGGACATGAAAGCACTTGGGGGTAGATTGGGCTTGGAGAGCAGAGGAGGGACATCGTGAGTGTGTCTGAAGGTCTCAGCCTGTTAACACGGCTACAAAGACAGGGCTCCCACTAGAGAAGTACAGCAGTAAGGAAGAAGGGCAGGGAACTTGGTTTCACTGCAGAGAGTTGACATGTCTATGAGGCCACGGACAGGCCATGTGGACCAGTGTATTAGAATCACTCAGATCATGTTAAAATGTTGCTTCTGATGCAGTAGGTCAGGGTGGAGCACAAGACCCTGCATTTTCAACAGGCTCCCAGGTGACACTGGTGCTGCCAGTCCACAGATCAGGTAGCCAGGCTAATGAGGGTCCCAGACAAGAATCGGGCAGAGATCACATGTGACAACGTCCCTAATTTGGATAAGGAGTTAAGTACCTGTTGAACTGAGGCATGTAGTGTCATTTTTCATTTCCCCCCACAAGAAAAATGTCTCAACTTCCAGGAAAACCATTATCGATCATCTTGATCAGAATCCAGGGATGCAAAAATGGAAGGGGAGATGTGCCTTTATATAATTTTTTTCATATGAAGAACTGATTCCTCTAACTTTCACAGGTATGACTTTGGTTGTAAGCAGTTGAGCAGAGCCATATTTTTCTTTCTGCCTCTTCGGAAGTGAATTTTCTGATGAGGTTAGCTCCTTCTCTCCATTTCACCCATGCGCTCACCAGCACAAGGTGGCAGGGTCTGCAATCAGACAGGAAGTGGCTGGTGTTGCGGTAATATTAGAGTCAGGGCAGCTCTGTGCCTTCATCACATCATGGCAGGGGAAGAATCAGAAGGTTCAGAACCCTGGAGACCAGGACTCCCATGCCTCCTCCTCATAATACCTGGACACAGGTATTCTCAAGCATGTCCATTAGTATGAATTGAAGTCAACATGTGCCCCCTGCCAGGGGTCAGTCTCATTTTGAGACCTCAGTCTGCCTGCAGAAATAATCTGTGAAGGGATTTCAGACATGGGCCCAAGGTGCAGGGGGATGTATGTGGTTCCTCTGAGAATAAGGAGGCCATGTCCTGCCCAGGGTTGTCTCTGCAGACACCTCCTCCCTCTGCTCATATTCAGGGAAGGGTTGCAATTTGGCTCCTGTATATTGGGCTCATTTTGAACTTTAATGACACCAAAAACAAAACAAAACAGTTGATTTTGTGACTTGATTTCCTTTGGGAGTTTTAAATAAATATTACTATAGAAATATCATTCTCCTTGTCCAAGGCTTCTCTTCTAAGAGGTATGAAGACAGAGGGGAATCATATTGGATCCTGGCCTTTCCTCCATGGCTCGTGGAGATTTTGTGGGAAGGCCAGTCAAGCATATGGGTGCCCCACGCAGACAGGTTTGAAAGACCTGCCTGAGAAGGGGGTTCTGGTTACATCCTTGCCACCCCACTAAATGCTCCCCAAGTCTGTGGGGCTCTATGATTCACCACAAGAGAGGGAGCCCCAGCATTTCAGAACTGACCAGATGCTTAGAGAAAATCTCATTCAGTGGCCTCAGACAGGAAAGAGAAGCTCGGAGAGGGAAAAAATGTAGAATCCCAAGGGGTTAATGGAGGAACCGAGGCTCAAACCCCTGTCTTCTGAACCCAGTCACCTCTGCCTCCACCTCCCTGCCTTCCTTGGCCTGAGGAGTGGCATTCACTGCAGCAGCCCAAGTCACAGCCAACCTTTCATCCCTGAGGCCCTGGGCTCAGGCGATCTCAGACTCAATCCTGTGGAGAGAAGACGGAGCAACCTGTTGGATTGGAAACTGACCCCAAGTCCACGTCCACAGAGATCAAGGCTCCTGGACCCGAGTCCAGGCCTCTGTTTTTCTCCCACTTTCCTTCAATTTCCAACCAGGGTTGCAGGCTTGCTACCAACATCCCAAGAGTGATATTTTTCGAAGGACACTATCTCCCCATTGTATCAACCCCAGAGAATCTTCTTCCACAGACCCAGGGAGACCAAATAACAACAGCAAAGCAAACGTCGATGGCATCTGAGCATGTGCCAGGCCATGCTTTAATCCTTTCCATAGGTTACCTCCTTTAATTCGCACAAGCACCATCAGAGACGGGTCCACGAGCTGAGTTTGCTAGGACCTTGGCTGGGATAGGACTCGAATTCCTCTGTGAAAACAGAGCCCACTCCGACCCCTTCCATGGATAGATTAGTGGTGAATCTGGCTCTGCTTTTGATGGTAAGAGGCTAGTGAAAGAGTCTGGCTTGGGCCTTGCACTAGGGTGGAGACTGAGCTAGGATTTCCCTCCAATACAGCCCCCCACGCCTCATCCCGGGCTCTCAAAGGCTGGGCAAGGGATGGGACCTTCTTCTACCTCTTCACTCCCCGCCCAGCCCAAACACACAGAGGTTTCTCCAAGATGTGTATGCTTCAAGGTCAAGAAGACCCAACAGTGGTCCAGGACACAAACCCCAGTAGGACCTGAGTCTCCAGCGCCTGCCTGAAGCCAATCATTCTTCCTCACAGCTGGGAGGGGGTCAATAGTGAACACCCGTGTGGTTCAGCAGGGCTGGGGTGCAGCAGCAAGCCAGCAGTGGACAGGCAGCTGAGTGCTGCTGAGCTGTTGGCCAGGAAGGCAGATGCCTGTGGAAGGAAGGCTGCCAGAGAGGGGTTCAGGTCTCCAGACCCCTTGTTCCTTTGACAATGCTAGTGTGAGCCCATGGCTAAAATGAGCCTCGCCTGTAAAGCTGAGTGAGGCCTCAGTTCAGCCAGTCCTGCCTTTGATAATAACAGCAGCTTAGAGCCAGCCCTGCCCTTGGGCCTGGTTCAGCCCCACCTCCCCGAGGAAACCTGCCTGGCTTCCATCCAGAGCTCAGAAGCCACGTCTCCCCAGGTCTGCAAGGCTCCTCTAACATTTATCTCACAGGCATCACTTGCCTTGCCATTCACTTTTTCATGTGCATTTTTTTTTCTATCAAATCTAATTTGATTTCGTACAATCAAGGCCCTTTCACTGCCAGGATTAAATGTGATTTCTGTTCTGCCAAACGTAAACCAGTGGAGAGGAGCCTCAGCCATTATGCCAAGCCATTTGCTACTCTGATGGAGACACAGGCTGGAGAAGGAAGGCGAGGCCACTCTGCCAGCTGGTGGCTGAGACTTGCCAGGCACTCAGGGCTCCCAGCTGCCCAGCTGCATGGCAGGTCAGGGAAAGGAGGACAAATCTTCTCTTAGGCCCTGCAGTGGAACTGAGGTCTAAGAACTGAGAACCGAACCGAATTCCAGAAGCTGTTTGTTCCCAGTTCATTTCCTAGTCCCTAGCCCTGCCCCTCCCACAGCCCCTCACCAGCTGCCCCATTGGCCCGCCTGACCCCATACCCTTGGTTCCTGGGAATAGTGAATTGTTCAGCTGGATGAGGAGGGAGGAGAAGAAAAAGAAGGCTGGTGGGTTGAGCAGATCTGAAGAGATGGCCATGTGGCCGTGGAGGTTTCCCTGAGGGGAAATAATGGTTATAGTCGGTGGGGATGGGGGTGGAGTGTGGTAAGGCATTGGTCAGAGACTGGGGTGCAGGAATGTGTTTAGGAGTGACGCTGAGGTTCATGGTGGCCCAGGTAATAGTGGCTGGGTGGAGGAGAGAGTCCCTGGGATCTGGCAGTCAGGAATCAGGAGCCTGAGTGATGAGAAAGTGATCCCTGTGGAGGAGTCATCGGGGGGTGACAGGTGTGGGTGGAGAGGGGGTGTGGGAGGCCAGGCCAAAGCCCTGACAAACGCGGGGTCAGCGGTCAGTGGATGACAGCATCAAGGAGTGGGGAGAGGGCTGAGCCAAGTGGTGTGAACCACATAGGAAGGGGGATTTCGCATAAACAGAAGGTGGGTGTGGAGCTTTGTATATGGCAGAGGAGCCAGGAGGGGCCCTGCCCTGCCTCCAGGCCTGAGTGAGCACGCAGCCCCCAGAGAAGGTGGAAGGGCAACGGGGTGCCGGGACAGAATGCTTGGTCCAGTTAAGGCAGTTGAGGGGAGCTCACAGAGAAGAAGCTGGGGTTGCAGTTTTCTGTATGTGGAGTGGCAGTTCCAAAGGGTGCAGTGGAAGATTTGAGTGGTGGGGAAGCTAAGGGCTGGAGTCAGAGGTAAGGGGGACAGAGCATCATGTGGGGATGGCTCTTTAGCAAAGTCAGCTGCTAGAAAGAGGTTCTACTAAGCATCAGGATCCAACAGAACCTTAAATTGTTCCATTCTACCTTCCTTCACTTCAGGGTTATATTCAGTCTCTTCTTTTTCTGGTGGTGGGTATCATCCTGTTTCTAGGGCTCCTTTTTCATTTTGCTGGAATGCCTCCTTGAGTAACTTTCAGACTAGGTGGACAGAAGCTCTTCTTTCAGAGCCACTGCACACATCCAGAAAGGAAGCTGCTGTTTGCTCTGCAACAGTGTAGCTCCCCTTAGCCTGGGAGGGTGAGGAGTCTTTGGGTGAAAAGATTTTGCCAGACACACTCTCCTGTCAGTTCTGAGTCAGGGAGCTGACGGGAAGGCCAGACCCTTGAGTTCTTCATCTAAGTGGAGGTGTCTTTCCCACAAATCCTGCCCACCTCTGCTGTGGAGGTTTTGCCCATGCTCTATTCAGCTTCTCTATTGGACCTTGACACCTCCAGGAGCCTCTCCCAAAGGCTGCCCTGCTCAAACAGAACTGGATCAGGCTCTGCAGCTGAGGCAGATGGGAACACAACTGTCCCAGATGTTGGGATTACAGTTCTTTAAGGATTACCCCATGTTTGCTCCTTGGAGCTTGGGGTTTCTCTGGGACTCTTTTGGTGAGAGCCCTGCACATCCCTGGTGTACAAGGCTACTGGTCTCACTGCTTGATTTCTCCACCATCCTGTCACACCTGCTTCCTGTCTTCCTGGAATTTACCATAATGTCTGGCTGCTGATGGCCTTTCTTGTTTTCCAGCACTCTTATCCTGTCCCTCGTGCACATGCATGCACACATGAGCGAATCTTCTGTCATCTCAGAGAGACACTGGGTAGGAGGGGTGCAGTGTGTGGGCCCAGGCTGCCCCCTTGATCACACTGCCTTCGTCTTTGGAACAGTCCCACACAGTTCAGCTGGAACATTTGAATGGAATTTTTCAAGCACTCCCTGTTCTGGGTTGTCCCCTTTGGAGGTTTCTCACATCCTTGGTTTGCAGCGTTGCTAGGGAAGGCCATGCATTATTTAGGACTATTTTCCTGTGCAACACTCCTCTGTGCACAAGAAGTAACTTGATAGCTCCCTATCCCAGGGAAAATGAGGGCCCCACCTGGGCTGTGGGGACCATCTGTGTGGATGACGCTTGTTGGCACAGAGTTCATCTGAAGATGCTGCTTGTGTCCCAGCTGCAGTCACAACCCTTTTTGCTGGGGAAACAGTGAAGCTTGTCAACAGAAAACTCTCCAAATTCCAAATGCTTCTAGATGGGAGCTGAGGTCTCTGTTGACCATGACAGGGCCAGTCGGTACAGGGATGCCATATTTTAGAAGTAGCATTACTACAGGTAATGATACACTTGACAATTTGCATGATTAAGTGCAGACTCTGAGGGCAGAGGAGCCAAGTCACTGAGGAAGAGGTGACACTTGATTTGAGTCCAGAAAGACGAGGCATGTTCCTGGCAGGAAGTACAAGGAATGGTGTTCTAGGCAAAAGGAGCAGCATGAGGGGAGTCTCAGGGGCATGAAAGCAATTCTGAGGCTTCAGACACCAAAACCATAGTCTGTGGATAACTGATGAGTACAGTGTCTGCCACAGAGTGTGTGTGTACTTGCACATGTGTGTGGCTCCTCCTCATTTCATTCCCTGAAAACAAACAGTGCCCAGGTCTATTTGAGTCCAGCTTTCAGGGCTGTCACTCAAACCCTCCCCCATCTGCTGACCATTGTCTAAAATTACCACAAGAGAATTTCACCTCTTGACCCTAAGATGTTGATCTTTTTTCAAAATATAAATACAGGGTTGGGGTAGGGTAGTGACTTGTGTCTTGGCATCTTCTCACTGCAGGCAGAGAAGACTTCAGAGGGCTCAGGAAAGCAGCTTAAGCCACCAATCTCTGCGCCAAGATCTCCACCCATTTCCGTCACAGAAACAGGCCATCATAAGTGGATGCAGTAACTTTCCTCATTTTATTGATAGCTAAACAGAGTCCCTGGGAAGTCCAATGGCTCACCTAGGGTTGTGCAGGTGGTTAGTGATGGAAAATTAAGGAATATTGAGATCACTGGAGAACTTTTGAAATGATTACCTTGTCATATTTTTAGCACAGAACCAGACATCCATCCCTGGCTCCAGGAAATCTTCATCAAGAGCAGAGCATTGTTGTCAATTAGGATGATGTACTGAGGCATTTGTAGAACCACAATAAGTAAATTATGACTGTTTTTAAGGGTGCTTCTTGGGCTGATGGCCTGAAATAAGACACATTTTAGAGAGAACACCTTTAAGGCAAGGGGCCTGTTATGTCATACCATCATCACAACAGCCCGTAGATGGAGATGTTGCTATCCCCATTTTACAGATGATAAAAATGTGGAGCCACATTTTTGTCCTCTGTTGAGTGGGTGGTGGGAGCAGAAGCTAGGATTCCAAGCTAGCTCCTTCCCCCTATTTTTCCCATTAGGGCAGGCAGGCAAATGCTTCATTTGTGTTGCGTCTCACCAAGTATTTCTGTCAGTGATTTTTTTTTTTAATGTAAACTTGTTTTTGAAGTATAAGATATATGTAGACAGCACACAAATCTTAAGAGTGCTGCTTGATGATGTTTACAAACAACACACTAGTAGAACCAGAACTCAATTCAAGCAGCAGAAAATTCCAGCCCCCTCAGGAATCCCTCATGCCTCCTGCCCATCACTACTCCCTTAAGGTCACCTCTGCCCTAACTTCATCAACTTGCTTTTGCTTCAGTACAGAAGATGTCACGCAAAATGTGCTTTTTTTCACTCAAAATTATGTCGAAAGATTCCTCCATGCTTTTATGTATAATTGTGGTTCCTTCATTCTCATGGCTGATTAGTGTTCTATATGAAGTTACACAATTTATTTTTACATTCTGCTGTTGATGGACAGTAGAATTGTTGCTTTCAGTTTGGTGCTGTTACAAGTGATGCTCCTATGAGCATTTGTGAATGTACATTTTGGTGAACATGTATATGCTTTTCTGTTAGGTGTTTACCCAGGAGATTCAGCAGTTTTAGTCAATGCGCCTAGTTTTCCAAAGTGGTTGTGCAGTTCACATTCCCACTAAAAGCACTGTGACCATTCCAGTTGCTCTACATCCTCATGAGCACTTAATACTATCTTTTTCATTTTAGTCATTCTTTTTTTTTTCTTTCTTAATTTCAATAGTTTTGGGGGTACAGGTGGTTTTTGGTTTCATAGAAAAAATCTTTAGTGGTGATTTCTGAAATTTTGATGCACTACTCAATATGTAGTCTTTTATCCCTCAACTCCCTCCCACTCTTTCCCCCAGGTCCCTAAAGTCCATTATATCTTTTTTTTTTTTTTTGAGATGGAGTCTCACTCTGTTGCCCTGGCTGAAGTGCAGTGTCACAATCTCGGCTCACTGCAACCTCCGCCTCCCAGGTTCAAGCGATTCCTCTGTCTCAGCTTCCCAAGTAGCTGGGACTACAGGTGAGCGCCACCATGCCTGGCTAATTTTTGTATTTTTAGTAGAGATGGGGTTTCACCATATTGGCCAGGCTGGTCTCAAACTCCTGACCTCGTGATCTACCTGCCTCTGCCCCCCAAAGTGCTGGGATTACAGGCATGAGCCACCGTGCCCAGCTTCATTATATCATTCTTACAACTTTGCATCCTCATACCTTAGCTCCCATTTATAAGTGAGAACATAGATGTTTGGTTTTCCATTCCTGAGTTACTTCTCTTAGAATAATGGTCTCCAACTTTATCCAGGTTGCTGTGAATGCCATTATTTCATTCCTTTTTATGGCCGAGTAGTATTCCAAGGTGTGTGTATATATATATTATCACATTTTGTTTATTCACTCATTCATTGATGGGCATTTAGGCTGTTTCCAAAATTTTACAATTGTGAATTGTGCTGCTATAAACATGCATATGCAAGTGTCTTGTTCACATAATAACTTATTTTCTTCTGGGTAGATACCTAATAGTGAGATTGCTAGATCAAACAGTAGTTCTACTTTTAGTTCTTTAAGGAATCTCCACACTGTTTTCCATAATGGTTGTACTGGCTTACATTCCCACCAGCAGTGTAAAAGTGTTCCATTTTCACCACATCTACACAAACATCTACTATTTTTTGACATCTGTTATTTCTTAAATTATGGCCATTCTTGCAGGAGTAGTTCATTGTGGTTTTAATTTGCATTTCCCTGATAATTAGTGATGTTGAGCATTTTTTCATATGTTTGTCAGCCATTTGTATATCTTCTTTTGAGAATTTTCTATTCATATCTTTTACCTACTTTTTGATGGATTATTTGTTTTTTTCTTGCCGATTTGCCTGAGTTCCTTGTAGATTCTGGATATTAGTCCTTTGTCAGAGGCACAGTTTGTGAATATTTTCTCCCACTCTGTGTTTACTCTGCTGATTATTTCTTTTGCTGAGCAGAAACTTTTTAGTTTAATTAGGTCCCATCTATTTATCTTTGTTTTTATTGCATTTGCTTTTAGGTTCTTGGTCATGAACTTTTTGCCTAAGCCAATGTCTAGAAGAGTTTTTCCTGTTATCTTCTAGAATTTTTATGGTTTCAGGTCTTAGATTTAAGTTTTTGATCCATCTTGAAGTGATTTTTGTATAAGATGAGAGATGAGGATCCAGCTTCATTCTTCAACATGTGACTTGTCAAATCCCAGCACCATTTGTTGAATAGGTTGTCCTTTCCCCACTTTATGTTTTTGTTTGCTTTGTCAAAGATCGGTTGGCTGTGAGTATTTGGCTTTATCTCTGGGTTCTCTATTCTGGTCCATTGGTCTACATGCCTATTTTTATACCAATACCATGCTGTTTTGGTAACTATAGCCTTGTAGTATAGTTTGAAGTTAGGTAATATGATGCCTCCAGATTTGTTCTTTTTGCTTAGTCTTGCTTTGGCTATGTGAGCTCTTTTTCAGTTTCATATGAATTTTAGGATTGTATTCTCTAGTTTTTTGAAGAATGATAATGGTATTTTGATGGGAATTGCATTGAATTTGTAGACTGCTTTTGACAGTATGGTCATCTTCACAATATTGATTCTACCCATCCATGAGCATGGGGTGTGTTTCCATTTGTTTGTGTCATCTATGAATTCTTTCAGCAATATTTTGTAGTTTTCCCTGTGGAAATCTTTCACCTCCTTTGTTAGGTGTATTCCTAAGTATTTTTCTTTTCTTTTCTTTTTCTTTTTTTCTTTTTTTTTTTTTCTTTTTTTTTTTTTTTTTTTTTGCAGCTGTTGTAAAAGGGATTGAGTTCTTGATTTGATTCTCAGCTTGGTCACTGTTGGTGTATAGCAGTGCTGCTGATTTGTGTACATTGATTTTGTATACTGAAACAACTGAATTCATTTATCAGATCAAGGAGCTTTTTAGATGAGTCTTTAGGGTTTTCTAGGTATATAGTCATATCATCGGCAAATAGCAACAGTTTGGCTTCCTCTTTACAGATTTAGATGCCCTTTATTTCTTTCTCTTGTCTGATTGTTCTGGCTAGGACTTCCAGTACAGTGTTGAATAGCAGTGGTGAAAGTGGGCATCCTTGTCTTGTTCTAGTTCTCAGGGGGAATGCTTTCAACATTTCTCCATTCAGTAGTATAATGTTGGCATGGGTCTGTAATAGATGGCTTTTATTACCTTAAGGTATGTCCCTTCTATGCCAGTTCTGCTGAGGCTTTTAATCATAAATGGATGCTGGATTTTGTCACGTTTTTTCTGCATCTATTGACATGCTTATATGATTTTTGTTTTTAATTATGTTTATGTGATGTATCACATTTGTTGACTTTTATATGTTAAACCATCCCTGCATGCCTGGCATGAAACCTGCTTGATCATGGTTAATTATCTTTTTCCATATGCTGTTGAATTCAGCTAGCTAGTATTTTGTTGAAGATTTTTGCATGTATGTTCATTAGGGATATTGGTCTGTAGTTTTTGTTTTTTGTTATGTCCTTTCCTGGTTTTGGTATTACGGTGATACTGGCTTCATAGAATAATTTAAGGAGGATACCCTCTTTCTCTATCTTTTGGAATAGTTTCAGAAAGAGTAGTATCAATTCTTCTTTGAATACCTGATAGAATTCAGCTGTGAATCCATCTGGTCCTTGACTTTTTTTTTTGGTGGAAATTTTTTTATTACCATTTCAATTTCAGTACTTGTTACTGGTCTGTTCGGAATGTCTATTTCTTCCTGATTTAATCTAGGAAGGTTGAATATTTCAAGAAATTTATCTATCTCCTTTAAATTTTCTAGTTTGTGTGTGTAAAGGTGTTGATAATCCCCTTGAATGCACTTTTGTATTTCTGTGGTATCAGTTGTAATATCTCCTGTTTTGTTTCTAATTGAACTTATTTGAATCTTGTCTTTTCTTGGTTATTCTCATTAATGGTCTATCAATTTTGTTTATCTCTTCAAAGAACTGGCTTTTTGTTTTATTTATCTTTTGTATTTTTTGTTTCATTTAGTTCTACTGTGATCTTTGTTATTTATTTTCTTCTGCTGAGTTTGAGTTTAGTTTGTTCTTGTTTCTCTAGTTCCTTGAGGTGTGACCTTAGATTGTCTATTCATGTTCTTTCAGCTTTTCGATGTAGGCATTTAATGCTATGAGCTTTCCTCTTAGCACTGCTTTGACTGTATCCCAGAGGTTTTTATAAGTTGTGTCACTATTATCATTCAATTCAAAGAATTTTTACATTTCCATCTTGATTTCATTGTTGACCCAAAGATCATTCAGGAGCAGATTATTTAATTTCCATGTATTTGTATAGTTTTGAGGGTTCCTTTAGGAGTTAATTTCCAATTTTATTCCACTGTGGTCTGAGAGGATACTTGATATAATTTTGATTTTCTTAAATTTATTGGGACTTGTTTTGTGGCCTGTCATGTGGTCTATCTTGGAGAATGTTCCATGTGCTGAAGAAAAGAATGTATATTCTGCAGTTGTTGGGTAGAATGTTCTGTAAATATTTGTTAAGTCCATTTGTTCTAGGGTATAGTTGAACTCCAATGTTTCTTTGTTGACTCTGTCTTGGTGAACTGTCTAGTGCTGTCAGTGCAGCATTGAAGTCCCCCACTATTGTTGTGTAGCTGTCTATCTCATTTCTTATGTCTAGTCATAATTGTTTTATAAATTTGGGAGCTCCTGTGTTAGGTACATATATATTTAGGATTGTGATATTTTCCTCTTGGACTGATCCTTTCATTATGCTATAATGTCCCTCTTTGTCTTTTTTTTTTTTTTTTTTTGAGACAGAGTCTCTCTCTGTCACCCAGGCTGGAGTGCAGTGGTGTGATCTCAGCTCATTGCAAGCTCTACCTCCCAGGTTCACACCATTCTCCTACCTCAGCCTCCCGAGTAGCTGGGACTACAGGCGCCCGCCACCATGCCCAGCTAATGTTTTGTATTTTTAGTAGAAATGGGGTTTCACCATGTTAACCAGGATGGTCTCGATCTCCTGACTTTGTGATCTGCCCGCCTTGGCCTCCCACAGTGCTGGGATTACAGGCCTGAGCCAACACGCCTGGCTCCCTCTTTGTCTTTTTAAACTGTTGTTGCTTTAAAACCTGTTTTGTCTGATAAAAGAATAGCTACTCCTGCTTGCTTCTGGTTTCCATTTGCATGGAATATCTCTTTCCCCACTTTACCTTAAGTTTATGTGAGTCCTTATGTGCTAGGTGAGTCTCTTGAAGACAGCAGATACTTGGTTGGTGGATTTTTATTCACTTTGATGTGGTACTCTCCTGCTTCCCCTAGGGACAGGGTTACCTGAGAGCTGGACTGCAAAGATTATTATTGCTCTTCTGGGTCTAACCATGCAGTGGGGCTACCAGGCTCTGGGCTGGTGCTGGGAAATGTTTGCAAAGAGTCCTATGATGGGATCTGTCTTCAGGTCTCCCAGCTGCGGATATCGGCACCTGCTGTGGTGGAGGTGGCAGGGGAGTGAAGTAGACTCTATGAGAGTCTTTGGTTATAGATATGTTTAGTGTGCTGGCTTTCTCTAATGCTGGTTATGCTAGCAGTGAGGTTGTAATATGAACAGACTTGGGACCCACTTGCTAGCCAGGATTTGGCAGGCAGTGGAATTAGCTCCTATTTCTCCTTCCTTGGAGCAAGGTTGTTCTGTCATGAGTTGCTGTAATGTCCTGAGTTGGTTGGCCTCCAGCCAGGAGGTGGCACTTTCAAGAAAGCACCAGAGTTTTTTTTCTGTCTCACAGAATTTGCAGTGGCCTGCTGCTTCTTTTCATTAGGTTATCTTAATTACGTCTGAGAGTTACAGACTGAATAAAAATTTAGAAGTAGACAAACATATGAGTCCTCATTTTTACGTTAATATATAAATTAAATATAAGTAGACAATAAAAAGTAGAAGAAAAGCCTATTTTTAGAAAAGACCAAATTAATAGCTCCTAAAAGTGTCAGGGACATTCAGTGTCAGGGATGTCAGGGACGTCTTCATCACTCCAGACGTCAGTCCCAGGCATCACAGAAAAGAGGAAATCATCATTTTAGTCTTCCTTGTTGGTATGTAGCAGAGTCATATTATGGTATTAATTTCTACTTTCCTGATGATTCATGAAGTTGAGCACTTTTACATATGTTTATTGGCCATTTGGATATTCACCTTTATGAACAATGATTCTTTTTCAGTTTTATCTTTAGTGAAAAAATAGTTCTGAGAATAGCTCCCATGCTGGAAAATTCTGTGCTTCCCTTCCTATCTAGGTGATTATTTCCAAGCTTTGACATTTGGTAGTTCTAAGAAAACTCAAAGCCAGGAGAGATGAGAAAGAAGAGCCAAGGGAATGGGCGCAGCCAACGCTGGGCATTCTCCGATCTCTTAAAGTTCCACAGTGAGGGCAGGAACTCAAGGACTTTCTCTGTGCACTTTGGAATTGTCAGTTTACTCTCCACTCAGAAGTTAGGAGAGATGATTTATATTTCACATTTAGAGCTAGCAACGTACTCTGAACTCCTTTTCTTTCTTCCTTTGGAATTTAGGCTCTAGATTGATTTCAATGACTGCAGAGAGATGAAGATAAAAGGCATTCTGTCCTCTTCAGCCCCTAATTGGGCAGGCAAAACACAGGGAGTTGGGTTTGCTGACAAGGCTAAGCATTTTGGGCGTTGAATACCTGTTATGTGCCTAGGGCATTAAAGTGATAAGAAAATCTCTTAAGGTCTGCCAGTGATTTTGAAACTTTAACATCTCAGTTTTCCTGATGCCAGATGGGGGACAGGGAGTGGGAGAACTGGGTATAAGGGTGTTGTTGGAGGAGAGATGGCGACATCCTGAGGGAGGGTTGTCAAATGTTGGCCTAGGCACAGCGATTGGGTGACTGGGAGGTGAGCGATCAGCCTTCTGCGCCTGGAAAATAGGGCATGGCTGGGCTTGCCCTGTCCAGCCTCATTTTGTATGAGGATCAATATACTGTCTCCATATTTGACTATTCTGGAGATTTTGTACAAGTGGAATTATACAATAAAAATAATAAACAATTTTTTAAAAAAGAGGATACAGAGATGAGTGTTTGAAGCCACTAGTGCTCCCTGCAGATAGCCTTGGGATCTGGCCTCAAGTGAAGGAGAGCTGGATGTACTCTTGTGCACAGCTTCCAAAGCATGCTCCCCGAGCCCCACTTTAATTTTAATGGCTCCCCTTATTAACTCTGCAGCTCAGGTAAATAAAAATTCCTATAAAACATATTCTTGACTCTTGACTACATTCCCGTGTAAAAAGTACTTCTCACTGCAGGTCGTGATAAAAAAATGTTTGAAAGCTGCAGGCCTCGGGTGGATCTGTAGAGGGCCTTTCTCTGTGGTACTATTCCTATCACAGCTCTTGTGTTAGTATTTACCACTCAACAGTTTTATTGTATCTTAGTACATTATAGGATGTTTACGAAATATCATTTATTCTATTACCAAAAAAGTATTAAGATGCAGGTTCAGGCTTCCAGCATATTCCTGGAGGATTGGGGAAACCAGGCCTGTACAAACCATACCAGATGCCATGTGACCACCATCATCATCTTCCTTCCAGCTGATGCTAACTGATCAGCACTGTCCTCTCCCCACAAACCTCCAGCCTGTCCTGTTTTATTCCTCCTTTGCCTTTGCCTGTTCTCTCTGCCTAGGATACCCTCCCCATCCTCATGTGCCTTTAACCCTCCTATTCACTCTTCAAAACCCCATTATGTGTCCTCTCTGTGAAGCTTTCAAACAGCTCTTCTATATAAGAAATTCCCAGTTTCTGTACCTGTGTATTTAGGAATTATTGCATATATTACACTCTATTAAAATGATTCACCTAGTTAAAATCCCAGATCATGAGCCTCTACCACCCCCCCACCTGCCCCACCCTCTTCCAGAGCTGCCTCTGGTTCTAGCTTAGTTATCCCTGTATCCGCAGGGCTAATCAGAGGGCCTGGATCAGAATAAGAGCTTAATAAGGGTGTCTGCAATAAACCTAGTTAAACTTGGTTTAACTGGTCCTATGTCCAGTGGTTGCATTATTTATGGATTTTAACTTACAAATTTTTCCAGAACTAGGTGCTGGAAGAAAATGCAACCCGCTGCTGACCATCAAGGAAAGCTATAAGGGAAGTTTCAGGGTTCACAGGCATTTGAGACAGCCTCTCAGAATCTAACCTGTTTGTAGAGGAAACTCCTCTGCAGATCCACCCAGGGCCACCAGCTTTTAAACATTTTCCATCATGACCTGCAGTGAGAAGTCCTTTTCACATTAAGACACACTAGGCCGGGCGCGGTGGCTCACGCCTGTAATCCCAGCACTTTGGGAGGCCGAGAAGGGCGATCACGAGGTCAGGAGATAGAGACCATCCTGGCTAACGCAGTGAAACCCTGTCTCTACTAAAAATACAAAAAATTAGCCTGGCGTGGTGGCGGGCACCTGTAGTCCCAGCTACTAGGGAGGCTGAGGCAGGAGAATGGTGTGAACCCGGGAGGTGGAGCTTGCAGTGAGCCCAGATTGCGCCACTGCACTCCAGCCTGGGCGACAGAGCAAGACTCCAGCTAAAAAAAAAAAAGACACGCTGAACACCTACATCAGAGACTAGAGACATGAAACAATATCCTTGCTATGGGTATTGCTCCCATTTTCTCTTTTTTTAAAAAAAAATTCTTGCTGGTCACCACCCATTTAATTGATTTTGTGACTCTTTAATCTCACTGGTTGCATTCCACAGTCTGATGAACACTGCTCTAGGCCTTCAGCTTACGTAACCAGAGAAATCTTCTCAGAGGAGAAGCCATTGGCCCCGAAGGCCAGCTCAGAGGAGCGGGCAGGAGGCGGTGTGCAGCGGGGGCTGGGATGAGAAGGTGCCAGGATGGCATGGGGCACACACTAACTGCTTCCCTCTCGTTGCAGCCGAGCCCCTGCCACTGATGGACCTGTGCCGGAGATCCGTCCGCTCGGCCCTGGGCCGCCAGCGCCTGCAGGACATCAGCTCCCTGCCCCTGCCTCAGTCTCTCAAAAACTATCTGCAGTACCAGTGAGCCGAGCCTGATGGGCAGCACACACACAGACACACATCGCAGGGCCCGGCCCGCCTGTCATTCACAGTCCCATGGCACATAGGGGAAAGGATCTACCCTTCTCCTGGCTCCCCAGGACACTCAGTTCTTTCAAAGACCAGAATGTGGTACCAGCTTTGGAAACGAAAGGTCTCTTGCCAACAGTATCTACTGCCCTCGAGGCAGCCCTCCCAAGAGTCCTCCTTTGGAGCCACAGAGAGCCTGGAGTCTGCACCTCCTGGAAATCCTGCCACCAACCAGAACACGGCAGCCACCATATTGATCAGAGAACCTGTTTCCTTATTCAAGAGAATGAATAAAACATTTAGGCAGGAGACTTTCTATTGTGTGCCCCATTGCAGACAGGGCCAGGGAGAAGTTAGCCAGTGCAGGGAGAAAATTGCCTCTGAATAATGAATGATGAAAGCAGCCTGACGCCGTGCCCCTCCTGGCGCACACCCCTTGCCAGGGCAGCAGGATTGTCACACCGTTTTAGGACTTTGTGCCACTTTGAGAGACTGTTTCCAGGAGGCCCAACCGCAGACCTGGCAAGTGGACAGTGCAGTGTGGAGACACCTTCCGGCTTACCTCTTTGAACGTTGTTTACCTACCCCTTTCCACGTGCCCCCCTTCCCAGCCACTGACTCACAGTTTTCTGGATGCCCAGACACCTCTGTTCAGGGAAGATGAGTCTGACTGGTTTGCCCCAGGGACGAGTGTATCCTTACCATTATTTTAAGTAGCATTTGCATTTTAAAAGAGGAATGCGGAGAGGACAGTACTTAGTCCAAAGGTGCTAACGGGGGAACTGGGGGCATTGTGACACCCAAGTCTGATATGTCCTGGGTTGGGAGGCCTTCCTGGAGTGTCAGGGTCTCTGGGCAACGTCCATTCAGGGTGTGGCATGGCTGTCACAAAGCTTTATTTGAGCAAATTATTTTTTCACTTTAGGAGACTTCTACGAGTTTGTTTCCTGTTTCAAATGTGTGTGTGATGTGCTCTTTATTTATCAGCTTGAGGTCTGTGGGGGCAGCCTTGTGACTGGAAGGGTGGATATGGGAGACACATTCTCTACCTGCTCCGAGCCTGGTCCTCTCGCAGGAATGCTGCTGCTGCCTCCGCCGCCACTGCTGCCACCACCTCTTATATGTTTCAGACACTCTCTGCCCAGACTCATTTTTAACTGGAAATCGTCACAGCAGTGGGATATCAGAGCCCCAGACAGCACTGCCTCTCCCTGCCCGCCCCACTGCCCCCACCTTAATGTGAATTTGACTGATGAATGAGGAGCGTTTCTAATAAAGTTTGTCATTCAGTCCTTCAGCTGCGTATTACATGTTGTTTGGGGAAGGACCCAGAGACCTTCTTCCATCAACCTGCTTGGTCCATCCTCAGACCGATAGAAGCCAGGCACGTGAATCCCTCTTTAGACATTTCTTGTCTCGTCTGACTTGTGGTCCTTGCTTGAGCCCAAACTCTATCTATTTTGCAAAGGCCTGCCCTGGACAAGAGAATGTGCCTGTGTCCTGGGTCCATGCAAAGCTGACCTTAATGGTGGAAAAACAACTCAGCTGCCTGTTGCCAGAGCCAAGGGGTAGCCCTGCAAAGGGGCTTAGGGTCAGGCAGGGCAAACCCTATGGAACACCAGTTTCCAAGTGGATTGGAGCTAGGGCTGGATGTGACTGTAGCGAGTGCATGTTGTCATCAAGGAGCAGTGCAAATTGCTGAAGGGTGAGTGTGAAGTAAAGCCAGGCTCAGAGCTGGTAGCAGTTCAGGAGTTAAGAGTCAGGATAGGGTCTGGTTAAGGACTGGAATAGCATTCACTCAGCAGTACCAGCCAACAGCATGCACTATGCCAATTTCCAGGGACCCAGTGCCCAGGCTCATATATCTCATCCCCAGAGATGTGTAGTACAGCATAATGAAGTGAGAAGGAGCTCATGAAGAGGGATGGATGAGAATAGAATATGAAGGGAAGGCTTCCTGGAGGAAGAGGCACTCTCCAGACTTGTTATTTTAAGGGCAGACAACCTTCCTGAGGACCACCAAGAGACCAAACTTGCAGGGCCTTCCCCCAGGGATAATGTTTCCAGCTCTGACCTCAGGGCTGGGCTCTGCATCAGGCAGCTTTCAGTCATTTTGTTTGCCAGAGGCAGCTTCCTGTGGCCATGGCATGGAGGTTTTGAGGCTTTGTGTGTAGGAAGCCTGGGTTTGAGTCCTAGCTTCATCGTTTATGTGCTATGACCTTGGGGAAGTCCCTTCTGTGCACACTGTGCTGGCTGAGCCAGGTAGCCAGTAACTGGGGACTCTTCCTCTCTCAGCTCATGGAGTCCCCATCTCAGCACCAGCTTTCCAGCTTGGATGCATCTGTCTTATCTCAGCTTCCAAGCCTCACTTACATGGTTTCCCTCACCCGAACAATGTCCTCCCCATCTTTACCCTCTCCAGGATCTGGCTTAGAGTGGCTTCCTCGAGGAAGCCCTGTTTAACCACTCCCCCGATCTCTGCTTCTGAGAATTCAGCTCTTCATGTCCTGGCCTGAGGATGCCACTCCTGGGGCCCAGGACCCTCCTGAGCACTGGGACTTGAGCTCCTCTGCCCTGTGGTCTCACCTGCCCAGGGAACTATGGACCTTTGACGGGCAGGGCCTCTGCCTGCTCCTTCCCACACAGCCCAGACCAGACACATGGGCTCAGCGAAGATGGAGGGGTGGGTGGAGGTGCCCCTGCAGCTGGGATAACCATGGGAAACTGCAAGGAGGAGCAGGGAGGGGAGCATCCTCCCAGAGCCAAGAACCTGGCCTTGAGGCCTCCCGGATCTCTTGCCCTTTCATTCCCTCATCTTTTCCCAGGTATTTATGAGGCATTTTTCACGCACTCAGCACTATTATGAGAACATGAATAAGGAAATCTGGCTCTGCCATATCAGAGCTCACATTCTAAGGGAGAGACAGGACACACAAGCAAAGAAACAGATGATGTCAGAGGGCGGAGATGAGCAGCGGGTGGGCTAGACCCAGGGAGCAAAAGGGACCCAGTAATTGAGGGTGATGGGGGGAGGCCCTCTGGGAAGATGCTGAGTACTGAAGAAATGAGAGGGAGCCAAATACCTGAAAGGGCATGGATCTCCAGGTCATGGGGGGACTTCTGGCTCTCCCAACCTTCTCGGAGTGGGAACTCCCGAGCCCCAATGAGTTGAGCTGAGGAAAGGGAGCTCCTGTGCTGCCACTCCTGCCCAAGCTGCAACTCAGCGTCCCTGTGTGTGTGAGCCCCACACACCTCCAGGCTTGCTTGTGCAATTGTGCTCCCTGCAGGCATGCAAGTGCACCCACACACAGACACACACACGACCAAGGGCCTCTCCCCAGCAGACATCCTGGGAGCTCTTGACCACCCCCAAAACACAAGAAAATTGGTCCACTCTTTCCTATAGTTCTGGGTGCTTGGATCTCATTCCAGCCTACAGATTTGTTTTGTTATCATCCTTTGTGTGTGTGTGTGTGTGTGTGTGTGTGTGTGTGTGTGTGTGTGTGTTGTGTGTGTGTGTGTGTGTGTGTGTGTGTGTGTGTGTGTGTGTGTGTTTGTTTTAATAAAATTGAGCCTAACAAGAAAAATCAAGTAATTTAATAGAAAAATCCAGATTTCAGACTTCCCTTGAAAAATGGGGAGAGGTGTTAAAGCCAGGCCCACATTCCTTCACGGTGAGGTTGGCCAAAGCTGAGTAGTGGCAGCCCCTTGAGAAGAGGCCTCTGCTCTGTGGTCCAGCCCTACGTCCAACCCTCCCACAACACAGCATTGGGCCTCTCACTGCCGCCACCCTCAAGGGCGTTCACTCCCTGCGTCTGGGCTAAGGCTTCTGAGTTTGCTTCTCTGGGCTATTGGTATAAGACACATAAGTGGGTAATAAGTACCCACACGTAAGCGTGCACACACATACACACGCGCGTGCGCACACACACACACACACACCCGACAGAGGGAGGGCTCAGGAGGGGAGAGTCTGCTAGCTCTGCACTTGACTTTGAAGTCTCTCCAGCCTCAGCCACCAATATTCAAGGAGCTCACAGACACCCAGAATCTTTACTCAGATACCAGAGAAACCCAGGTGTTCCTGGCTAGATGGTGAACTCCTAGAGGACAAGGACAAGAATTCTCAGGGCCTATTTGTAATGAGCTGGGTGACATGATTAGACAGCCTGGCTGCACATTAGAATCCCTTGAGGAACTTTGTAAAAAGTCCCAGTGTACAAGCCCTTCTTCAGTCCAATTAAATCAGGACCTCTGGGGGTAGGGCCGGGCCATGGCGGGTTTTAAAGCTCCCTAGATGGTTCTAATGCTCAACTAGGGCTGAGAACCACTGGATAAGGCGCTTAATTAAGTCTTCTCCCTGAAGAGGTGGTTGACGTTTGTGAGAATGCACATCCTAGACCAGAAAATGCTGGCCCAGGCTCCCTGCATTCCCACAGCCGACGGGATACTGAGTGGCGGGAGTCCCCAGTGTGGCCAGGTCCAAAGGCAGGGAGTCCCTCCCAGCCCTTCTTCCCACTCTCCAGTGATGCCGAGCTGGTTGCTCCTGAGCATGGGGGAGAAAGGACCAGCCACACCTGCCCTGATACTGCACAATTCTTGACAAATTGACTGCAGCCCCACTCGCTCCCTGACCTGTGAGGCCCATGCTGTGGGGCAATCTTCCCGGACAGCATTGTCCTGAGCAATCAGAATAACCTTAGAGTCAGAAGTGAAGAGCAGACTGAGAATGGCTTGGTCTTCAATGTACTATTTTGAATAGAAAAATTTGAGCTTGTGAGAATTTGAGATAGTGAGTGGTTTGGTTCCTAGCATTTCCAAACCTTGCTTTCTTAAGGCCAGGTAACACATTTGGCCAATAATAAATAATAAACTATAATTATAAATTATATGCTTATCATTATAATTATAATTTATATTTATATTTGTATTTAAAAATTATATAGTTATAATTATAAAATTATGCCCTTCACACACACACTTCTAGGTTTTAGAGTAAAATGAGCCATGAACAAGCCAAGCCTGGCTTGATGGCAGTGTTAGTGTCCCCAGCTGCTCTGCCTCTTCAATAAGCAGGGCTCTGTCCCCGGGAGGAGGCCTGGTACTGGGTGAGCGCAGCCCAGTTAGCCCATGGAGGAGGATCAGGGTAGGTCATTTCCCTTCTTCCAACCAGCCCCAGGGGCCTCAGTAACACTGTTCCTATGCCTGGGGATTTCCATCCAAGGGAGATAATATGTTGATGATTTGCTGCACAGTGATGGCATTTAAAAAAAAAAGAGTTGCCTGTCACTTGCCTGATTCAACAAATGGCTCTGTACAAGCTCAAGAACACTCCTGCTGCCCAAGACCACCTCTACACCTCAGGGAGACCAATAGGCAAACAGCTGTCAACTGCCTGCTGACAGGATGGGCAGCAGGCCAGTGGAGAGAAGGCACAACAGAAGCAAGTGCTGGAGTGTAGAGAGCCTAGAGTGTGGTGGGGAATGTTGAGGAATCCCAGACAACAGAGGAGAAGCTACATGGGGTGGCTGGTGGGGGGCACACACTGATGAAGGGTGGGGCCTTGCAAGTCACACTCAGGAATAAAGGTTTGGCATTTGTCTTAGTAAGTTCTTGTTGCTATGACAAAGTACCACAAACTGCATAGCTTGTAAACAACAGGAATGTAAATATTCCTCACAGTTTTAGAGGCTGGAAGTCCAAGATCAGGGTGCCAGCACGGTCAGTTTCTGGCGAGGGCCCTCTTCCGGGTTGCTGACTGCTGACTTCTCATTGTGTCTTCACATGGTAGAGAGCAAGAGAGCTCCCTATGGCCTCTTTTATAAGGGCACTAATCCTATTCATAAGGCTCCACTCTCACAACCTAATTAGGTCCCACCTCCTAGTACCATTATGTTGAGGGTTAGGATTTCAACATGTGAATTTTGGAGGGACACAAATAGTCAGTCCATAACAGTATGGGTCAATGTTCTAGGAGGAAACAGCTAGCACGCTGAAATAGTAGACTGAAGAGAGTTCAATAAGAAAGGGACTATTTACAGAGTCATGGGCAGAGTTTAGGGAAACCAGCAGCTAAGGGTGAGGAACCCTGGGCTGGCAACACTGGGAGGGAAAACCATTAGCATCCCTAGGCTCAAAGGGCCAAGAAAAGGGAGCAGTAACTGGGAAAAGAAAAAACCATAGCTGTAAGAGAGAGCCACCCAACAGGAGATACGAGGTTAGATGGAGGAACACAGCCACAGCCACTGCCAACCAAAGCCTGGCAAGGAGGAAGCAGGGCATAAATATTCTCACTTGCCCTTGCTCTTCCTCTCATCTCCTGTCTGTGCCTCCCACTAGCTGAAACTCAGGAGCACAGCAGACAAGGGAACCTGATTGGTGTCATCCACAGAGGTCAGCTTTCTACACACAGAGCAGGGCAGAGGAGGAGGGAGAGTGGATGAGTGTCAAGAGAAGAATGTATGCAACAGACTTTATCTATAGGATAAACAAACAAAATTGCAAAAATGCAAAACTTGAGTGCATAAATAGATAAAAGCTAATTTGTTTCAAATGTGGGTGGGGGACTTTTGAACCCCACTTCCGTACCTCTCCTATCTGAACATCAGATGCTAAACACCTGAAGCATCTCCAAAGAGCCTTAGGTTATCATCAAAATTACATTCTTCCCAAATGTGTGACACAAAGAGGCAGGTCCAGAGCCTAGAACTAGATTTTGTAAATGCTGTTGCAAAAGCAACAGAGGATCTGAAGTGGGAATGATGAGGTCCAGTTTGTGTTTTTGTACAGCCTTCCTGCAGGGTCTTTGGATGGGGGCTTAGCAAGTCAGCAGGAGTAGAGGTGGTTAGTGGGCATGGTGGCTCTTGCCTGTAATCTCGGCACTTTGCAAGGCCGAGGCAGGCAGATCACTTGAAGTCAGGAGTTCAAGACCAGCCTGGCCAACATGGAGAAACCCTGTCTCTACTAAAAATACAAAAATTAGCTGGGTGTGGTGGCCCACACCTGTAGCCTCAGCTACTTGGGAGGGTGAGTCAGGAGAATTGCTTGAACCTGGGAGTCAGAGGTTGCAGTGAGCCAAGATTGTGCCATTGCACTCCAGCCAGGGTGATGGAGCAAGACTCCATTGAAAAAAAAAAAAAACAAGAGTACAGGTGGGGAAATTGAGGGAAAGGCTGTTGGTTCTAGGGAGAGAAAGAGGGCCTGAATGAAGGCCATGGGAGTAGGGGCTGGGAAAGAGAGCTGGTGCAAACAGGCCAAGTCTGCAGAGATTAGTGACTTGGTGCATGCAGAACTCCAGCAAGAAAAGAAGTGAGGACACTCGCAATCCATTCATTCACTTGTTCTCAATACATTTATTCGGGGCCTGCTATGTGTGAGGCACTGCTGTTGATGCAGAGGACACTACAATGAAGAAAACAAATATAAAATCTACACCCTTGGAGAGCTTATACTCTAGTAGGAAAGGTACATAGACAGGTAACCTGGTAAATGTAAAGTATCTCACATGCATGCTAAGCCAGGAAGAGGAGTAGAGAGAGCAGATGGCTGCGTTGCCACAGTGGTGTGCTTGTAAATGTTTAACAACCGTCTCTCTGGGGATAAGTAAAAAGCCCTGATTTGTAGTGTTTGCTGTTTTCCATAATGTAAATACTCCCACCACAGCCAATTTTAAGCTCCAACGTGATGCCACTGAATGCAGATTGGGAAAAGATGATCAGTAGCCAACCATCATAGACTGTTTCCAATCATACACGTACAGTAGATGTAAATGATCTGAGCAGCAAAGATAATAATGAAATGTAGTAAAATAATGAAAAAGTGATGAGCTTTAAGTATTTATTTGTTTTTAATGTAATTTATTTCATTGTACACTTATATAATTTAATTTTTAATAATGACTGTAATAAATAGCCAGTTTGAAAGATTTCCAAAGTTTTAACCATCAGTTTTTGCAAGCCAGTATGAGCTGGCTCCAGGATGCTACTATGTTGCTGAAATTGGGATTATCCCATATTAATTCTGACCTTGTTTGGGTACTCTACCAAGTTTCAGCACATTTCACTTGGCCTAACATTACAGTGGTCCCTTTTCCGACATGCCCCTTGATGAGTGATGAAGATAAGCTGCCTTAGAGTAGATGGGAGTGAGGGAAACCAAGTCTCAATGAAGCTTTCACAGCAATGACCTACACAGAGTCTGACCCATGTATGAGAGTTTATACCTCTAACTATTCCTGGGCACCCAGCATGCACACAACGTTACCAGAGACACTAGTTCAAAACAGAGATGCAAAGATCTTAAAATGTTAGCAAATCAAACTTAGGAGTATATATATATATATATATATATATATATATATATATATATGTTCATCATGACCGAAGTGAATTTATTTTATAAGTTTGGCTTAACAATCGAAAAGTGATATAATCATATTGTCCAAATTTAAAAATTAAAAAATTTAAAAAATTACCATCTCAATAGAGGTAGAAAAATTATTTGCTAAAATTCAATACCTTGTTTATGATTCTGGAAAAAACTTACATAAAACTAGGAAGAGATACACTTACTTAAACTAGTAAAGGATATCTATGAAACACCTACAGCTAATATCATATTTAGTGAAAAATTATTGAATGCTTCCTTTTGAGATGAGTAGTAAGAAAAGTTGCCCTTTATTACCACTTCTACACAATATTGTATTGGAAACCCTAGGCAGTTTAATAAGCCAAAAATAAGAAATTAGAAGGTATAAAAATCAGAAGGAAAGAAAGAAAACCACTATCATTTGCAAATGACATCATTGTATACACAGGAAAAAATATAGGAAACTATGAGAATTCATAAGGGAATTTAGAAAATATGAATACAAGGTTAATATTTTAGAAGTTGTATTTCTACATATTAACAACAAACAATTAGAAAACAAAATGTAAAACAATGCCATTTATAGTAACAAAAATAGAAAAATTTAATGAAAAATGTGCAAGACCTCTACACTGAAAATTACAAAACATTGGCAAACGACATGGAAGAACTAAAGAAATAGAGGGCTCTACCATGTCAATTGGATAATTCTATATTGTTAAAAATGTCAGTTCTACCCAAAGTAATCTGTAGAGTCAATGCAATAACAATACAAATTTTCTGAGCTTTTTTTTTGGAATTGACAAGTTGATTCTAAATTCATTTAGAAATGCAAAGGACCTAAAATAGCTGTAACAGTATTAGAAAAGGAAAACAATGTCAGGCCAAGATGGCCAACTAGAAGCAGCTAGTATGTGTGGCGCTCATGGAGAGGAACAGAAGGCGTGAGTAAATACAACACCTTCAGTTGAAACATCCTGATACTTGCATTGGGACTAATCAAGGAAACAACTTGACCTATGGAGAATGAACAAAAGCAAGACGGGACAGTGGCCCACCCGGGAGCAACACAGAGCCAGGGAGACCCTCCCTTGCCCAGGGAAGTGGTGAGTGAATGTGAAACCCCAGGAAACCACACTTCTCCCGTGCGGTTTGCAACCCTCAGGTCAGGAGATCTCCTTGTGAACCCACTCCACCGGGGCCTTCAGTCTGACAGACAGAGCTATGCGGACTCTTGGCAGAGCAGCTGTTCAGGCATGTATGGAGAGCCTGGAGCCTTAGATACTTGGGCTTTCCAGCAAAAGTAGCTGCAGGTCCAACAAAATGGGAGATTAGACTCCCATGCATACTCCTAGGAAAGAGGCTGAATCCAGGGGGCTGAGCAGTGACAACCTGCAGGCTCCACTTCCACGGCACTTCACAAGATAAGACCCACTGACTTGGAATTCCAGCCAGCCACCAGTAGTGGCCTTGCACCTCCATAAGAAAGAGCTCTTAGCGGGAGGGGTTGAACACCATCTTTGCTGTTTGGGCACCTTAGCCATTCCAGGCTTCAGGCTTTGGAGAGTCTGAGCCAACGGGGGGCAGAAGGGATCCCACACAGCACAGTTGCTCTACCAAAACATGGCCAGACTACTGCTTTAAGCGGATACCCGATCCTGTTCCTCCTCACTGGGTGGGGCCTCCCAACTGAGCGTCCAGCCACCTCTGCCCATGTTCACCATCTAACAGAGATTTGAATTCTCCTCGCACAGTGCTCCCAGAGGAATGGGTGGGCCACCATCTTTCCTGTTTAGGCCACTTAGCCAATCCAGCCTTCAGGCTTTGGAGATTGAGCAACTGGGGGCAGAAGGGATCCCCCAGCACAGCACAGCTGCTCTACGAAAATGTGGCCAGACTGCTTTTTTAAGTGGGTCTTTAATCCCATTCATCCTCACTGGGCAGGACCTGCCAACCAGGGTCTCCAGCCACCTCCTACAGATGCCTTTGAGCTGGCAACAGGCCTGTATGTTTTTGGAATGAAGTTCCCAGAGGGTGGAACAGGCTGCCATCTTTGCTGTTTTGCAGGCTTCACTGGTGATACCTCCAGATACTGGAAAATGTGAGGTGACTGGAGTGACCCTACAGAAAAGCAGCCAGACTGTTACATGGGTGCCCATTCCCATATCTCCTCACCAGGCAGGTCCTCCAGGCCTGGGCCTCCAGCCACCCTACGCCAGAGCTATCGAGCCACTAGCAACTCAGCAATTCCCTGAACAGAGCCTCCAGGGACAACTGAAAGCCTCTCTGCCACTGCCTCTGCAGTGGAACTGCCCTTGCCACCCTCTGACTAACAAAGGTGTAAAGACCCTAAGTGCTTTATCCATACTTCCAGCAAGCTGCGGTCAACCTAAGGAGAGGAGGCCAGTCTGTCTCCCATGGGTTCCACACACCTCCTGCTGCTCGTCACAACACAGGGAATCCCTTGCTTGGGCCCAGCACATACCCTCCATCCTGGGCTGATTGCACTGAGCAATTGCTGACCCAAAGCTCTCTATGGTGGAGTTCCCGGGGGACAAGCAAATGACTCTCAGCCACAGCCACTACTAAGATCTCTTCCTCTGCTGCCTTCAAGCTGGGGGAGAAATATAAACACCAAGAGAGCCCCAGAGCTACAGTGAGCAGCCCAAGAGTGCCAAGTCATGATCTACAGTCAGGACTCAAGGCGGAGAGGAACCCAAACTTTCAGAGCATTAAGAGGGGACTTGGCTGCAATTGTGAGGAAACACAGGGGAGCCACACAACCAAGCAAGAGTCTCCCAACTGACCAATAAGCCTAAGTGCCACCTGCTGAATCACACCCCAAAGCTTTAACACCAAAAATACCTCACTAACATACCACTCTCTGAAACAAGGGACAAGAAGTCAGCATCAAGTAAAGACCCTGCACAAAGCCTTGACCCAGTAAAAACATTCAGAATAAAAGTCTATTGACTATACTCAATCTACACTGCAGTCAAAGGAATACCCACATGCAGAGATGAGAAAGAACCAATGCAAGAACTCTGGTAACTCAAGTGGCCAGAGTGTCATATGTCCTTCAAACAACTGTACCAGTTCTCCAACAAGAGTTCTTAACCAGGCCAAACTGGCTGGAATGATGGAAACAGAATTCAGAATATAAATAGGAACGAAGATCTTCGAGATTCAGGAGGATGGCAAAACCCAATCCAAGGAAAATAAAAATCATGATAAAGCAATACAGGAGCTGAAGGACAAAATAGTTGGTATATAAAAGAAACTAACAGGTCCAACAGAGCTGACTAACACAATACAAGACTGTTTCTCTGAAATAAGACAGTCAGACAAAAATAAAGAAAAAAGAATAAGAAGGAATGAACAAAACCTCCAAGGAGTATGGGATTCTGTAAAGAGGCCAAATCTATGAATCATTAGCATCCCTGAAAGAGATAAGGAGAAAGCAAACAACTTGGAAAGCACATTTCAGGATATCATACATGAAAACTTCCCTAACCTTGCTAGAGAGGCCATCAGTCAAATTCAGAAAATACAGAGAACTCCTGCAAAATTCTACACAAGAAGTTCATCCCCAAGATACATAATCATCAGATTTTCCAAGGTCGAAATGAGGGAAAAATGTTAAAGGCAGCTAGGGAGAAAAGGTAGGTCACCTACAAAGGGAACCCCATCAGGCTAACAGTGGACCTCTCAGCTGAAACCCTACAAGCCAGAAGAGATTGGGGGCTGATATTCAATATTCTTAAAGAAAAACATCTTCAACCAAGAATTTTATATCCAGCCAAACTAAGTTTCCTAAGTGAAGAAGAAATAAGATCTTTTTCAGATAAGCAAACATTGAGGGAATTCATTACTGCCAGATCTGCCTTGCAAGAGATCTTGAAAGGAGCACTAAATATAGAAGGGATAGACCACTACCAGCTAATACAAAAACACACTTAAACTCAGAGACCAGTATCACTGTAAAGCAACCACACAAACAAGCCAACATAATAACCAGCTAACAACACAATGACAGGATCAAATCCATACATATCAATGGCGACCTTGAATGTAAACAGGCTAAATGCCCCAAGTAAAAGACAAAGATTTTAATTCTCCTGGGACAGTGCTCCCAGAGGAAGGGGTGGGCCACCAAGCTGAATAAAAAAAAGCAAGATCCAATGGTATGCTGTCTTTAAAAGATCCATCCCACATTTAATATCACTCATGGGCTCAAAATAAAGGGATGGAGGAAAACCTACCAAGCAAATGGAAAACAGAAAAAAAAAGAGTTGCAATCCTAATTTCAGACTATTCAACATAGTATCAGAAGTGCAAGCCAGAGCAAAGTCAAGAGAAAGAAAGAAAGGGCATCCAAATAGGAAGAGAGGAAGTTGAACTATCTCTGTTTGCAGAAGACATGATTCTATATCTAGAAAACCCCATAGTCTCAGCTCAAAAGCTTTTCCTACTGACAACTTCAGCAAAGTTGCAGGCTACAAAAATCAATGTACAAAAGTTACTAGCATTCCTATACACCAACAACAGCCAAACCGAGAGCCAAATAAGAATGGCAATCCCATTACAATTGTCACAAAAAGAATAAAATACCTAGGAATACAGCTAACCAGGGAAGTGAAAGATCTCTACAATGAGAATTACAAAACACTGCTCAAAAAAAATCAGAGAAGACACAAACATCCCATGTTCATGGATAGGAAAAATCAATATCATTAAAACGGCTATACTGCCCAAAGCAATTTACAGATTCATTGCTATTCCTATCAAACTATCAATAACATTCTTCACAAAACTAGAAAAAACTATTTTAAAATTCATATAGAACCTAAGAAGAGCCAAAACAGTGAAGGCAATCCTAAGCAAAAAGAACAAAGCTGGAGGCATCACATTACGTGACTTCAAACTATACTACAAGGCTACAGTAACCAAAACAGCATGGTGCTGGTACAAAAACAGACACATAGACCAATGGAAGAGAATAGAGAGCCCAGAAATAAGGCCACACATCTATGCCCATCTGATCTTCGACTAAGGTGACAAAAAAGAGCAATGGGGAAAAGACCCCCTGTTCAATACATGGTGCTGGGACAACTGGCTAGCCATATGCAGAAGATTGAAACTGGACCCCTTTTTCACAGCATATACAAAAATAAACTGGAGATGGATTAAGGACTTAAATGTAAAACTCAAACCTATAAAAACCTGGGAAGACAACCTAGGCAATACCAGTCAGAACATAAGAATGGGCAAAGATTTCATTGAAAGCAATTACAACAAAAGCAAAAATTGACAAATGAGATTTATTTAAACTCGAGAGCTTCTGCACAGCAAAAGAAACTATCAACAGAGTAAGCCCAGGTTGGGTACTGGACTTAATACCTAGATAATGCAATAATATGTACAGCAAACCCCTGTGACATGTGTTTACCTATGTAACCTTCACATGTACCCCCAAACCTGAAATAAAATTTTTTTTTTTTGAGACAGAGTCTCGCTCTGTCACCCAGGCTGGAGTGGAGTGCAGTGGCGCGATCTCGGCTCCCTGCAACCTCTGCCTCCCGGGCCTGGGTTCACACCATTCTCCTGCCTCAGCCTCCCAAGTAGCTGGGACTACAGGCACCCGCCACCACACCTGGCTAATTTTTTGTATTTTTAGTAGAGACGAGGTTTCACCGTGTTAGCCAGGATGGTCTCAATCTCCTGACCTCGTGATCCACCCACCTCAGCCTCCCAAAGTGCTGGGATTACAGGCGTGAGCCACCGTGCCCAGCCAATAAAAGTTTTAAAAGTTAAAAATCTACAGAATGGGAGAAAATATTTGCAAAACCCCTGTGACATGTGTTTACATATGTAACCTTCACATGTACCCCCAAACCTGAAATAAAAGTTTAAAAAAAGTTAAAAAAAAAAACAACCCTACAGAATGGGAGAAAATATTTGCAAACTATGCATCTAACAAAGTCTAATATCCAGCATCTACAAGGAACTTAAACAAATTTATAAGAAAAAATCCAAACAACCCCATTAAAAAGTGGGCAAAGGACATGAACAGACACATTTCAAAAGAAGACATACATGCAGCCGACAATCATATGAAAAAAAGCTCAGTATCACTAATCATTAGAGAAATGCAAATCAAAACCACAATAAGATACCATCTCACACCAATCAAAATGGCTGTTTAAAAAAATTAAAAAATAACACATGCTGGCAAGGTTGCAGAGAAAAGGGAACACTTATACACTGCTGGTAGGAGTGTAAATTAGTTCAGCCATTAGGGGAAGCAGTGTGGGGATGCCTCAAAGAGCCAAAAGCAAAACTACCATTCGGCCCAGCAATCCCATTACTGGGTATATATCCAGAGGAATAGAAATCATTCTACCATAAAGACACATGCACACAAATGTTCATTGCAGTACTATTCACAATAATAAAGACAAGGAATCAACTTAAATGCCCATCAATGGTAGACTGGGTAAAGAAAACGTGGTACATTCGCACTATAGAATACTATGCAGCCATAAAAACAAATGAGATCATGTCTTTTGTGGGAACATGGATGGAGCTGGAGGCTATCATCCTTAGCAAACTAACACAGGAACAGAAAACCAAATACCACATGTTCTCACTTAAAAGTGGAAGCTAAATGATGAGAACTTATGAACACAAAGACGGAAACAACAGACACTGGGGTCTACTTGATGGGGGAGGGTGGGAGGAGGAAGAGAAGCAGAAAAGTTAACAATTGTGCACTGGGCTTAATGCCTGGGTAATGAAATAATATGTACAGCAAACCTGTATGACATGTGTTTACCTATGTAACCTTCACATGTACCCCCAAACCTGAAATAAAAGTTAAAAAATGATAATGAAGAAAAGAAAAACAAAATAGGAAACTTACATTACCAGATACTGAGAAAACTATGAAGATATGATCATTGTTATGGTTTGAATGTGTCCCCCAAAGTTCATGCATTAGAAACTTAATTCCCAATGCAACAATGTTGACAGATGGGGCCCGTAAGAGGTGATTAGGTCACGAGGGCAGCCCTCATGGATAGATTAATGTTGTTACCTCGAGAATGAGTTAGTTATCATAGGAGTGGTTTCCGGATAAAAGGATGAGTTTGACCCTCTTCCCTCTCTTTTTCTGGCGTGTGCTGTCTTGCCCTTCTGCCTTCTGCCATAGGACGGTGCAGCAAGAAGGCCTTTGCCAGATACAGGCCCCTTGACCTTGGACTTCCCAGTGTTCAGAACTGGAAGAAATAAATCTCTATTCTTTACAAATTACCCAGTCTCAGATATCATGTTACAGCTGCACAAAATGGACTAAGATAATAATTAAGATAGTTTGATATTGGGGTAAGCATAAAAACAAATAGACCAATGAATAGAAGAGAGTCCAGAAACAGACCCACACTTACACGGTCAATCGTGTTGCTGCACTTCACTGGGGGAAAGACGGTGTTTTCAACAAATGGTACTGGATCAATAGGATATCCATGTAGAAAAAAACATGAATCCTCACCCCTACCTTACACCATAGACAAAAACTAAATGGAAAGTGATTATAAACCTAATCATGAAAGGCAAAACAGCAACAACAGAAAAACTCCTAGAATAATACATGGGGAAAAAAAACTTGATGTTTTTGGGGTGATCAAGGCTTTCTTAAACAGAACACAGAATGCAGTAACAATTAAGAAAAAGACTAACATAGTGAACTTCATTGAAATTAATAACTCCTTTTCATGAAGAATCACATTAAGAGAGTGAAAGACAAGGCACATTCTAAGAAGAGATAGTTGCAATATACATAACTGATAAAAGAGAGTATTCTTAACACTCCCAAGTTGGAAACAATCCAAATGGCATCATTGGTAGAAAACAAAAATAAATAGTGGCATATTCATACAGTGGAATACACAACAATTTTCAACAAAAGAAACACACTACTGCTACACACCACATAGATGAAGCTCATGGAATTTTGAATAAAAGAAGCTACGCATAAAAGATTATATGATTCCACTTAGGTGAATTCAAGAACAGGCAAACGTTATCTATCATTGTGGAAGTCAAAATAGTGTTACTTTGGAGGGAGAATGGCATGTTATTGATTTGGGGAATGAGCATGAGGGAGCTTGCTGGGGTCCTAGAAAAGTTTCACATTTCTATCTGGGTGATGATTATATGAATACATAATACGTAAAAATGCATCAAACTATGTACTTAGGATTCGTGTACTTTGTTTACGTATAGTACACCTAAGTTTTTTGTTTGTTTATTTTTGTTTTTTAGTGACGGAGTCTTGCTCTGCCGCCCAGGCTGTAGTGCAGTGGCGCTATGTCGGCTCACTGCAAACTCCGCCTCCCGGGTTCACGACATTCTCCTGCCTCAGCCTCCCGAGTAGCTGGGACTACAGGCACCCGCCACCACGCCCAGCCAATTTTTTGTATTTTTAGTAGATACGGGGTTTCACCGTGTTAGCCAGGATGGTCTTGATCTCTTGACCTTGTGATCCGCCTGCCTCGGCCTCCCAAAGTGCTGGGATTACAGGCGTGAGCCACCGCACCAGGCCCACCAAAGTTTCTTTTTGTTTTAAGGAGGAGGGAGAAGTAACATCCCCAAACTTCTGTGTTTAAAAAGTTACTACCTTCTCACTAGAAATTCTTTGGACTCAATGCAGTGTTTCCCTTGGCAGTAACTGCATCTGAGCAGGGAGATGGTTCCACGGCAGAAAAAAGAAAGGGGGCTGAGAGATTTGAAGGTCTGGAAGAACAAAGAATCCTATTGTCTAGTGAAAACAACTCCCAGAGCTAACGCCCTAGAAGCACTCACAGGAGTTCAACATCTGTTCAGTGACTCCCTGTATCAAGTGACCTCCTATAAAGCAAGTGTGGGTGCTCTCAGGAGCCCAACTGCACACAGGCCACAGGTTCTAGAATTGCAAATTTTCATCTAAAATGCACATTCTTTTCCTGGATAATGATTATGTTACACAACAGCCTCTGGGATTTCCACAAAGAGCTAAACAGGATATCACTGCCCACTAGCTAGAGAAAAATCAGTCTTTTTTTTTTTTCTTTTGTAAACAGAGAAGATAAGCGTTTTCTTTTTCCTTTTCTTAAAAAAAAAAAAAAAAAAAAAATCTCCTGGCAGGTAAATCAATTCACTTTTCTCAATGTGTAGGCAGTCCCATATTCCTCACCAATTCCTCCAAAATTTTCAAATGAAGTTGCTAGGACTGGATTTGAATTATTAGAAATATAAAACAGAGACCAAAAAAAATCCTTTTCTTGTAGAAATACAAACACATATCTTCAGATGAAATGGCATGATATTTGAGACTAGGGGCAAGGAGAATGGATGGGGATATAAAGATGAAACAGAATTGTCAAGGCCAGGTGTGGTGGCTCACACCTATAATCCCAGCACTTTGGGAGGCCAAGGCAGGCGGATCACCTGAGGTCAGGAATTTGAGACCAGCCTAGCCTGACCAACATGGTGAAACCCTGTCTCTACTAAATATACAAAAATTAGCCAGGCACGGTGGCGGGTGCCTGTAATCCCAGCTACTCGGGAGGCTGAAGCAGGAGAATCTCTTGAACCCAGGAGGCGGAGGTTGCAGTGAGCAGAGATGCCACTGCACTCCAGCCTGAGTGACAGAGCAAGACTCCATCAGGAAAAAAAAAAAAAAAACAAACCAGAATTGTCAATAAATTGAAAATTGTTGAAGCTGGGTGATGAGAACATGAGAGTTTATTATACTCTTTGTTCTAATCTTGTTTGAAATTGCCCATAATAATTATAATAAAAGAATTCTCTGTCGGTGAATTGATTTGGAAGGTTGAGCATTTACATATGATCACGTGAGTTAATAATCAAGGAGATTCTGACTGATTTAATCAACTTGCCATTTCTCATCAAGCTTGGAAAATGCAAATAAAATTCCCTGATTTGATACCCAAGTCCCTAATTATTTTCTGCTTTCAATTGTTCTTCACTAACTGGTGGCCAAGCTTTGAGTTTAATATCTTGTTATTTTCATTTTTGATTGCTAAAGAACATATTGGTTCTTCTGTACTCTTTTTTACCTGAATTCTTTCAGTTAAATAACAGCATAATTATACATGTTTTTAATGTGTAGCAATAGTAAATTCCTTTTTATTGCTGAGTAGTATTTCATTGGATAGATATACTACAATTTGTTTATCTGCTCACCATTGATGGGCATTTGGGTTGCTTCTGGTTTGGGGCCATTACAAATAAGGCAACTGTGAGCATTAATGTTCCGACATAGACTTTCTTTTCTCTTGGGTAAATACCTAGGAGTGGAATGGCTGGATCAAATGAGAGGTATATGTTTAACTTTTTAGGAAACTGCCAAACTGCTTTCCAAAATTGTGTCATTTTACATTCCCACCAACGGTGTATGAGGGTTTTACTTCCTTCACATCTTTGCCAACATTTGACATGATCAGACTTTGTAGTTTTAAGTATGAAGTGGTATTTCATTGAGTTATTTAATTTGCAGATCCTTAATAACTAATGAGGTTGAGCATCTTTTCATATGTTTATTTAGCACTCATACACCTTTTTTTGCTGAAATATCTGCTCAAATCCTTTTCTCATTTTTAATTGGTTTGTTTGTTTTTAATTAAGTTTTGAGAGTTCTTTACATATTCTGGATGCATATTCTTTATAAGACATATGCTTTATTTTCTCCCACTGTGTGACTTGTCTTTTCATTCTCTTAATAGTGTCTTTCAAGAACAGAAGTTTTTTACTTTAATAAGGTCCAGATCAATAATATGTTCTTTTATAGACTATGCTTTTAGTGTCTTATTAAAGAAATCTTTGCCTTAGTCATGATTCCAAAGACTTGCATCTGTATTTTCTTCCAGAAATTTTATAGCTTTAGGTTTTATATTTAGGTATTTGATCCACTTCGAGGAAATTTTTGCATATTTTACCTTAGTGGAATTGATCAAAGTCATTTTATTGAGTGCGTATATCCAAATGTTCCGGCACCATTTGTTGAAAAGACTGTCCTTTCTCCATCCAATTGCCTTTGCATCTTTGTAAAAACTGAGTTGTCCCTATGTGGATGGTCTTTTTATGGACTCTTTATTCTGTTCCATTGATGTATTCGTCTTTCCTGATGCCAATATTATGCTATCTTGACTACTGTAGCTTTATAATAGGTCTTGAAATCAGATAGTATTAATCCTCCAACCTTGTTCTTTATGAAAGTCATTTTGACTATTCTAAGTCTTTTGTTTTTTTGTTTGTTTTGTTTTGTTTTTTTCAAGTTAGGTATTGACTTTATTCTATTTTCTGTATAACTTTAAGTACATAAAGGTTTATTTCCACAGGCCTGAGGAAATGGGTAGAAATCACAGGACAATCTCACTTCCCACCAAAAAAAAGTTGCATATTTTGGTAAGTGTTTGTCCTAGAGGGGAAAAACTGAAATTTACATTAGCAGTGCTGTGCAAGATTCTTACATAAGTCAAGACCGAAAACCAGCCTGCAGTGGAGGTTTTAGTCCTCTGTTCAGGTGCTTGGACAGAAGCCATAAGCTGATGAGCCTGACAGGGAAAAGGAGGCAGTGAAGACAGGTGACAGGCACCTGGCAGGGAAGGAGGATTCAGGAATGCCAGACTCCTTGAAATGGTGTGGCTTTTTGTTTTTTTGGGGGGTTGTTGTTTTTTTTTTTTTTCCTTTTAAAGTCATCTCTGTAGGAAGGTGATGGGCAGGGATCCCAGAGAAAGAAAGGGTCCAAGACTCCATTAACTGCCCTGGATGAAGGGCACTGCTACAGCAGCTACTACCAGAGACTCTCCTGTCTCATGGTTGAGGCAGACCCAGGATAGAATAGAGAATAAAAGGAATGCTTATAGGAAACAATTTTGCATGGAATGCTAGATGGCCAAGCCTCAGCCTTTGGTCCAGTGCAACTCTTGCCTCACTTGTCAACAGTGAAAAATTAGTTTGGTTAGAAGAACCATCTGGAAACACACCAGCTTCTGCTACCTTCATACTCATTGTTAAAAAAAGATTAACCAGTGTGAACATTCTGATCTGTTTATTCCTGGGACTGTTTTCTTTCCAATGGACTGTTTGTTTGTTGGTAGAATAACCCCCAAAAGCTCAAAGCTAAAAATGCATCATCAGTCCTAGTCGGCAGTTCCTTAAGAATGGACTGGTGGCGTGGTTGAGCTGATAATGGAAAAGCTGCACCTTCCTGCAGAAGATCAAGCGACCTGCTATCCCACCCCAAATTTCAGCCTGAGGCATATTTCAGTGAAGGTAGGTAGCTGTGCTTCTCAGAGCAGAGAAGCAATTTTAAGAGCAAAAAGGTAGAGGAAATCTAGAAAAGAACCGTCTTGATACAGATTTATCCCACGGTGTGAAGGGAGGGCAAAGAACCCCGTGGCACTTCGCTTATCCAGCAATTTCTGTCACTGTGGTGACCAACTTCTACCCATTCCAAAGGGTCTTGAACTGCTCAGAAACTGGGAATTCATTAAAGTCACTGCCTTCTGTAGGAATAAGGACGTTCGTCTCGGGAGATTTGGCACTGACTATTTCACAATCCAGGGAATTCTTGCTCAGGTAAGCATGGCAGCCATCTGTTTTGTCGATGGATATGGTTGGCACTTTACCCATTACCCGAACTTTGACATCCCCACTGTTGATTATCTCCACAATGCCCACCACGTCATTGAATACCAGACCAAGTTTCTTACGGTTGTCTACTGTAATGGAGCTAATTTTGCCCTTGATTTGCAATGTCGTGTTGACACACTTGTATATGTAAGCCACCTGTTTCAGCTCTGTGTCCTCAATCACCAGGTTGGAAACATTTTCCTGATTTTCCACTCTCCACTTCTTGTCCTCCAGTTCAAGTATAGCTGGCTCCTTCTTTGTGGCTGGTTTGGAGGATGGGCCGGTTTGGGGTTTAGGTGCAGAGAATGGCTTGGGGCCACTGCGTAGTGGACCACTCTGAGCCTTCAGGGCAGGGTTCTTGTGAGTCTTCATGTCATCAGATAATGTTTCAGGGCATGTGTGATGCTCTCCCCCTGGTTAATCTGCACAAACAGTGCTGAGTGGGAAGCGGACTCATCTGAGCCTGAACTGGTAGAGACTGGGGGAGGAGGGGAGCCTGGTGGAGGGGGAGGAGGACCTGATCCGGCAGAGGGTCCAGATGGCAGTCCACTCAGTTCTTTTGCCACAGGCCCCGTTTTGCCCCAGGCCAGTCTGGTGGTATGGAACTCCTTAATGCAAGCCTGCAGCTCTGTCCATATACTTAAATAAGTTTTGACCCAGTCTACATGCTTCTTATCCACATCTTTGTACTCTTTGAGGACTCGGTTTGTATAAAACATGGCAGATCATTCATTTATTTTACATAAGGGCCAGGCTTGGGAGCCATAGCCACCCAGCCCAGGGCCTGGATACTTTCGCTGACAGCTGACAGGTGATTAAACAACTTGCTGCCTCAGTTCTTCTCCCGAAAGGTTATCACTTCTTTGATCTGCTCTGAGATGGGTGCCAACAGGTCAGAAAGCTTATTATCTGCTGGTTATTGACACTGAGAAGCTGTAACCAACAGAGCTCGCTGCAACTTTAAACCTGTGTGGACCATCTCCGCATGTTTCTGCATGTCTCCCCCAATCTCTTTACTGATCTTCAAGTACTCTGCCACAGGACCAGCAAGCAGCGAGTCAAATGCCTGCACATATGGAGCTGCTCCTACTTTTGAAGGACTGTCTGCATACCCACGGTGCATGTCAGAGGTATGAGATACTGCCTCCAGGCGGCCCACTGCCCTCTCCAATCTTTCTACCAGATTTTGCATGTCAGCCATAATGGACAACCTCAGAGTTCTGCCTCACCTCCGGACTGCGATCAGCCGCTCTCCTAAGTCTTTTGTATTTCCATATAAACTGTAGAATCAGCTTGTCAATATCTCCCAGAAAGAAAATTTACTTAAGATTCCCTTAAGAACATTCGTGATTCATGGGAGAAGGTCAAATATCAACATTAATAGGAGTTTGAAAGGAGTTAATTCGAACCCTCATGGATGACTTTGAGGGGTTCAAGATTTCAGTGGAGGAAGCAACTGCAGACGTAATGGAAATAGCGAGAGAACTAGAATTAGAAGTGGAGCCTGAAGATGGGACTGAATTGCTGCAACCTCATGATAAAACTTGAGCAGATGAGGAGTTGCTTCTTATAGGTAAATAGAGAAAGTGGTTTCTTCAGATGGACTCTGCTCCTGGCGAAGATGCTGTGAATATTGTTGAAATGACAACAAAGGATTTAGGATATTACGTAAACTCAGTTGATAAAGCAGCAGCAGGGTTTGAGAGGATTGACTCCAAATTTGAAAGAAAGTCTGTTGTGGGTAAAATGTTATCAATCAGCATTTCATGTGACAGAGAAATTTTTCATAAAAAGAAGAGTCAACCCGTGCAGTAAACTTCACTGTTTTCTTATTTTAAGAAATTGCCATGGCCACACCAACTTTCAGCGACCACCACTCTAACCAGTCAGCAGCCAACGACATTGGGGCAAGACCTTCTACCGGGAACAAGATGATGACTCTTTAAAAACGAAGATGATCATTAGCAATTTTTAGCAATAAAGTATTTTTAAATTAAGGCATGTACATTTTTTATACATAAGGCTATTTGTGTAGTGTATGTAAATGTTATGTTTATACTATACCATAGTCTGCCATAATAGATTATGGGTGAGCTAGCCTGGTGACTAGCTACGTTACGTTTACACTCTACCATAGTCTATTGGTGACTCACCATAACAGACTATGGTATAGTATAAATATTTATATACACTAGAAAGACAAAAAAATTGTGCAACTCACTTTATTGTGATATGTGCCTTATTGCTGGGGCCTGGAACTGAACCCACAGTGTCTCTGAGGTACGTCTGTACTTGAGGGAGATCCCCCTGTCCGTTACCAGGTTCTTTCTCTGTGCCACTCCCTCCTCTTCAGTGCTCTGCCCTGTGAACTCTAGCCACCTTGGCCTCCCTGGACTAGCAGCTCCATGTCCTCAAGTGCAGAGATACCACCAGGCTCCACTCGGGGTTGTTCTCTTTGCACCACGTCCTGGAGCCTCTCTTAAGGCAGTAAGCTGGTGCAATTCTAGGCCTCACCTTGTATCTCTTCTGTCTTCCAGAGAACATTGTCCTTTGTTGCCTGACGTACAGTGTCTTATTTCATCTGTCTTGTCTATATTTTTCTGTTTGCTTGGGGTTTTTTGCTTCAGAGAGGAAGTTCAATCCAGTCCCTGGCCCTCCATTTTTTTCTGAAAGAATTATCGATCAATTGATTTTCAACAACACTGCCAAGGCAATTCAATAGAGCAAAGTAAGACTTTTCAACAAATAACACTAGTGTGATTTGATATTTATGTAAAAACCAACTCTTGTCTCATGCCATACACAAAACCTAATTTCTATTAGAAAACACATGAAAAAATTGTTGCAACCTGGGAATAAGCAAAGGCTACTTGGGGCCAGAAAAGCATGAAACATAAAGCAAAATGTTGATAAGTTGGACTTTATAAAAATCTTTTATCTCCAAAATACACTGCTTAAAAAAAGGCAAGTCACAGAATCAAAGAAAATATTTTCTATTCTTATATCTGAAAAAGTACTTGTATCCAGAACATATAAATAACTTTTACAACGTAATATAAAGTTAATCAAAACAATATGAAAATGAACAAATATTTGAAAATAAACTTCAACAACTTACAAATAAGCAGAGATACCACCAGGCTCCACTCAGGATTGTTCTCTTTTCACCCTGTCCTGGAGCTTCTCTTAAGGCAGTAAGCTGGTGCAATTCTAGGCACACAAAAAGATGCTAAATATTATTAGTCTGGGGGAGAAGCAAATAAAAACCACAATGAGAATAGCTAAAATTAAAAAAGCAAATTAAAAATGTTCACAATACCCAGTGTAAGCTAGGATGTGAAGCGTTTGAAACTCCTATACTCTGCTGGTGATATGTAAAATGGTAAAACCGCTTTAAGAAATTCTTTATGAATGTTTAAAACTTGGACATTCATTTACCATACAATCCAGCCATTCCACTCCCAGATAATTTCCCAAGAGAAACTAAAACCTCTTCACAGAAAGACATGTCACAAATATTTATAGCACCTTTATTTCAAATTTCCCCAAACTGGAAATAACCCAAATGTCCATCAATAAGTGAATACATAAGCAAAATATGGTGTATCTATAGAATGGAATTCTACTCAGCAATAAAAACAAATGGACTACTGATAACATATAGCAACATGGATGAATTTCAAAAATAATATGCAGAATGAAGATAATCATACTCAAAAAAGTATATACTATATCATTCCATTTATGTAAAATTCTAGAAAATATAAACTAATCTATAATAACAAAAAGCAGGTCACTGATTGCCTGGGGCTAGGATGGAATGCAAAGGGGTAGGAAGGAACGTTGGGTGGTGATAGAAATGTTTTGTATCTGGATTGCAGCACTGGCTTCATTGGTGTGTATACATCTGCAAAAAGTGAAACTGTACACTTTAAGTGGATGCACCTCATTATATAAAAATTATACCTACATAGAGTTGATTAAGGAGACTCTAATATTTGGGAGATTTATTTTATTTTATTTTATTTTATTTTGGTTTTCTTGTTTTTTGTTTTTTGAGACAGGGTATCACTCTGTCACCCTAGCTGGAGTGCAGTGGCACACTCGTAGCTCACAGCAGCTTCAACCTCCTGGGCTTAAGCCATCCTCTCACCCCAGCCTCCTGAGTAGCTGGGACTACAAGCACACACCACAATGCCTGGCTAATTTTTTTTTTTTTTTTTTGTAGAGATGGGGTCCCACTATGTTGTCCAAGCTGGCCTAAAACTAACTCTTGGTCTCAAGCAATCCTCCTGCCTTGGCCTCCCAAAGTGCTAGGGTTATAGGCTTGAACCACCATGTCTGACCAGGATTTCTGCTTTCACTTAGGACCTAGAAAGTTGCAAGACAATTCCTCCAACTATAAAAATGGCATGTAGGACTGTGGACAAAACCGAAATAGGCCCACAAGAATAAAACAGATAAAGAATTCAACCAAAAGAATATACAAAATTTTATATATAAAGAATAAAAGCTAATGGAGATTGAAAGGATGTCCCAGAAGGAAAAAAAAAATGTGAAAACACAGAAAAGGCACATAAAATAAAGCAAACCATCTTTTAAAGTGAAACAGGACTCACCCCGAATTCTTTCTTGCATGAGATCCAAGAACCCTCTCTTGGGGTCCAGTAACACTGGGTGGGAAGGAACTGATGAGGAAACGGAATAGTCTTGAACTGGCTGAGTTTAAATCTACAATTGACACATTTAAAATCAGTTCTGCTAAGGTGCCTTCAACTAGTACATTTAGTTCTTTTTCTGAAAAGGGAGTCTATCAGCCACTCACTTAAGAAAAAATAAGGTACATATTTGCATGTCTGAATTAAGATTGCGAATTTTCATACTGACCGCCTCTTAGCAAATTCCATTTCTGTCTTCGTTCCTTTTTATTGTTACTTTGAAAGTATCCAACATCTCCAGGCTCTTTGCCTCTGTCAACCTAAATAACCAACAGAGAGAAGCCCTCTAAAAGAAAATAATATTTATTTGGGAATAGGGTATTGCAATGGGAATACACATACCATCATAAACTACGTGTGTATTCAGGAAAGTAAGGGAAGACAAATGGTTTTAAAGGAAAAATGAGGAGGATTACATAATTGTTCTGAGATGATCACCCTTGGCTACAAGGATCAATAACAATGGTGACACCACTCTGAGTTTGGACAGGCAGTTGATGAGCAGGTGTCTCTGCAGAATTATCTTTTGTGTAAGGTTGTGATAACCTCTGTGCAATGTTTTGATTTTTGTAGAACCTTTTGTGATAGTTTTTATTATCAGGCATTTGTGCATGAAAACCCTCTCTTTATAGTTTTTTTAGCTCTACTTGTCAGAGTTTGTTGTTGTTATTGTTGTTGTTTTGTTTTGTTTTAACAGAAGTGACTCCATTTTGATTCTGAGTCTGACAACTTGCACACATCTGTGGTGTCTATGTCCTCCTCTGATTGTTGTGAGATTTCCATGCTAGCATGTTCACAGAAAGAAAGCCCATTCTCCCCTCTGTATGAAAGAGAATGTTCCAGGAGTCCACTGGCAATCTGAATAAACAGAGTTTAATAATTTAGTGCATATAAATCGACATTGGACCAGAATTTCAAAAGGACTATGGATGCCAGGGAAATTTCTATTTTCTGAAGAGAGATCATTCCTGTAATTTATGCTGGGGCAGAGAAAGTCATAAGCATAAAGAAAATTGCAGAAAGGTATTCGTAGCCCAGTTCCTGATAAGATGGAAAGATGAACACAGGACCCTGTCCCCTCACTACTCTGTACGTAGTAGACGTTCAATAAATATCTACACACTTTTTTAATAGATAGAGAAATAAAAAATTATTGTCCCTCACACATGTAAGTTATGCTCTTCCTTCCAGAAGTTTCATCATTTCAACCTAATTGGTTATTCAGAGATTGCGGACTTCATCCCACCCTAGAGGGGGATATAATGACAGTCATCATTCTTTCTAGCCGCCTAGCACCCATGAGCTGAATTTGGGGAATCCCCCACTGTGTGAATTGGGCCCTCCCACTAGAGGAGCTCTCTCTCCCAGCTTCCCTAGCAGCAAGGGACCAAACTGAGCCCCACCCTGAGTCAGCTGCCTCCGTGCCAGACTGTAAATCTAAAGCTGATGATAAGGAGGGAATGGGCCCCCATGGGAGCCACTCAGCAAGGATGGCAGCAGCTGCAGGCTGGGGCAGGTCTCTCCCAGTGCCTGTGCCTGCCTCCCAGGGAGCATTACTCCTGACCATGCAGCCACCTTGCCTGGATTTCTGACCCACCTGGAAATTCTGTGAGCTATTTAATATTCTCTAAGCTTTGCTACTTCCAGTGAGATGGATGGGCCAGCAGCAAAGGTATCACCTAATTAGAAATGCAGAACCCCAGCCCTACCCCAGACCTACTGAATCAGAATCTGCATTTTAACAAGCTCCCCAGTGGCCTGAATTTGCATTAAAGTTACGAAGTACCAAGAGATTTCTCAACCATCCACAAAGAGTTTCTATCATTTGTGATAAAGAGTCTTGCTGATGGGAGTACTCATCTCTGTGCCCCCATCTTCTCATCCATACATTGAGAAGGCTTGACTTGACAGCCTTGAAAAAAAGGAAATTGTGACACATGCTACAACATAAGGATGTCATGCTGAGACAAATAAGCCGGTCACAGAAGGACAAAAACTGTATGATTCCACTTGCACAGGTCCCTAGTGTAGTCAAACTAATAGAAAGTAGAATGGTGGTTACTAGGGGCTGGGGTTGAGGGGAAAGGAGAAGGAGCTGTTTAATAGATACAGAGTTTCAGTTTTCCAAGAAGAAAAGGTTCTGGACATTAGTTGCACAGCAATGTGAATATACTTAACACAGACTGCACACTTAAAAATTGATAAGGGCCAGACGCAGTGGTTCACGCCTGTAATCCCAGAACTTTGGGGGACTGAGGCAGGCAAATCACCTGAGGTGAGGAGTTTGAGACCAGTCTGACCAACATGGTGAAACCCAGTTTCTACTAAAAATACAAAAATTAGCCGGGCATGGTGGTGTGCCTGTAATCACAGCTACTTGGGAGGCTGAGGCAGGAGAATTGCTTGAACCTGGGAGGCGGAGGTTGCAGTGAGCCCAGATCGCACCACCGCACTCCAGTCTGGGTAACAGAGTGAGACTCCATCTCGAATAAATAAATAAATAAATAAAAATAAAATGAAATAAAATTGTTGGCCAGGCTCTGTGGCTCACACCTGTAATCCCAGCACTTTGGGAGGCCGAGGCAGGCAGATCACGAGGTCAGGAGATCAAGACCATCCTGGCTAACACAGTGAAACCCCATCTGTACTAAAAAAACACAAAAAATTAGCCAGGCATGGTGGCGGACATCTCTGGTCCCAGCTACTCTGGAGGCTGAGGAAGGAGAATGGCATGAACCGGGGAGGCAGAGCTTGCAGTGAGCCGAGATCATGCCACTGCACTCCAGCCTGGGCAACAAAGCAAGACTCCGTAAAAAAAAAAAAAAAAAAAAAAAAGCATATGAAAAGATGAAAAGGCACATGAAAAGATGTTCAACATCATTAGCCATCAAGGAAGCACAAATTAAAACAACGGTAAGGGTAAGATATCACTTTGTAGCTATCAAAATGGCTAAAATACAAAATCGGGAGAATACCAAATGGTGGTGAGGATGCAGAAGAACTGAATCGCTCGTATGTTGTTGGTGGTGGAAATATAAAATGGTACAGTTGCTTGAACTATGGAAAATGATTTGGTAATTTCTCAAAAAACTAAGCATAGAACTACCATAAGACATAGTAATTTCACTCCTTAGCATTTATTCCAGAGAAAGGAAGACTTATGTTTACACAAAACTCTGTACATAAATATTCACAGTAGCTGTAGTCATAGTAGCCAAAGCTTAGAAACAGTCCAGATGCCCAATGGTGAATGGTTAAACAGACAGTCAGACATCTATACCATAGAATACTACCCAGCAATATAAAGGAATGAACCACGGATACGTGCAAAAACCTGGGTAAATCTCCAAATAATTATTCTAGATGAAAAAATCCTAAAAGGTTACACTCCATTCATAAGACATTTTTAAATGCAATGACTCTACTCATATGACATTTTTAAAATGTCAAAATTGTGGAAATAGAGAACAGATTAATGGTTGTGAGGGGTTAAGGAGAGGGTAAGTAGGAGGAAAGTGAGTGTGGCTGGCTACACAAGGGCAACCTGAGGGATGCTTGCAGTGATGCAAATGTTCTACCTTCACTATATCAATGTTAATTTCCTGGTTGAGATATTGTATAATAGCTTTGCTCAATGATGTTATTATCACTGAGGGAAGCTAAGTAAAGGGTACACAGGATATCTCTACATTATTTTTTACAACTGCTTATGGCTCTACAATTATCTCAAAATTAAAAGTTTGATTTCACACACACACACACACACACACACACACACACACACAGTTCCTTAATTTGGACAATAAATGACACAGTCATCCTGCTTATAAGGCTCACTGTGACTTGACCTTTGCTTATGTCTCTATGTCCTGAAACTCCAATTTGCACCTCTAGCCACACAGAATTGCTTTTGTTCCCCACACTTCCCTACCAACTCTACTATTCCTCATCCCCACAGCTGAGGCCCCTGCTCCTATAGGTCTCCTCTACTCCTCCATTCCCATGTCTTTCCCCCCATCCTGCCCCCAGCATCATTTGTGCACCTCTCTCAACACTGAGCATATTCTCACAATTCCCCACTTGCCTGTCTGTCTTCTTATCTGGCTGGGAACTGATCTGCATTCACCTCTGTCCCCTCGGTAGCTGCTTGTTAAGTTGAGCTCAATTAACACTCACTAACACAGTCAACATTAACACCACACCACTGCACTGCCATTGGACTCAGCTCCCTGCCTAACGCATCCCTGTCTCTTGCCTTCACTTACTGGAAATTCAAAATTCTTTGCAGGAATATCCAGTTAGCTGAGCCTAGGTCACAGGCCCATACCCCAGCCTCCAGTGGGGTAGAAAAGGGTTAGCCAATCACTACACATTCTGAGGCTGGAGGCAGAGCCCTGTCTCCTACCAAGCACCACACAACAGAACATTACCTGCAAGCAGGAAGAGGCTTCTGTTGTTGGATGGCCAAAAAATAACAAATATCTAATCTACACCTCAAACTGCAGGAGCACGAAAACTGTAGAAGGCTCTCTAATTTCTTCTCTCCCTAAAAATGTTTCACTTGCTCTTCTTGCTTCCCTCATGAACACTTTGGGCCACTTCAGCTCAAATAGAGCCAATATATAGAGGGATTACATTTACAAAGATTATTGAAAAATGACGAAAATGCTCCTGTCCCAGGCATTCAGGGCCAGACTGGTGTCAGAAGATGTGGTCATTGTCTGTGGCAACAAACCTTAAGTGCTTGCAGCTCATGCATGAATTCTCAACCTTCTTTGGATCCACTCTTAGCTCACCTTCAATTATCCACAACTCAAGTCAACTATGTGTCAGACCAAGAAATCCAGGGGGAGATGATGACGACGATGATGATGATGATAACAGCAATACTAATATCTATTAATAATACTTGATGAGCACTTTTACTCCAAACATGACTCTAAATGCTTCACATTATTTTATTTAATTTTCCCAATATCCCCATGAAAGCAATACTATTTTATGCTCATTTTAAAGATGAGGAAATAGAAATCCTGAGAGATTTTCTACTGAAAATGCCCAAGGTCACACAGCTAGTAAGTGGTGAAGCAAAGGTCTAGTTCTAAGCTCCATGCCACCCTGCCTTTTGAGAGCAGCTGCCTGTGAGGCAGGGAATACAGCAGCCAGGCTCCAGCTGTCAGTGCCTCTGCAGGAGGTATTGGTGCTTCTCAAGCTCGCACATTGAGGAAGACCCTTCTCTTGTGAGGAGAGGCCCAGCTCCCTCCATCATCCAAGGAGGTAAATTATCATCAACATCTGTAACAGATAACTGACTAAATTGTCATTCTGGCTCTTACTTTCTTGGACTTCTTCAACATTCTCTTGGCTTCTCTTTTTACCAAAGGTTGGAAGCATGTTTCCTTGCAACTAAATGAATGGACTGGAGTAAAATGAAAATAAAAGCTTTCTTTAAAATCTCTCAATCAATCTAGAGCCCTGTGGGTGTGCTGGCAGCATTTGAGAAAATCCTGGGTCTGGGAGCCAGCAGACACCTGTGAACAATAATGAACCAGGATCCTCTGCAACCTGAACTTCTAAAACAATCTCGTTGCTTGCCAGACAACTGGGAAAATATGCCTATTGACCTCCCCGCTTCCCTGGCCAGGCCAGGGTTCCAGGAAGCCCAGTGGTGTGTATGCATCTGAGCAGGGGAGGGGGCAGGAGGTGCTGGGGGATGGGAATTTTTGTGCAGAGTGGGTGCATATGCCCATGGAATATGGGGAAGGAAATCCATATAAATAGATGACGTGCCCAAGTCTTGGCCAGCGCAAATGCCCCATGGAGGCTGTGGTTCAGTGCATGATGGCTTGTGGCCTCCTTCCCCACCCAGTGTTTCCCTGCTACCCTTTCCTACAGGAGATCAGGCAGGACATCAACAAACCCGGTTTGTTGATGCTTTAGTATTTCCTCACATGTTCCAGTGATAAGGGCTTCTATTGGTTGAGCTCACCAAGAATCAGACACTTCATACACAGTTACAATATTTCTACATGAGGGCTTTGAGTCTGTCCATGTAACAAAATGGAGGCTTAGAAATTTGGTCAAGGTTCAGAGTCAGCAAATGGTGGAGCTGAGCTAGGCCCAGGTCTTTCTGATGAGAAAATGTGTATGTTTTCTCTGTATATACACAGCACCCAGGAAGGCATGGCTGCCCCCAGCTTGGTGACACCCAAGTCCACACCAGGCTCACCTCCACCAGCAAACAGTGTTGATTGAACAGAGTCACAGAGGGACTGGTAAGAGTAGGGGTGAGGAAGAGAAGAGCAGAGGAATAGTGCAAGAAATATTTCAATAATAATAATAACTGAAAATAATATCCAGTCATAATTGACTGCTTACTATAGTTAAAGCAAATAAGAAGGAGACCGTTAGCCTAAGGTTGTCTGTATATCTGGAGCTCTTACAGAGTTAACCCAAAACTTAACTTGGAGGCATTTCTTGTAACCAATATAAAACAACAACAACAACAACAAAACTGAGCTTTATCCAATCACAGGCAGCCAACTCGCCAGTCTGTTATATAGCTAGGGATTTCCCCTTGAACTATACCCAAATAAAGCAAATGCTCAGCTGTAGCCAATCAAGTAATTTTGTCAACTTTACTTTTGCATTCAGCCTATAAAAGCTGGTTTCTCATGCTGCTGTGGGCGAGACTCTGTCTCAAAAAAAAAAAAAAATTTTATTTTATCTAAAGTTTTGCTTTTAACATGCTGTGCCAGACACTATGCAAAGCACTTTACATTTTCTCCTCTAAAAGAAATAAATTCCTTCAACTAGCCACCTATGTGGGCAGGCAGAGTGAAAAATCTCCTCCGCTAGATGGCATGGCTGAAGGATCCAGGCCTCGTGAACAATAGACACCCTATACAGGTATGAGAACTCACTGAGCTGCACAGGCAGGTGGATGATTCCTCCCACCAGACTCTCTCTCTCTGGTGGAGATATAGATGCCTTTCCCACCCACTCTTAGGAAGACTCTGCTTTTTTGTAGACATGTCTGGCCACCGTGATTATCCAAGACTTAGAATATTATCTCAGGGCTGGCCTGAGACATGTGCATGTCTCAGACAGGCTAATGAATCTGAGGCCCCTTCAATAGCTTAACAATATTTGTTCCATATGTGTCAGATAAGTGTTCTCAATGAATATTTAAATATCCCCTAGTATGCTTTCTGTCTCAACAGAAGTGGACCATGGTACATTTTGCCACAGTTGTGTGGTGTCAAGTGCAGACATCTGAGTTAACTGGTACCATGTTTTCCATTTATTCTGCTGCTGTCTTAGTGGTCCTTGTAGATTGACACCTCACACCCATTGGCCTGCCCTTTCGTATGATTCCACTGGCTGTGGTGGTTTTGTGAGGATCACAAATGTCCTTCAATCAGAGACAGGTGCCCCAAACTTTATTCTTCTAGTAACATGCCTGCCTTTGCCAATTGTGAATTCCTCCTAGCCTTTCTTGAACCTGTCTCCATTTCCAGCCTGTGCTATCTCTCAAAGTGACAGGTTGCCCTTGGGGAAATAGGATTTCCTTCTCTGTGTTTTAAAGTTCTCCCGAGTGTCTAGATTTTTGACATAAGATCCAAGTCCTATTCTACACCTTCTCCATTGTTTCACACACTTTGTAAGTCTCTAAGGATGAAAGAGGCAACTTCTTTGTCTCTGTTTCTTAAAAATTACACTCCGCTATTGCTCTAGTTTCTTGATGCTATTTTTTTTTTTCACTGCAAAGGAGACCCCTCTTCTTGTGTGCCTGTGCTTGACATCAGGATATAAATACAACTGCTTGCCGTTGGTATTGTGGCCTCACATTCCAGGCTTCCCTCATGTCTGATTTCAAAACTGTATCCACTCCAACCACTGAAATAGATTTGCACTTCCACCACAACACTCAAGAGCAAGAAACATTGCATTACTTTCTTTTTTCCTAATTCAAATTCCATCTGGCTCTCAGTCCCTACTTCCCTGAGCAGTGAGACGCCCAACATAACTCACTGCTGGGGATACCTTTTCTTCCCTAGGGTCACCCAAGAAGCCAGTGAGACCCTCACAGTCTTGAAAACTTGGGGAAGGACCTCTCTGGTCTTCAGCCTACCACTAAGATTCTCGTTGCCCATGTTGTCTATTTAAAATGGGTGGTGTCACATTTTACACCCTGTGTAGGGTGCAGTGTTTGTTTGCTGCTCCCAACATCACATCCTTTAGGGCCCAGTAACTGACAACTGTGTATAATCCCCTGGAGGCCTTGACACGAAGGTGAGGTGCCATTTTCACCATGCATGGACCTCACCATCACCTTCTCCTCCACCTCCAGGAGTCACCCCAAACACCAGGCACCAGCTTCCACCTCCTCCTCCTCAGGCAGAACCAAGCTTGGGCCCCTAGTATGGAAGGGCTGTCTTCTGGGTGCCAGGTGCAGCAATCACTCTAGGTGTCTGCTGCTAAGCCCAGAACTCACCTTTCCAGGGACTAAGCTTCTGCTTGAGGACTTTCATAGCCACAGGGGTGTGCTTGGCTCACTGTGCAAGCCAGAAGTAACTGGAAGTTAATGACTTAGAAGCAACCTCAATCAATGATTTGAGGATAAATACATCAGCTCCTGGTCCCTATGGTGGAACAACACAGGGAGCTGTGTTTCACACAACCTCCCAGTGGGATGGAGCCCGAGGTGCCCTCGGCAGTAATCTGCTGGTCAACACACCCTGCATTAGCTGCCCTCCATGCCTGGGCTCACTTCTCCACTCTGCCTACCGTGTGCCTCCTGTGGTCACCTCCCAGATTGCCCACAAACTCTTGTCCTAAGGTCTGCTTCAGGGAACACCAACCTAGGAGCCCTGGTAGCTTCTGTTCTAGGCTCTGAAACCCGAAAGCTATCAACATCTCCAGAGGAAACGAGTCCAGACCTAGTCTGCCCTTATCTGTTAAGAAAGAAAAGAGACGAAAGAAAAATGATGTTTTTCTCCTTCTGGAATCTCCTCCACAAAGAGGATAAGAGAAATGAACAACACCATATATTTTACCGCCATAGAACAATTACTAACTGAGTACCTACTGTGAGGCCAGCCTGGCCCACAGCCAGCTGGGGGATAAAGAAGAAAAATGAGAAGGTGCTGATGACCCAGATCTCAGGAGAAGAAAATCAACATTCTTGGTGTGGGAATGAACAATAGTGGAGCACCGACTCTGAGGCACATGTCCTATATTCACATCCTCAGGTATTTGTTGGGAAAATTAGGGCTCAAGGGAATGCAGTGACTTGCTCAAGCTGAAGGTCACCTAATCCAACCATGGTGTGACCACGCCTTGGCCAGCAGGGTCTCTTGCCCTGACATGGGGGCTCTAGTTGGCAAGGAGAGGACTTTGGCAGTAGTAGGCCGTACATTTGATAGGACCCAAACAGGGCTTCTCTAAGGCTGAGTTTTCAAAACCATGTACTTCAGCTCCATCCAGCCCTTCTAGGGAAGGTGCAATTCAGAGAAGCTACAATGAACACTCACAAAATGGGTTAATAACAGTATGGCAAACACCAAATTAATTGCCCACCCAAGTAATGCAGTCCATATGGGGGCCCTGGCGAGCAGAGACAATGGGTGGCTTCTCTCCCTGTACTCAAGTCAGCAGGAGTCAAAGTCACTGAGATTGAGGATCCAAAGTTCTCCCAGAGCCATGAGTGGTGGCTTCACCTTATTCTGGCCTCCTTGCCTGTAACTTCTATAAAGAGAGTTTTGCAGGGCTTGAAGTCATTGCTGAGACAAAGTGGAGGTTGTGTTTGGTTGCGCTGTGAGCACTTTCTCAAAGAGAGGGTCTGTTTGGAGCTCTGCTTCCCTGGCTTTCCTCTTCCAAAGGCCAAGAGCTTGCAAACACTGCAATGTGAACTATGCATTAAAATTTTATACACTAATATATATTTTACTGAACTTTTTAATAACCCTGGGAGAAATAGCTTTAAATAATTCAATATGGTGTTGGCCCCGAGCTGAACTATGCTACAAGTAACCATGTATAAAATATGACACTAATATTGCATACCTTAATATAATAAATGTTTATCTTGATAATAAGCCATTTGAATTCTAGTAATGTGTGAGTTACGGTTGCTATGGCACAGTCTTGTTAAGGTTTTAAATGAGACATCAACAGCAAAAGCAACATAAGTGTACACATTAATCTACTTGCTATTTATAAACGAACCAACTGGACAGTGAATAGCTTATTCATAAATAAAAGCTTTAAATGCCATTTACGAGGCAAGTGAATGACTGGAGGAAGTTTGCTGCCAGTAATATATGTTTTCCTCAGAGCTACCTTGGGGATTTTATAGAAAGTCCAGCATGAGGACAGAGGTCAGTTTCCCCACCCAACAAGGAGGCCATTGTCAGAGGAAGGAGCCATTGAGGCATAGTAGGTGTTCAATAAATTCTTATTGGAAGGCTTTAAGTGGCTGCCTCAGGAAGAAGAATTTAAGAATTTGAGTGGTTTCCAAGCCTGGCTATGAATCAAAATTACCTGGACGTTGTGTTAAAAATACAGATCTCCAAGTCCCGCCCAGATACAGAGTTAGAATCTTCAGATTTTCAGCCTAGGAATCTCACCCCAAGTCTACAGTCAATTTGCCTTTTAAAAACTTTTAAAAATTCTACAAGTTTTTTTTATTTTGTTTTGTTTTATTGTTGTTTTGTGAGGGGCTAGGGGTTGGTTTGTTTGTTTGCTTGTTCATTTTTAGAAACCAGGCCCCACTGTGTTGCCCAGGCTGAAAAACTCCTGAGCTCAAGCAGTTCTTGCACCTTAGCCTCCCAAGTAGCTGGGATTACAGGTGTGTGCCCTGCACCCAGCTCTATGGGATTTTTAGGGAGAGAATCTTAAAGTTGGAAGAAACCCTGGTGATTATCTAATCCACCTCTGAAATCACATAGCAGGTTTGTGGGCAAGCTAGGACCCATCTGCCTTCTGATCCCATACCAATGTCCCAACATTGTTTTCACCAGGCCTGTGTCTCCAAACTGGGGCAGGTATCCACTAGTTGGATTAGTCAGGACTTGAATTTTAGCTACAAGTGAAAATAACCTAAGGCAAATCAATTTAACCAAGAAATTACATGGCTTTAGGTACAGCTAGATCCCAGGATTAAAATGATGTCATTGGGGTTTACCTCTGTCCACCCTTCACATATGCTTTCCTTTGGGTTGGTTCATTCCCAGGCAGTTTCCTCTACTAGCGACCTTGAAATTTCTAGGCCACATCTCAGCGGTTTACCCTCCCAAGCTGAAACAGGCCTTCTCTGTTGCAAGAGTAGCAGCAGACGCCCAAGGGCTGATACTCATTGGTCTGCTTGGGCCACATGTTAATTTTTTTTTTTTTTTTTTTTGAGGTGGAGTCTCGCTCTGTCGCCCAGGCTGGAGAGCAGTGCCATCTCAGCTCACACCAACCTCCACTTCCTGGGGTCAAGCGATTCTGCTGCCTCATCCTCCCCAGTAGCTGGGATTATAGGCATGCACCACCACACCTAGCTAATTTTTTTTTTTTTAGTAGAGATGGAGTTTCACCATATTGACCAGGCTGGTCTTGAACTCCTGACCTCAGATGATCCGCCCGCCTTGGCCTCCCAAAGTGCTGAGATTACAGGTGTGAGCCACTGTGCCCAGCCCACGTGTTCATTTCTGAAGCAAGCATTGCACTCAGAGGAATCTAACCTGAGTTATGGGTACACCTGGGACAGGGCAGGGTCCAGCCATGGACAGAGAGTGGGAAGGGGTGGTTCCCCCAGAGAGAAATTGAGCCACTGGTACCAGAAAGGGAATAGAGGCAGGGCAGGAAAAGCAACGGAGCAGCTGTCTCCTCACCAACACCGTGCCAGCCACATGCGATGTGACAGGTGAATGCAGGCGTCTTCTGCAGCTCCCGTCTTACTCACAAAAAGTAGCTTAACACGTCAATATTACGTTAAAACAAGCTCAGAAGTAGAGTGCAAAATTCTCGTGAATTTTTAAGAGGAAACAGATAATTTCAAAGAGCCCTCAAGCTTGCAGCAGGCGATGCCAGCTCACCCCAGACTCCCAAGGGCCCGGAGCGGGAGCTCAGTAGGCACATTCACTGGGGGAGTCTGGGAAGCCTGAACTGCAGGGTCTGGCCCTGAAATGATCTGCTGCTTAAATTATTCATTATGTGTTCTCTTGATAAATCGAATATCTCTCCACCCCGGTTGTAATTCCCTCATGGCACGGCCTGTTCCCTTGCCCCTCCTTGATCTTCCCTTGTGTAGAAGGACCTGAAGGTCCCACTCCCCACTCCAGCCTCAGATACTTTGCCAAGATTGGGTCGTACTGGAGGGCAGACATGGGGTAGTCAATGTGCTCTAAGCCCAAGCTAGGGAGAGCTTCAGACTGAAACAGGTTTAGCCCTGGCACCGCCAGACAAGCCAAGCACTGTCACCCCTGGATTCCTTTTCTCTGACTTTCGCAGCTGAGCTGGAGGACATGGGCATGAGGCCATCCATTTGTCCCACTGGGTGATCCTGTTTCTGGCCACTATGATAGAGATGAGTATGAGCATCTTTGCCTTCGAGGTGCCCCTGGTCTAAGCAGAGAATGGGGCAGGATCTTGAGCATCAGGACACCATGTGTGATTGTACAGGTTGAGCACTGCACAAATGCCCCAACTGAGGGGGCCAATCAGCACTCACTTGCTCATCTGTGAACTCTGGCACAGGGCTATCTGCCCACAGGAAGAGACACAAAACCACCATAGGGCTAAGTGGCAGCCGTAAGGATGTCATGTTCCTAAGACCAGAGTCAGGTCTGAGGAAGAAGCTGGGAAGCGGAGCCATGGGAGTCTGAGGCACCAGCCCCAATACTAGATCCCCAAACCCAGCAATGGGGAGAGGAGGGAGCAATTGTGTGTTAGTAATAGAGCAGAAACCTTAGTTAGAAGCCAGAAAGAGCCTGGAAGCCAAGAGAGACAATGAGAAGTCAGAGGAAGTAGGCAGGTCAGGGAAAAGCTGGGAGACTCTATGAACTGCGTATTTACCTCTAACCCATTCCTTGCCCTTCTCCTGCCTGCTCGGTGTTGCAGGGAACTGCCTTCCCCAGGCTCTCTAGTTCTCTGACTTCTGGGTAGTGTTGTGTGCAAAATCTCTCTTTACTGTTCCAACTCTGGCTACATGCTGTTCCCTTCATCCACAATATCCTTCTCCACCAGCCTAACTTTTTCAGAACTCAACTTAGGTACTACCTTCTCTAGGAAGTATTTCTACCCACACAGTCTGAACTGTACACATTTTCTTCTAGCCCAACAGCCTCCTGTGCCTCCCTGTTATAACAGACCACATTGTGTTGTCCATCTGCTGATATAATCTATTCCTACCCCACCTCACATGGGCTCTGAACTTTCAGAAGGCATGGTGTCATCTCTCATCTCTGTATCCCCAACATCTAGCACAGAGGAGGAGTCCAATAAATGTTGGTTGGATGCTTATTCTTTATCAAGGGATTTGCATATGTTTTCTCATTGAATAATCATATAACCTGGCATGGCAGAAACTGTCATTATCATTCTCACTTCACAGATGAGTCTAAGTGACTTTCCCAAAGTTGCCCTATTAAAAGGTGGTTCTTGGCCAGGCACGGTGGCTCTTGTCTGTAACCCTAGCACTTTGGGAGGCTGAGGCAGGCGAATCACCTGAAGTCGGGAGTTCGAGACCAGCCTGGCCAACATGGTGAAACCCTGTCTCTACTAAAAATACGAAAATTAGCCGGGTGTGGTGGCACATGCCTGTAATCCCAGCTACCCAAGAGGCCGAGGAAGGAGAATAGTTGGAACCTGGGAGGGAGAGGTTGCAGTGAGAAGAGATTGCACCACTGCACTCCAGCCTAGGTGACAGAGTGAGACTCCGTCTCAAAAAAAAAAGTGGTTCTTGAACCCAAATTCCCCCTTGTCCTCAGGCCTTCCCAGCTCCTGAACAGATTCTCCTACCTGAATGTTTTCCTAAGAGTCTTAGCACATTCCGCCCCTCCCACCCCACCCCAAGATGGATAACATCATTGCTAACCTCAGCCTTGAGATCTATGAGTTTTCTGGAGTTAGAATACTACCTAGGTTTAAATCTCTGTTCTGCTATTTGCTGGGTAACCTTAGGGAAGTTGCTTAATCTCTCCAAACTTTAGCTTCTTTATCCGTAAAATGGGTTCAAAGAGTCTCTACCTTGTAAAGCTGTGTGAAACTTAAATCAGATGAGATATGCAAAGTCTTAGCATATCGCCTGGACCATAGAAAGAATTTTAAAATGTCAGCTAGTAGCAATAGAGTAAGTTGATTAATCAGATTATGTATTCTAACTCAGTGCTTCTTAAACTTCAGTGTGCCTGTGAATAAATTGGGGGTTTCCTTAAAATGCAGATTCTGATGCAGGGGGTCTGGTGTAGAGCCCCAGTTTTGCATTTCCAATAAGCTCCTGAGTAATGCTTCTGCTGCAGGTCCAAGAGCCACCCTTTGAGTACCAAGGGTCTAGGTCAACCAGGAGCAGGACCTTGAGAGTCAGGGGCTTAAAGGGGAGTGGAGGTGTATTATTTTGGAATCAGGGGTCCTACCTGAGGTGGGATGAAACTGGGAGTTCGGGAGGGGGTTCTGCGGTGGACCAAAAGTCGAGTAATAAGAGGGCAGAAGGGTGCCCTGCAGACCAGCGTCCTCAGCTTTTCAGATTGTGGCAGAGGGGCAAGAGGAGAGGAAAGAAGGATTGGGACTTCCTTCCTGGGACCTGCCCTCTCAGCTGCAGAGGGGTGAGTCTTACAACACATGTGCATGTATCTAGCTGCAAACTGCTGCCTCCATCTGTCCTCAGGGAGGAATGCTGGGGCCACAGAATGGCCAAGAGGCTGAGAACAACTGGTCCAGAAAGCAAGTAGCCCTGGGTTCTTGTTCACTGGGCAGTAATGGCCCCTCTCTCTGCCCTCCATCCCAGCTAGGGGTATGCAGGAGGTGTAGGGAGGCCCTGAATGGCTGAGCTCCTGAGACCTGGGTCTAGTTTGGCTCCCCGTCTGCCCCCCGCAGGCAGCACATATACCCCACCCAGAGAAGGGCCCGCAATCTCTTTCTGACCTTAATTGTGGTCTTCCAGCCCTGGCACCCCACCTGGTCATTTTGCTCAGGCCTCGCTTGATGAAGCCTAATAGGGGCTTCATCCTAGGCCCACCATGCCCCAAGGTTTTTGGGGAGGGAATGTGAACTGCAACAGATTTCTAAGGGAAGCATGTCTGTCAATAAATTTTAGATTCTAGGAACTGCCTATGAATGGAGTGTTGTCAAATAGCCCCCACCACATCCAATGTGATGACCAAAAAGCTTGTTTTGCTGGCTTTGGGTTTTTAGCATATGCACATGGTTTTTTAAAAAGTCAGGGAGCACGGAAGAAATTATAAAAGAAGGCCCCAGACATCACCCTCCCTCCCCACCAACTCCCAGTGGGGTCACTCTGGACTCTTCCAGTTGCTTCTGCGGGTATTTCCCTCCAAGTCTCTAGATAATATGATTTTAACATACTTTCTAGACAATGATTTTAGGCATTATTTCTTAGTGCATATGACTAAACTCAGGTTACGCAGGAAACTATTTTAAACTTCTCATTTTGATGTTTTTATAAGTGTAAATACCACCTTTGTACTGCTGCTCCTAGGGCCACCATGCCTCTTGACTCTCTCTTGGCAAACTAAAGATATTAACTTCTCTCCCTACTCTCCCTACTCCTTCCTACCAACCCATCATGGCTTTACATTTTCTTTTTCTTTTTCTTTCTTTCTTTTTTTGAAACAGGCTGTCACTCTGTCACCCATGCTGGAGTGCAGTTCTGTGATCTTGGCTCACTGCAAACTCTGCCTCCTGGGTTCAAGCAATTCTCCTGCCTTGACCTCCCGAGTAGCTGGGATTACAGGAACGCGCCACCATGCCCGACTAATTTTTGTATTTTTAGAAGAGATGGCATTTCACAATGTTGGCCTGGTTGGTCTCAAACTCCTGACTTCAAGTGCCTCGCCTGCCTCAGCCTCCCAAAGTGCTGGGATTATAGGTGTGAGACTGCATCCAGCCTTACATTATGTTTTCAAGATTGATATTCTGTTCTGCAACTACAATTAAGGTTTATGTTCTTTGTTTACAGGCTGAATCTAACAACTGAAAATCAAGAAGCAACGTTTACATCATTATGATTAGGCAAATATTGATGGCAGTTCAGCAGATACGGTAAAGTACTATGAGCACACTGCTTTTCTTGCAAACTTTTTGTTTGTCCTGGAGTTTCTATTTGTCTTTCTTTTCTCTTGTCCTGTTTGCTTATATCACATCCTCACTTTTTTCAAACTTTCCATCATATCAAATATTCTAAGAAGCAAGGAATTATACTAAAAACACTTAATCACCAACCAACCCTATTTAATTCCATTTATGGGGATCACTTATAGCAGAGAGCAATCAGAATAGACGGAGCCCTTGTCACCAAAGCACCAAGGCAGGGTGCTGGAAGCCCCTGGTTGTGCCAGCCATGAACTTCTCAGAATCCGGATCATGGCCAGGTCCAGGAGATCCCAGGAAGGGGCTGGCCAATGGAAGAAGGGTGGCTCATGTTAGCTGCTATTTACAAGCCCACTCAGAAGTACTTAAACTGGCACGTCCTGGCTAGCCATCGGGCCTGCAAACAAGTCATTTTCCCTGTGCCCTCCCCTCATTTCCATCTAAACTTGCTGCATTCTGAACTTGCTGTCCAGCCCGCTTCCCCACCCTGCTGTGCTGCAAGGGATCCCCTGTGTCGTAGACCCCATGTCTTCTTTCTTGGTTTATCCCTCTTGTTTTGCTAAATAGGAGATTAAGTTTTACCATTTTATATTCAATTCAGAGGATGATCTTAAACATATTTAACCATCACTCATTAAAAAATTTTAATCACTGGGCATCTTGTTACAAAGTTACACAAAGACTCTGATATTTGAAAATCTCGTTTTCCTAAAGTTACCACCAGTGACATCCTAGAGTTGAAAAAGTGCTGTTTTGCAATTGCCTGAAAGTCAGAAAACAAGAGAGGAGGCCACAGTAGGCCATCGTTGGTGTGGAATTCCCATCATCCTCTCGGGATGCTTCATGTACCAGGGTGATGCAGGGGCATACAATACATCAGCTACGTCATTATCAATCTAGGTATTAAATACCAGTAGATGATTAATTGTTTTCTTGTGATTCAGTTAAAAATTAAATGCAAATGGAAGTTCTAAAATTGTCCCCCTGGATCTCAGTGGGTCATCTTTCACAAGACCTGAGGTGCCCAGAATCCTACTTCTGGTACCACTGCTTTATTCAACATGCAGTTACTGAGTGTTTCTTATGCCCATCTCCTGTTCTCCGGGAGGTCACTATTTAGAAGTGGACACAGACAAAATAGCACACCATGACACCAAGGGTGATCAGTAATGTGATAGAGGGAAGCACAAATGACTGTGGGGGCACTAACGAGGGACCTCACCCAAAGGAAGCAAAGTCTAATCCATTGCTTAGATGGATGCACAGATAAGTGGGTGCATAGGTGGATGGATGGATGCATGGATACATGGATGGATGGATGGATGGATGGATGGACAGATTAATAGGTGGGTAGATAAATGGATGGATGGATGAATGGATTGATGGATGGATGGATGGATGGATGGATGGATGGATGGATGGATGGGTGGATGGATGGATGGATGGGCAGGTGAGTGGATGGTTGGGTGAATTGGTGGGTGGATCAATGAATGGATGAATGGATGAGGAAACATCACAGAAGGCAGTGGAGAATGAGGGCTCAATCCTGATTGCAGCAATCATCCCTTCCCTAGACTGTAAGGGGTGGAGACAATATATGAGTCATCCCTGGATTCCAGTGCCTGGCACAAGCCTGATACATGGTAGGCATTCAATAAATGTTTGTCAAGTGTGTGAATCAATGAGAGCTAATGAACACCAGGCATTGAGACAGTTCGGCCAAATGTCTTCCCCTTTCTGGGCCTCAGTTTCCCTCCATGTAAACTAGATATGAAAACACTCATCACCAGAATTTATAATACTACTGGTTGCTGCAAAAGGTAGACTGTGCTTGTGAATCTGCTTTTGAATTCACTGTGCGGCAGGCCTCAGAGAAGTAGCATCTTTTACTTCACCCACTTTAGCACTCCACCCTTTGATATGTGTGCATTAGCTTGATGCCTAACTATCGCAACGTTGGGATACGTATTGTTATGATCATGTCCCTTTGACAGATGAGGCTACTGAGGCTTGAATGGATGGATAAACAACCTTGAAGCCAGACCCACCAATCCTGGCTCTGCTGTGTAAATCTGGGCAGATTACTTTACTTCTCTGAACCTCTCAAAGATGTAAAGATTAAACGAGATAAAGCATGTAAAGTGCCTGGCATGCAAGAGGTAATTAATGGTGTTTTTCTTTGTTGCCCAAGCCAGGAAGTTGCAGAGACTGGATTGTGTTCTTTTTACCAAAGCATAATGCTACTGATGCTTTTAAGTTAATCAACGAAAAAGATTAAAGTTCTGGTTGGCATATAGTGCTTCAATACATGTAGGGAAGATTTCAGTAACACACTGTGGAACCTGTAATATTTAGAACAACTCACATTGTCAGTGAGCTGCTGTGGCCGTCCCCATTTGATGCTCCATCACTCCTTGCGTGCAGTATGTGCCATTTCTTTTCCCCGCCTGCCCCCTGGTGGTAGATTTGGGGATCACAGGCTTTGCAGGAGAGCCAGGCTCGTGGCCGCCCCGCATCGCCCTCTGGTGACTGCTGCTAGCACTTTGCAGAGAAGGAAAGGAGGAATACTGTATGTGCCAAGGAAGGATTTAAAATGCACTGGCTGGATCTCACTCCCCTGCTCCATCGTTCACTGGTTGTGTGACCTTGGGCGTATCACTTAACTTCCCTGCATATTAGTTTTCCTTGTTGGCAAAATGGGTAATACACCCACTCAGAGTTTTTGTGGTGAATAAGATAACTGAGGTAAAACACCTAGCACAAAGTAGATGCTCCATAAAATGTAACTTCTTTCCTAATAAAATGAGAAATAAACAGCTCATCATCCAATTATTACAAACTGTCTTACCAGTTTCATAGCAGAGTCAAGTATCTTGATAGATTGGGCCACAGGGTAGGTCAGTTTAGAGGGCAGGGGGAGATAGACGAAGGGGATTGTTAGGAAAATCCAAGGCTTGGGAAACAGCTGACGATTGCAGGTGAAGATTCAAGAAGGCATTGAAGATCTCTAGTCTAGGGGGAGTGGCCAAGATGGCCGACTAGAAGCAGCTAGTGTGTGTGGCTCTTAGGAAGAGGAACGGAAGGGGTGAATAAATACGCACCTTCAACAGAAACCTCCAGATACTCGCACTGGGACTAATCAAAGAAACAACTCGACCAGGGAGGATAGAGAAAAGCAAGGCAGGATGACAGCCCACCTAGGAGCAACATAGAGCCAAAGGAACCTCCCCTGCCCAGGGAAGCAGTGAGTGAATGGGCGACCCCAGGAGACCACACTTCTCCCATGGTTCTTTGCAACCCTTGAATCAGGATATCCTCTTTGTGAACCCACTTAGTCAGGGCCTTCAGCCTGACACACGAAGCTATGTGGAGTCTCAGCAGAGCACCCGCTCAGGCATGCGTGCATGGAGACCCAGGAGCCTTAGATACTCCAGCTACGGGCTTCCCAGCAAAAGTAACCGCAACTGTGACAAAGCAGGTTAGACCCCTATACATACCCCTAGGAAAAAGGCTGAATCCAGGGAGCCAAGCACTAATGGTCTGAAGGCCCCACTTCCACAGTGCCTCACAGAATAAAAATTCCAGTCAGCTACCAGCAGCAGCATTGCGCCTCCCTGGAATGGAGCTCCTGGGGATAGTGCAGGCTGCCATGTTTGCTGTTAGGGCAACTTAGCTGTTCCAGTCTGTGGGCTTTGGAGAGTCCAAACTAGGGGGATCCTCCAGCACAGCACAGCTGCTCTACCAAGACATGGCCAGACTGTTGTTCTTTAAGCAAGTTCCCAATCCATTCCTCCTCACCAGGCACAACCTCCTAACCAGAGCCTCCAGCCACCCCACCAGTGTTCTCTGGCCAACAGAGATTTGAAAACTCCCTAGGACAGAGCTTTCAGAGGGAAGAATGGGCCACCATTTTTGTTGTTTGGGTGACTTAGCTGTTCCAGCCTGCAGTCTCTCTAGAGCCCAAGCTGACCAGGGCAGAAGTGGTACCCCAACATAACACAGCTGCTCTATGAAAGTGTGGCCAGACTGCTTTTTTTTTTTTTTTTTTTTGAGATGGAGTCTTGCTCTGTCACCCAGGCTGGAGTGCAGTGGTGCGACCTTGGCTCACTGCAAGCTCCGCCTCCCAGGTTCACACCATTCTCCTGCCTCAGCCTCCCGAGTATCTGGGACTACAGGCACCCGCCACCACGCCCAGCTAATTTTTTGTATTTTTAGTAGAGACGGGGTTTCACCATGTTAGCCAGGATGGTCTCGATCTCCTGACCTCATGATCTGCCCCCCTCAGCCTCCCAAAGTGCTGGGATTACAGGTGTGAGCCACCACGCCTGGCCGCCAGACTGCTTCTTTAAAGCAGGTTCCTGATCCCATTCCTCCTCACTGGGCAGAACCTCCCAAATGGGACCTCCAGCCACCCCTGCCGGTGTTCTCTGCCCAATAGAGATTTGAAAACTCCGTGGGACAGATTTCCAGAGGGAGGGGTGGGCCACCATTTTTGCTGTTTAGGTGACTTAGCCGTTCCAGCCTCTGGGCTCTGGAGAGCCCAAGCTGACTGGGGGAAGGAGTGGTACCCCAGCACAGCACAGCTGCTCTATGAAGGCATGGCCACACTGTCTCTTTAAGCAGTCCCTGATCCCCTTCCTCCTGACTGGGCAGAACCTCCCAACCAGAGCCTCCAGCCACCCCCACCGGTGTTCTTTGGCCTGCAGAAATTTGAAAACTCCCTGGGACAGAACTCCCAGAGGGAGGGGTGGGCCACCATCTTTGCTGTTTAGGTGACTTAGGAGTTCCAGCCTTCAGGCTTTAGAGAATCCAAGCCAACCGGGGGTGGAAGTAGTACCCCAGCACAGCACAACAGACCCATGAAAACATGGCCAGACTGCTTTTTTAAGAGGGAGGACAAAGTCATTCCTCATCAGCAAGTGGAGCCTCCTAACCAGAGTCTCCAGCTACACTCACCAGTGTTCTCCAGCTGACAGAAGTTTCAGGACTCCCTGGGATGGACACCTCCTCCCCCAGGAGGAGGGGCAGGCTGCCATCTTGGCTGTTTGGGCAACTTAGCCATTCCAGCCTTTGGGCTTTGGAATGTCCAAGGTGACCAGGGGCTGAAGTGTATCCCCAGCACAGCACAGCTGCTCTATGAAAATATGGCCAGACTACTTTTTTAAGCAGGTCCCAATCCCATTCTTTCTGACTGAATGAGACCTCCTATCTGGAGTCCCCCACCGTCTCCTACAGATGCATTTGGGCCAGCAGCAGGTCCATACCCCCTTGGAACAGAATTTCCAAAGGAAGGGGCAGGCTGCCATCTGTGCTGTTTTGCAGCCTTCACTGGTGATACCTCCAAGCACTGAAAAATCTGAGGTGACCATGGACTGGAGCAGACCCCCAGCATACTGCAGCAGCCCTACAGAAAGGTGGCCAGACTGTTAAAAGAAAAAAAAAAAAAATCCATCCAAAAGTCAGTAACCTCAAAGATTGAAGGCAAATAAGCCCACAAAGATGAGAAGGAGTCAACGCCAGACCACTGAAAACTCAAAAAGCCAAAGTGTCCTCTTTCTCCCAAATGACCACATAACCTCTCCAGCAAAAGTTCAGATGAGGCTGAGATAGCTAAAATGACAGAAGTAGAATTCAGAATATGGATAGGAATAAAGTTCATGGAGCTAAAGGAGTACATTGTAACTCAATGCAAGGAAGCTAAGAATCATGCTAAAATATTGCAGGAGTTGACAAACAAAGTAGCCAGAGTCATAATGCAATCACAAGTATTAATAGCAGAATAGAACAAGTGGAGGAAAGGATCTCAGAGCTTGAAGACTGCCTTTCTGAAATAAGACAGGCAGATGAGAGAGAAAAAATGAATAAAATGGAATGAACAAAACTCCAATAAAAAAAATGAGATTATGTAAAGAGACTGAATCTACAATTGATCAGTGTACCTGAAAAAGATGGGGAGAATGGAACCAACTTGAAAAACATATTTCAGTTTATCATCCTTGAGAACTTCCTCAACCTAGCTAGAAAGGCCAGCATTCAAATTCAGGAAATGCAGAAAACCCCAGTAAGATACTCCATACAAATATCATCCCCTAAGACACATAATAATCAGATTCTCCAAGATGGAAATGAAAGAAAAAATGTTATAGGCAGCTAGAGAGAAAGGCTAGGTCACCTACAAAGGGAAGCCCATAAGACTAACAGCAGACCCCTCAGCTGAAATCCTACAAGCCGGAAGGGATTGAGGGCCGATATTCGACATTCTTAAAGAAAAATATTTCAACCCAGAGTTTCATATTCAGCAAAACTAAGCTTCATAAGCAAAGTAGAAATAAGATTTTTTCAGACAAACAAATGCTGAGGGAATTTGTTACCACCAGACCTGCCTTACTTCCTGAAGAAAGCACTAAATATGGAAAAGAAAGACCATTAGCAGACACTACAAAAACACACTGAAATATACAGACCAGTGACACTATAAAGCAATCACATAAGTCTGCAAAATAAACAGCTAACATCATGATGACAGGATCAAATCTATACATACCAATACTAACCTTAAGTGTAAATGGCACAATGCCCCAGTTAAAAAAACATAGAGTGGCAAGCTGGATAAAGAACTAAAATCCGATGGTATGGTATCTTGAAGAGAGTCATTTCACATGCAACGACACACGTAGCCTCAAAATAAAGGGATGGAGGAAAATCTACCAAGCAAATGGGAAACAGAAGAAAGGAGGGTTGCAATCCTAGTTTCTGATGAAACAGACTTTAAACCAACGAGATCAAAAAAGACAAAGAAGGGCATTACATAATGGTAAAGGGTTCAATTCAACAAGAAGATCTAACTATCCTGAATATATATGCGCTCAACACAGGGGCACCCAGGTTCATAAAGCTGGTTCTTAGAGACCTTCAAAGAGACTTAAGATTCCCACACAATAATAGTGGGAGGCTCTAAAATCCTGCTGACAATATTAGATTATTGAGAAAGAAAATTAACAAAGACATTCAGGACCTGAACTCAGCACTGGATCAAATGGACTTGATAGATACCTACAGAACTCTCCACCCAAAAACAACAGAATATACATTCTTCTCATTGCTACATGGCACTTACTCTAAAGTTGATCACATAATTGGAAGTAAAATACTCCTCAGCAAATGCAAAAGAACCAAAATCATAAAAAAAACACTCTCTTGGATCACAGTGCAATCAAATTCAAAATCAAAACTAAGAAATTCACTCAAAACCATACAATTTCATGGAAGTTGAATAACATGCTCCTGAATGACTTTTTAATAAATAATGAAATTAAGGCAGAAATCAAGGAGTTCTTTCAAACTAATGAGAACAAAGATACCATATACCAGAATCTCTGGGACACAGCTAAGGGAGTGTTAAGAGGAAAATTTACAGCACTAAATGACCACATCAAAAAGTTAGAAAGATCTCAAGTTAACAACCTAACATCACAACTAAAAGAACTAGAGAACAAAGAACAAACAAATGCCAAAGTTAGCAGAAGTCAAGAAATAAATCAGAGCTGTACTGAAGGAGATAGTGACATGAAAAAACATTCAAATGATCAATGAACCAGGAGCTAGTTGTTTTGAAAAAAAAATTAATAAAATAGGTAAACCACTAGCTAGACTAATAAAGAAGAGAAGAGAGAAGATTCAAATAAACACAGCCAGAAACAACAAGGAGGATATCGGCACTGACCCCACAGAAATACAAACTACCATCAGAAGATATTATGAACACCTCTGTGCATATAAAGTAGAAAATGTAGAAGAAATGGATAAATTCCTGGATACATACCCCTTTGAAGACTGAACCAGGAAGAAATTGAATCCCTCAATAGATCAATAATGAGTTGTGAAATTGTGGTAGTAAGAAATAGCCTACTGATCAAAAAACGTTCAAGACCAGACAGGTTCACAGCTCAATTCTGCCAGACATACAAAGAAGAGATAGTACCATTCCTACTGAAGCTATTCCAAAAAATTGAGAAAGAGGGACTTCTCCCTAACTCATTCTATGAGGCCAGCATCATAGAATGATACCAAAACCTGGCAGACATACAACAAAAAAAGGAAACTTTAGGCCAATATACTAGATGAACATCAATGCAAAAATCCTCAACAAAATACTGGCCAACCAAATCCAGTAGCACATCAAAAACCTTATCCACCATGATCAAGTAGGCTTCACCCTGGATGCAAAGTTGGTTCAACATACACAAATCAATAAATGTGATTCATTACATAAATGGAACCAAAGACAAAAACCACATAATTTTCTCAATACCATGCAGAAAAGGATCTTTATAAAATTCAACATTAATTCATGTTAAAAACTCTCCATAAACTAGGTATTGAAGGAACATACCTCAAAATAATAAGAGCCATGTATGACAAACCCACAGCCAACATCATACTGAATGGGTGAAGGCTGGAAGCATTTTCCTTGAAAACTGGCAGAAGACAAGGATGCCCTCTTTCGCCACTCCTATTCAACATAGTATTGGAAGTTCTGGCCAGGGCAATCAGGCAGGAGAAAAAAAATGAATGATATCCAAATAGGAAGAAAGGAAGTCAAATTATCACTGTTTCCAGATGACATGATTCTATATCTAGAAAATACCGTAGTCTCAGCCCAAAAGTTTATAAGCTGATAAACAACTTCAGCAAAGTCTGAGGATACCAAATCAATGTGCAAAAATCACTAGCATTTCTATACACCAACAACAGTGAAGCTGAGAGTCAAATCAGGAACAAATTCCCATTCACAATTGCCACAAAAAGAATAAAATACCTAGAAATACAGCTAACTAAGGAGGTGAAAGGTCTCTACAAAGAGAACCACAAACCACTGCTCAAAGAAATCAGAAAGGACACAAACAAATGGAAAAATATTCCATGCTCATGGATAGGAAGAATCAACATCATTAAAATGGCTGTACTGCCCAAAGCAATTGATAGATTCAATGCTATTCTTATTAAACTACCATTTACGTTCTTCACAGAACTAGAGAAAACTATTTTAAAATTCATACGGAACCAAAATAGAGCCTGAATAGCCAAGGCAATCCTAAGCAAAAAGAACAAAGCTGGAGGCATCATGCTACCTGACTTCAAACTATGCTACAGGGCTCAGTAACCAAAACAGCATGGTACTGGTACAAAAACAGACACATAGACCAGTGGAACAGAATAGAAAACCCAGAAATAAGACCACACACCTGCAACTACCTGATCTTAGACAAACCTGAAAAAAAACAAGCAATGGGGAAAGGATTCCCTATTCAATAAATGGTGCTGGGATAACTGGCTAGCCATATTGCAGAAGATTGAAACTGGATTCCTTCCTTACATCATATACAAAAATTAACTCAAGATTGATTAAAGACTTAAGTGTAAAATCCAAAACTATAAAAATCCTGGAAGACAACGTAGGCAATACCATTCCATATGCACGGCAAAGATTTCATGACGAAGATATCAAAAGCAATTGCAACAAAAGCAAAAATTGACAAATGGGATCTAATTAAATGTAAGAGCTTCTGCACAGCAAAAGAAACTATCAACAGAATAAACAGACAACCTTTAGAATGGGAGAAAATATTTGCAAACTACGTATCTGACAAAGGTCTAATATCCAGAGTCTGTAAGGAACTTAAACAAATTTACAAGAAAAAAAAAATGAGCAACCCCATAAAAAAATGGGCAAATGACATGAACACACACATTTCAAAATAAGACATACATGCAGCCAACAATCATGAAAAAAAGCTCAACAGCACTGATCGTTAGAGAAATGCAAATCAAAACCATAATGAGGTACCATCTCACACCAGTCAGAATGGCTACTATTAAAAAGTAAAAAAGAAACCCAGATGTTGGTGAGGTTGTGGAGAAAAAGGAACACTTCTACACTGTTGCTAGGAGTGTAAATTAGTTCAGCCATTGTGGAAGACACTGTAGCAATTCCTCAGAGACCTAAAGACAGAAATACTATTCGACCCAGCAATCCCACTGCTGGGTATATACCCAAAGCAATATAAATCATTCTGTTGTAAAGACACATACACATGTATGTTCATTGCAGCACTATTCACAATAGCAAAGGCATGGAATCAACCTAAATGCCCATCGATGATAGACTGGATAAAGAAAATGTGGCACATATACACCATGGAATACTATGCAGCAGTAAAAAGAATGAGATGATGTCTTTTGCAGGGACATGGATGGAAATAGAGGCCATTATCCTTAGCAAACTAATACAGGAACATAAAACCAAATACTGCATTTTCTCACTCCTAAGTGGGAACTAAATGATAAGAACATATGGACACATAGAGAACGCATCGGGGCCTTTCAGAAGGTGAGGGTGGAGGAGGGAGAAGATCAGGAAAAATAACTAATGGGTACTAGGCTTGATACCCAGGTGATGAAATAGTCTGTACAACAAACCCCCGTGACACAAGTTTACCTATGTAAGAACATGCACTTGTACCCCTGAACTTTAAAGTTAAAAAAAAAAGATCTAGTCTATGACCTTAGGGAATGACCTCTACTGTGTTGTTAGGACACGGATGTGAAGCTTACAGGACACATCAGAGGAGATGGATGTGCAGATAAGTGGGGAGATAGGTAAATGGATAGATAGATGGATGAATAGCTGGGTGGATGGGTAAGGGTATAGGTGGATGGATTGGTGAGTAGATAGATGAATGGATGGATGGATGGATGGATGGATGGATGGATGGATGAGTGTATGGATGGATGGATGGACAATGGCAAGTGTTCTAGCAAGACAAGAAAGGACTGAGGGATAGGCCACCTAAGGCTCCCTGGAAGAGGGAATATTTAAGCTGCAGTAGAATCTGGATATGAAGAATTCTGCAGCAGACAAGCCAGAGAGAAGAAGGCAGGAGCAGGAGGTCGGGCCACTCTGGGACCAGGAACTTCACTCATATAAGGAGGAGCCCATGAGAACACTCAAACAGGGACATGATGCAGATATTGTATACAGCACCTTCACTTGGCTTCTCTGTGTAGGTTGGCTGGGACAAAGAATGACTAGATTTGGTCAAATGCACAAATAATTTAAGGCAACAGTCTCTGAAACAAGTATTGGGTAGGAATAGCAAAGGATCTGTGTCCTGGCCCTGGCAATTTTACTCAGAATCTGCTGGACCTGCTACTACTCTGTGCAGGGCTGCAGCTGCCCCATCAGAGCCAACAAAGCTAGCTCCTCCTCCCTGCTATACAGGGGGCATGGCAGCTTCTCCTGCCACTGGGAGTCAGCCAGACATGATGCAGGACTGATCCCAGACCTGCTGAGCATCAGGATTACCTGGGAGACCCAGGTACTTATAAAACAAACAAACAAAACAAAAACTCCTAGCTCTAGCCCAAAACAACTGAAGCTGAATCTACAGGGTTTGGCCTTAGAATCGGAATTTTTAATAGCTCTGCAGGTGATGGAGATGTTTATACAGGTTTAGGATAATTGGTGAGGTGAGAAAGAGCAGTGATTTGGAATCAGACCCAGGGACAATCCCAGGCCCCTTCCTTTTGAGCTGTGCAGCCCTGGGAAAATCATTTCACCTCTCTGAGTCTCAGTGTTCCCAACTATAAAATAGTCATATTAAACTCTCCCCAGAAGGGATGTCAGAGGCTGCCAGCACAGTGCCTGGCACATAATAGGTGCTCAATAGATAAAAAATTAAACCCATGGGTGCCTGGGGCCCTGATTGCCCTTACCTGTGTTACACACACACAGCCTATAGTTGCTAATTAAGTCTCCCCCAAGAAGAAATTTCTGGAAGTAACTTTGGGGAAAAACTGGGAAGTCCCCAGGAAGGGAGTGCTGCAGCAGATTCAAAAAACAAAAGTTAAGATTTGACCTAGACCTTTCCTTGGCCGTGACACCACCCCAGATGGCTGGGCCCTTAGTGGGGCAGAGAAGAATGACCCTGGGGCCTCATATCCCATTTTGGGACTCTTCCTCCCTCCATCCAGCCCCCAGACACCCTCCTTTTTCTGTTTAAGGCAAACCAGATCTAGCACCCAGGAGAGCTGCTGGCATTCAGCAGCCTCTGAACACCAGGGCCCTGGCTATGGGGTGATAGTTTTTGATGACCTGAATCACTGCCCTGAGATAAAGTTAGGAGGTAGGAATGACAAGATTTGATCATTGACTGGCTATGAAGAGATATGAGGGAGTCAAAGGAGTGTCCTGGTTTCTGGTCTAAACAAGAGGTGAACCAAAAATGGGCAAAGAAGGAGGAATGGTTCATTTCACTGGGATAGGACATACAGGAGGAGGAAGGTTTGTGGCAGGGAAAGATCATACATTTATTTGGGCAGTAGAAGAGAGTTACATCAGGATTAATTTCAGCTCCTGGTAACAGACCCAACACACAGGGGTATTCCGTTTTGTTTGTTTGTTTTTCTTCTCCCGTATAAGAAGTCCAGATAAGCATCCATGGCAGATCTTGAGGCTCTACTAAGTTATCGAGGATCCAGACTGCTCCCGTCTTTTTGCTCCTCTACACGTGACTGTCATCCTTAAAAATATTCTTGTGATCCTAGAAGACAGTGGAGTCAGGCATTACACCTCATTCCAGACACTGAAAAGGAGAAAGGGGGAGAGGGAGAAAGATGTGACTCCAAGTTAACTGAGCTTCTTTGAAGGACTTCTAGAAGTCCCGCAAGACACTTTCACTTCTCAATGGCTAGGACTAGGTCACATGACCACAACCACTTGCAAGGAAGGCTGGGAAATACCTTTATTGTGGACAGCCATTTGTCCATATTTAGAAATATCAGGAATCTGTTACCAGGTAAAAGGGGAGGATAGCTGCAGGAAGGCAACCGGCAGTCTCTGCTATAATCTGAGGAGAGCAAAGATCACCTGGTTACCGTCAAGCAGGCTATCCAGAGGCAAATCACGTTATCTGAGGAATTAAGAAGTAATTAGACCTTCCTATTATCTAAAGCAGGCATCTGTTCCAGGTTTCTTTCCCAAAATATTATAAGTAACTAGAATTTTTGTACATCTCTGGAATTCATGCACATGGAAACTCATTGTGTAATGCTTGCTGATATTAAGGCACCAAAAATGTCTACAAATATAATCATTTATGACCTACATGGCTTATGTTTCATTATGTAGATTCCTCTGGTGCCATCTCCAGGCTTTTAGGTCCAGAGTTGTGTTGATGAAAAAGCCAAACTTTGTGAAATATCTGAAGAGATTTATTCTGATCGAAATGTGAGGACCATGACCTGTGACACAGCATCAGGAGGTCCTGAGAACATGTGCCCAAGGTGGATGGGTTACAGCTTGATTTTATATGTTTTAGGGAGACATAAGACATAATCAACATATGTAAGGTACACATTGGTTCCGTCCTGAAAGGCGAGAAAATTCAAAATGGGTGAGGGAGTGATTTTCTGATTGGCAATTGCTTGAAAGAATTAAGTTTCTATCTAAAGACCTGGAATCAATAGAAAGAAGTATCTGGGTTAGAACAAGGGCTTGTAGAGACCAAGGTTCTTATTATGTAGATGAAGTCTCACAGGTGGCCACTCTTAGAGGCAATAGATGGCACATGTTTTCTATTCAGACCTTTGACAATGTGCTAGACTCTCAGCTAATCTCTTCAGGATCAGAAAAAGACCTGGAAAGGGAAAGAGATTATCTACAGAATATAAATTTCTCCCTTTGCAGGGCAATTTAAAAGTATCTCAAAGAAATATATTTTGGGGTAAAATATTTTTATTTCTTTCAGGGCCTATCTGTTATGTGATGCTATACTAGAGTCGGATTGGAATTTGGTAACTTACTGCTATAAAGAGTCTGTTTTCTCACTCTTAAGATCTCTGTTTTCATGTTAATGATGGTCAGTTGTGCCTGAGTTCCAAAGGGAGGAGAGTATAATGAGGCATGTCTGACCTCCCCACCTTCCCATCATGGCATGAACTAGTCTTTCAGGTTTCCCTGGACTCCCCCTAGCTAAGAGGAGGGGTCTATTCATTGGTTGTGAGGCTTAGAATTTTTTTGTTTTTTTTTTTTGAGACGGAGTCTTGCTCTGTCGCCCAGGCTGGAGTGCAGTGGCGCAATCTCGGCTCACTGCAAGCTCTGCCTCCCAGGTTCACGCCATTCTCCTGCCTCGGCCTCTCCGAGTAGCTGGGACTACAGGTGCCCGCCACCACGCCCGGCTAATTTTTTGTATTTTTAGTAGAGATGGGGTTTCACTGTGGTCTCGATCTCCTGACCTCGTGATCCGCCCGCCTCGGCCTCCCAAAGTGCTGGGATTACAAGCGTGAGCCACCGCGCCGGGCCAAGGCTTAGAATTTTATTTTTGGTTTACAGTTGTCCCTAGTGATCAACTCCTGTCCCTCCTGGTAGACAGGAGAGGTGGGACACTTTTACAAATCTATTTCCTACTTTTAGATAAATAGAGAGAGGGCAGAGGTCTTTCCATGTATCTGTTTCTTCTCAATTGTCTTCAGCAGGGTGAGGGACAGGTGTGGTGATAATGAAGGAGGGAGGGACTGTTCCAAGGTGTGACGTGTGGATGTGAGATGCTGCTGGTGGGGTGGGGCTCTGTAATGGGGAGGTCTGCAGTGTGGCTGTGGGTGTGAGTGGCTGAGGCAGAAGATAAATGAAGGCCCTGGCTGTCTGCGGCCCCAGAGGATATTGGATGGGTCAGCCTCTGGGCACTGGAGACTCCTGGGTGAGGACAGGACCTGCAGTGAGGAGGGAGGCGGTGAGAGGGAAGTGCCCAGGAGGGTAGGATGTGTCAGCACTGAGCAGGAATGAGGATGACAGTGTTATATTGAAGCTGCTGTTAAAGTGAACTAAATATGGTGGCCTGAGAAGGACTTTGTACTTCTATAGTTAAGTCCTTGGCGAACGAACTGCAGCCTAGTTTAATAGGTAGAAAAGATTGAAAACCTAACTTAGGAGTATGTGCCTGTAACAATAGCTAAGTCTTGGCCAATTCCAGCGGCCGTACTTCAGCCATTCAGTCATTGCTGAATGTTCATACTGTGTTCAAATAAGGCAAACACCAAGCTGTACCTGTACCTCATTTCTGATTTCTGTATGTCTGTCAGGCCTCTGAGCCCAAGCTAAACCATCATATCCCCTATGACCTGCACGTACACATCCACATGGCCGGTTCCTGCCTTAACTGATGACATTCCACCACAAAAGAAGTGAAAATGGCCTGTTCCTGCCTTAACTGATGACATTATCTTGTGAAGTTCCTTCTGGCTCATCCTGGCTCAAAAGCTCCCCTACTAAGCACCTTGTGACCCCCACTCCTGCCCGCTAGAGAACAACCCCCTTTGACTGTAATTTTCCTTTACCTACCCAAATCTTATAAAATGGCCCCACCCCTATCTCCCTTTGCTGACTCTCTTTTCAGACTCAGCCCGCCTGCACCCAGGTGATTAAAAGCTTTATTGCTCACGCAAAGCCTGTTTGGTGGTCTCTTCACACGGACACGCATGAAAATGTCATTTCCCTTTTTTTGTCTATAAATCTTCTTCCACCATGTGGCTGTGCTGGAGTCTCTGTGAATCCGTTGTGATTCTGGGGACTACCTGATTCGTGAATCATTCATTGCTCAGTTAAACTCCTTTAAATTTAATTTGACTGAAGTTTTTCTTTTATCATCACTTTTGCAAAAATTATAGCTGAGACAATTATTACAGTGAAAGAGATCTGGCCTAACTTAGTCCATCTCGCTTCTACCCACCAAGCTGTCCTTGTTCCTTCCTGGGTATAGGCCAGACTAAGTCCTGGGAAGAACTTACTTAGTTTATGGTTTAGATCTGAAAGAAAGACAGTAACAACCCTTTCCCCAAACAAATTTCCTTCCTGCCTGGAGACTAGACTGCCTTGCAGGACTAACAAATTAGCCACAAGATTAGAAATTATGGTTTAGGAGTCACGCAGACAGAGGCTGCAAGATTCTAAACCTTCCCAAATTGCTACTGTTGTAAAACCTAAGATCAGTGCTTAAGATATTTTGCAAACCCTGCACTGGATGGATCAGCTGGCACCACCCAGACTGATAAACTGGCTCATCTGGTCTTGTGGCCCCCACTCAGAAACTGGCTCAGCGCAAGAGGACAGCTTCAACTCCTTGTGATTTCATCTCTGACCTGACAAATCAGAACTCCTGATTCGCTGGCCCCCCTATCCACCAAATTATCCTTAAAATCTCTGATCCCCAAATTATCGGGGAGACTGATTTGAGTAATAATAAAACTCCGGTATCCACACAGCTGGCTTTGCATGAATTACTCTTTCTCTATTGCAATTCCTCTGTGTTGATAAATTGGCTCTGTCTAGGCAATGGGCAAGGTGAAATCATTTGGCAGTTACAAATTAGCAGAAGCCCCCAAAGAGAGGGGAATTTTATACCAGGTGGTGGGGAAGTGGCATGGGAGTAGGGACAGCTGAGGTATAAGGCATGAAGGAGGAGTCATCTGCATTGAAGGAATGTGCAGGTAGCAGTGTCCTGGGGGCCAGACAGTGAAGGCAGGTGCTGGATGAGGCTTTCATTGTGAGGGGTAAGAATGAAGGGAGTTTGTCTTCTGTGAAACGGCAGTTACAGAGGCCTCTGTGGGAGGCGCTGGCTCCTTCTCAATGAAGCGTGAGGAACTGACTGCTTAGCAGGATGGGCACTGGCACCCTTGATACCAGTGCTCTATCCCTCCCCCAAACTAGACCTAACAAATGGATCGTTGCACTCTTCCCTGGTGAGAGCCCTGCAGGGGCCCCTCAAGCCTCAACAGTTTCCTAGGATGTCACCACCAATGAACTAGATCAGAGGTTGGCAAATTACAGTCCACAGGCCAAATCCACCCCACTGCTTGTTTTTGTAAAAAAAGAAAACAAAAAGTTTCATTGGAACATTTGTTTATTTATTGTCTATGACTGCTTTCATGCTACAAGGGCACAGCTGAGCAGTTGTGACAGAGACGTTGTAGCCTGAAACCCTGAAATATCTATTACCACTCACTCCCACAGCCACGCTACAGATGTCCCCGTAACTCAGCCTCTTAAGAAAAATTTTGCTCTATTAAAGTCTATATGAGAGATTAAACACATTACTCTCCTGGATTAGAGTAATACTCTGCTCAGGGATAAATGCATTTAAAAATTTTTAAATGCTTTTTAAAGCTGAAAAAGTATGATGCAGTAAATGGCAAAAAGTGAACTAATCTTCAATGTACAGCCAACAGATTTTTACATACAAATATATTCATGTAGCCAACACCTAAATCATGATAAAGTACATGTCCAGTCCCCTCAAGGTTGCTTTCCACCTGATCCCAGGCAATAGCCCCACTCTTTGGCCACCTGACCTCTTACCTCTGACCTTTAACATCATTCGTTTTTCCACCTCTTTAACTTCATGTGAAGGGAATGATAGCATACGTAGCCTTTTGTTTCTGATGTCTTTCTTTCATCTTATGTCCGCGAGATTCATCCGCGTTGTTGCACACACCTGTATTTTATTCCTTTTTATTGCTGTATAGTATTCCATTGTACAGATGTCCACAGTTCAGGGGTTTTCTAATCCATTTTCCTCCTGATGGACATTTGGATGCTTTCAGTTTGGGGCTATAATGGAAAAGGTTGTGATGAACATTCTTATACATGTCTTTTGCCAGATGCATGCACTTATCTCTTTCAAGCATATACTTAGAAATTGAATTTCTAGGTCATGGAGTAGGTATTTGTTTTAGTAAATACTACCAAATAGTTTTCTAAAATTGTACCAATTTACATTTCATTTGCAAATACATTTACATGGCAGGAAAACTTTAGCTACTTGAGTGATGTCTCCTAAAAGTGAGCTCTTCTATATTATTGTGCAGATAAAGGAAATGCCAGAACCAACAGACCTGGAAATCACAGCAAAAAGTGGTCATACCAACCTGGTATGAATGTGAATCAACTGGATGTCATTAGTACCATATAAAACGAATAGTGCCTCCCTTGGCTCTCAGAGCCTAGAGAATCTGGGCCTCAGCTGGGCTGTGTTTTTTGGGCCACTCAGAATGTTGTCTGTCAGGGTTTGGCTCCAACTAACCATACTCAGAGGAGACTGATGTACCCTTTGCCCCAGAATGAGTGTGTTCACAGCAGTGGGATCCTGATCTGATGCCAGGAAGGCTCCTGATCATTCTCAAATAACGACTTCCTGGTAGCAATGTGCTGAGAAGGTAAGGTTTGAACCGTTCAGCTGCTTAAGAAGCATGGACCCTGAAAAGAATCTCCCACCCCATGGCTGAAGTCCTTCCCTAGTGGCAGGATTGAGGACCCTCTATCCAGAGTCACTCCTCCTTGGATAGTAACATTGTCTCTCTGAACCCCAGGTTTTCTCTGCTGCTCAGCTTCCACTGCACACTCCTTATTTTATTTTATTTTGTTTTATTTTTGTGACGGAGTCTAGATCTGTCACCCAGACTGGAGTGCAGTGGCCCGATCTCGGCTCACTGTATCCTCTGCCTCCTGGGTTCAAGAGATTCTCCTGCCTCAGCCTCCCGAGTAGCTGAGATCACAGGCGTGTGCCACCTCACCCAGATGATTTTTGTATTTTTAGTAGAGAGGGATTTCCCTATGTTGGTCACGCTAGTCTCTAACTCCTGACCTCAAATGATCTGCCCACCTCGGCCTCCCAAAGTGCTGGGATTACAGGCATAAGCCACTGCACCCTGCCTCCACTGCACACTTCTTGAGATGGGTTCATGTCCCTGAATTAGCTACAGTCTCTCTGTGCTACCCCAGCCAGCCCAGGAGTCATCCTTTGTGGATTTCATTCATCATATCTTAGAGCTCTGGGGGCCTTAATGTTGTAGTTGCTGTGAGAATTTCATTTGGGACAGGTTGAGTCTCTATCCCTAGTCTGCTCAGGCTACTATAACAGTTTACTATACACTGGGTGGCTTATAAACAACGGGCATTTATTTTTCACAGTTCTGGAGACTGGGAAGCTGAAGATCAAGGTGCCAGCATATTCAGTGTCTGGTGAGGGCCTGCTTTCTGGTTCATAGACAGTGTCTTTTCACTGTGTCCTCACATGGTGGAAGGGAGCTCTCTGGTTTCTGTAGTTCCTCATAAGGACACTAATCCCATTCATGAGTATTCCACCCTCATGACCTAATCATCTTCCAAAGGCCCCAACTCCTAATACCATCTCATTAGGGATTAGGTTTCCACATTTGAATTTTGGGGGGCCACAAATATTCAGCTCATAGTAATTCCTTTTAGGACACCTGAGTCTAGCAGGAAAATAGAGGCACAAGTCAAGAGCTTAGGAGATCTGGTTGGATCAGGATTTAGATTTGGTAAAATCTAAAAAATTAAGTTGAAGGATTAACTCAGGTTACATAAAGCAGATGGCTGAAAATTTAACCTTGAGGAACACTCCAAAATTTTAGAGCAGAAGGGGTAGAGGACCTAGAAAGAACCATGTTTTTGAAACTAAGAGCACATCCATCAATCCTGCCATATATAGTAATTATTCAACACATTTGAATTGTTTCAGAAGGCTTTGGACTATTAGTACTGACACCTTAAAGAGCTTCCCATGAATTAAGTGCCAGAAGGGCTTTGGACCAGATTCTGAGACCTCTGATTGTCATCCCTCGTCATGTCCATCTCAGATGCAAAGGCACATTCTGTGGGATAGGAGTGCTTTGAGGGAGTCTTTTGGATTCTACTCCAGAATGGAAAGCAAAGTTTACCTGCATATCCCTTGGCAAGACTTAAATAGGTGATTGTATAAATGAGAGTTCAAGGGTAGTGGTGGAGTAGTGCCATGGGGAAGGAACCAAACTTTGTTTGCAGAACAAAGATTAGACTGTATATGAGACAAAATACCATCTCTGCCTTGTCTCCCGTTTCCTGTTGCAATGTCTGGCCATGTTTGGTGCTCAGTAAATATGTGTGGAATGCAGGGATGAACAAATGAATAAATGAATGGATGGATGATGAGTAGATGAAGGCATAGATGCGTGGAATATGAGTGAAGTATGGATGAATGAATGAATGGATGATGGATAAGTAGATGGCTATATAGATGGATGGAGGATGGGTGAGGGATGGATGATGGGTGAGGGATGGATGAATGAATGAATAAATGAATGAATGAAAAGACGGATGCATGGGCAGTGGACAGATGGTGAGTGGATGGATAAGTAGATGAATGGATGGATGAGGGAATGGATGGAGGGCAGAATGAGATTTTATTCACCTGTCTTCCAATATGGTTGCTGCCCTCCCCTCTGCTATGGCCCAAGGCAGCAGGACCCACTAAGAAATTATAGTGGCCTTTTACTTAATCTCTTAAAATTCAGGGACAGGGCTGAAAGACAAATTTCTCTTTCAGCACTGAGGTTTATGTTTATGTAACAATAAAATTATAGATATGAAACTGTATATCTATATATCTATATAATGTTACAGGAAAAAGTTAAATTGAAGGATTAATAATGTATGTAAATACATAAAACTTCTAATATGTATTTATATGGCCTCTAAAAGAACACAATAAAGACAGTACTACTCAAAGAAAAAACACATCATCTTAATGGCATTTGCAATATTTTAGATTCGTAATAATGGGCCCTATGTAATTAATTCATGAGAAATATTTTCAAGGTCTTCCTTCTTTGACATTTCAAAAAGATGCCTTCAGAGGACCTGGAGCTTAAAAAAGAAAAAAGGAAAGAAAAGAGAAGATTTTTTAAATCTTACAAAAAGATGCCTATAAAAAAATCCCTATACATTCATTTGCCTTTGCTGCAAATAACACGCACCTGGGAAGCACCGTTTTTCACCTACTTCATCCCACACAGACCCGAAAGCCTTTCTGACATTATGACTCAGGGTCCCCCCAGCATGACTGGAGTGACTCATCAATTGTCCTGCTCTATTCTAATGGCTCCTAGTGTGGAAATAGGACCCAGGGGTCCAGCCACACAGACCAGCATTTTAAACTAGGGGAGCGCACAGTTAGGGAGGAATTCCTGTACCTGCCCCACCCACCTTACAGGGTTTCTGAGAGAACCCCCGGAGCAAAATGGATGAGAAGGCTCTTTGTCACTTTCCAGGCCCTGAGTAGCAATTCATGTCATGGCTATTAGAGGAGGATTGTCCTTTCAGAGAGACTGTGACTCGGGTTGGGTCACATCACTCAACTGTTCAGAAGGCTCTGGAGTCCCCTCTCACATGGCAAATATAAGCAAAGCCCTCCCCACAACCTGCAGGGCAGTTTATGGTCTGGCCCCACTAACTTTCCAAGCTCGTCTCTTACAACACTCCCTCTACCAACTGGAATTTGACCTACCAAGCTCAATCCTCACCCCTTCCTCACCCCAGGACCTTTGGACTTGCTCTTCCTTCTGCCTGGAACACTCTTTCCTCAGATGTGCCCACTTTTTGAGCTCTCTGCACAAACACTCCCTCATCACACTGAATCTTCCTCACCAACCCCATCTGAAATACCACTCACTTCCTACTCTGTCCCCTCAGCCTAATTGCTTTTTCTTCATGGCAATAATGTATTACTTTACTTATTGTCTGACTCCTCAAACAGAATGAAACATCCATTAAGGCAGGGACATTGTCTTACTCACTGGTGTATTCATGGCACTTACAACGTCAGTAAGTACTTGTATTAGTTATCTGTTGCTATGTAACCAATGATCACTAAGGTAGTAACTTAAAACAACCCATGTTTACTATCTTAAAGTTTCTGTGGGTCAATAATCTGAGCATCAATTAGCTGAGTCTTCTGTTGTAGACTTTCTCATGAGGCTGCAATCAAGGTCTTGGCCAGAACTGGAGTCTCATCTGCAGGTCTGATTGAGGAAGATCCTACTTCCAAGCTCATGTGGTTCTTGGCAGGATTCAGTTCCTTGTGAGTTACTGGACTGAGAGTCTCAGTTCTTGCTGGCTGTGGCCAGAGCCCAGCCTCAGTTGATTTCCAGGGGGTTTTCTCCATAGAGTAGCTCACAATATGTCATCTTGCTTCATCAAAGCCAGTAAAGAGCAAAGTCTGCCAACAAGACGGAAGTTGCTTCTTATGTTACATAATCATAGAAGTGTTGTTTCATTGCCTTGCCATATTCTATTGTTAGAAGCAGGTCTCAGGGCCTGCCCACACTCAAGTGGAGGGGATTACATAGGGTGTGAATGCCAAGAGGTAGGGACTGTTGGGAGTCAATTTAGAGTCTGTCCACCATGGTGCTCAGTAAATACTCACAAAATGTTAAATCCAATGTTGAAAACTGACGCTCGGGTAGAAGAACTGTGAGAATCAAGATTTTTGCAATTCATCTCTTACACAATGTAGAACGTCTGTGAAATTTACTTTGTTCTTTTCTCAACTTCCCTCTGATGCTTTGTGGCTAGCTGGCTTGTGTGCCTGCACAGGCTGCCCCAAGTTTTAGGGATTCAGTCAAGAGAGATGACCCACACACAAACCTGGCCTTCAAGACTCTGCAACCCAAAGATCACCATTCAGAGCTTATTCCTTACCCACCAGGATCTCCAGAATTGGAGAGTTGCAGCTTTCCTTATTCAATGCTGGAAATGTTGTTCTTATTGAACGGGCATTTTGCATTGATGAGGTCTTGTTGCTAGCCAGGTTAATAATGCATCCAAAGGAAAAAAAAAAACACTGTGCAGTCAAGTGGATCTTATTAATATGGTTCAATTTTAAAAGGGCTATTACTTCAGAGTCATAATGTCTGGGATGCTGTTAAAGAATCCTTTTTTTTTTTAATGAGTCACCATGACAACAGAGAGACACCCCATCCCCCGGCCTGAATCAATTACAGATTTGTCTGTGTAGGGGATTAGAATGCCTTCAACTTACTAGGAATTATTCTTTGCTGCATTTGGCAAAAGCCCTGGCTTCTTGTCCAGAGTACGCAGGAGTCCCAATCCATCAATATTCACTGATGAAGCATCACTGTTCATTAACAGGAACTCGGTCAGCAGACATTTATTGATCACCAGGCATGTGAAGGCACTCTGGGGCATTCAGGGACATGGCCATCTGAGAAGCTGACAGGCCCACTGTGGTGACAAATCACAGCTACTCACGGCAGTAGGAGCCACATAGGGCTGACCTGCACAAGGGACCTGAGACCTGCACAAAGGTCCCTGGTGAAGAACCATGACATGACATGCAGCCTTCACAGTTCTGATTGGTGGGGGAGGGCTGGGCTGATGGGAGGACCAAGACCACATAGAGGAAAATGACCCTGGGCCTTAATTTTATGCAAACCCAACAAACAAATTTCTGGGTCACGTTGGTCATGTCACTTAACCTCTTTGGCCTTTACTTTTATCCCTTACATAAAATGGGATTAAGGTTCTCCCTGATGAACTCCTGGGATCACAGGGAACATCACAGAAGAAAACAGAAGAGTGGGCTTGGTAAGGACAGTGCTTCATTATCTGTGTAAAGGAATGAGGACAGGTGGACCTCAAGGTGGCTGCCGGGATGGGCAGAGGGGAGGAGGCAGAAGGGCCTTCCCAGCCTGGAAGGGCAAAGAAGTTTGAGCAGGAAGCCCCAGCTGAGCAGGGGCCATGCTAAGAGGAGCCTCCACTGTGGTTCCCAGCCCTGCTTTCTGTGGCTACTCACCCGTCAGGAGAAGCACACACAGCGAACCTCAATCCAGTGAGCAGAGAGTGCTCCCTGTGAGCTGGATCATGAGCCAACCAGCCCAGGCATCTCCACCACATGGGGGTCCATTGCCCTGTACCTCCCAGCTGCCACCTGGAGCACAAGTGCACTGCTGGGTTCAAGGGATGAGGTGGGATAGGAATTGTGAGTTACTGAAGTGGGCAAGACCATTGCCTCCAAGTCCTCCCTCAACCTCATTCCTGTCTATCACCCTTCCTGTCCTCCCCATTGCTCCTCCCTTCCCCAGACTCCTATTCTACCATCACATCCATCCCAGCTTGCTAGCCATCCAGCTGCCCTAGTGCTTCCTTGCCATTGCTAAGAAGAAAGGCAGCCCTGTTGGCATTGCCTGTTATTCTGTGGATGATGCTGAGTGCTTGTTTTTGGCAGGCAATGGTTCCCAAACTTGGCTGGCCCTCAGGGCCATCCCCAGACCTCCTGAACAGGCCAACAAATTCAGCAGGGTAAAGCAACCAGGGGCCCAGGCCACAAATCTTATGAGGCTATTGCTTCAGGGTCCTGCAAGTGCAGGGTCTGCTCCTGAGAACGGGGGCTCCTTGAACTTTTCACCCTAGGCTCCTCTCTTACTCCACCTTTGTCTCAGCCCAATTCCTGAGAAAAATCTCTGTGTGTGTGCTTGGAATCTGTATTTCAACCAGTGCCCAAGTCCAGTGCCCAGGCCAGGGTTTTGTACCCACTGCCCTATAGGAGCACTAGTGGGGCCTGTCTAAGCTCTCCTGGATATTCGGAACAAGGAGAGAGAATAGGGTTTCCAAGAAGGAGTTCCCTCACTTTTGGGACGTGGTGGAGGGGACACATCTTTGCCTCCTCCAACCTCGACATGAAGCCCTGGAGGTGGTGATGGTTTGATGGATGCCAGAACAGCTGACACCTGCAAGGCTCAGCATTTCGTCTCCCTGGAGAAGAAGACCCCCTTCCCCCTCTGCCATCCTCTTGCCCACCCCAGGCCACCTGGCCCAGGGAATAGAGCATCCCAGATACTGTGGTCCTTCTCCAGTCTGCATATGTCAAAACCTGGGGTAAGAGTCAAACACGGTATCTCTGTAGGGTAGAGTCTCTCCTCTTGTCCATAATTCTGTATGAGGTGACCAAGGAGGGGCCTCCAGGAACCCCCACAGGCTGACTTTGCCCAAGGCCAAGCAGCAGGTTCCACCTCTCTGCCCCCTACTAGGATCTGGAGGAAGATCCCAGGGGAACAAGGTGCTAGGAATCTCTTGTTTGTACTTGGCAAGGAGCCCAGAGAACTTGGCTCTCTGATTTGTTGGTGAAGGAAACAGAATCAAGGCTGAGGGTCTCTATACCCCAAATCCTCCCTAAGGGTCCCTTTCTAAGCAGATGAAGTCTCTCTTTCCACAGAGAGCAGACAACACTGGCACACACTTAAAAAAATTATTTGCTTGGCCAAGCTTCAGTCAGGCTTCTGAACTTTCTCCTAAGCACACCTGTGTGCTTCCTTGTCCACTCTTTTTTCTTTTTTTTTTTTTTTTTGAGACGGAGTCTCACTCTGTCGCTCAGGCTGGAGTGCAGTGGCATGATCTTGGCTCACTGCAAGCTCCGCCTCCCGGGTTCATGCCATTCTCCTGCCTCAGCCTCCCGAGTAGCTGGGACTACAGGCACCCGCCACCACTGCCTGTCTCTTTTTAGTAGAGACAGGGTTTCACCGTGTTAGCCAGGACGGTCTTGATCTCCTGACCTCGTGATCCACCTGCCTCAGCTTCCCAAAGTGCTGGGATTAGAGGTGTGAGCCACCGCACCCAGCCTAACCACTCTTGATATCCGGTCATCCTCAACATCTGACCAGCCTTGCTATCTGTTGGGTTCCTCATCCTCCGCCATCCCTCAGGTGATGTCTAGTCACCCTGGCCTGACTTCAGAAATAATCCTATTAGGTCAGTTGAGCCAGAATCTCTCTTGCCTCTCATGTTTCCTCTTAGTAATTTTACATCCACTGACCCCCAACCTGCTCCTTTGCTATACATTCCCACTTGCCTGTCCGAGTTTGGCCCAATCTCTTTCCCCCACTGCGAAATCCCATTGCAGTGGTCCCTAAACCTATTGTGATGTTCCCAAATAAAGTCTCCTGTACCATGCTTTAACAGGTATCACTGAATAATTTTTTCTTTAAGAACACCATAGCCTAGGAGAAGAACATGGTGCTTCTCACTTTCACTCAAAAGGACTGGTAACTTGGATCCTTTAAAGTCAAAAGTGAGTTTTGACTGTACACAGGAGTGACTATTTGTGAGGAACTGGGAGACTAAAAGGGGCTGAGACATTCACCAAGGTCCAGACATGACACCGCACCTTACCTGGGCCAGGAGCCAGCATAGGTAGGGAGGATGTTGAGATCCTCCATACTCCCCAACTCTCTTGGGCCCAACAGGGGCTTCCTCCAGGAGGAGTGAGAATTAATGGAGGAACCCAAGTGTGTTGGATGGAAGGGGGATGAGACTGAGAAGGGAGGCAAGAGTCAGGCAAACAGAGGTCAAACCTGGCTCCACCCAGAGAGCCGTGTGATGCTAGGCAGGCTGTTGAAACCTCTGAGCATCATTCTCCTCATCTGTAAAATGGAGTTAATATTCCCAACAACCGCTGGAGCTTGAATGAGATGGTGTATGTGAAGATGTTTAGCAAAGGGTCTGGTGCACAGGAGGTGCTCAATAAAGGGCAGCTGTTTTTATGGGTCATTTAAAATTCTTGAGGAAGCCCTTCTCCTGAAAGAGGAGCACATACAGACGTGCTTTGCTTTTGAGCTTCAGTTGAGAGTCATGGCCTTCAGAATACGGAAAGAGAGTCCCATCTGCAAACTGTCTTCTGCCTGAGAGGCCAGGCTGTGTAAAAGCCCTGAAGCGCCCAGGACATGGCTCTGCCCCATCTGCCCCTGCCAGAACCATGGAGGGAAGAAAGGCCAGGCTGACTTCTGCTCACCCAGTGGAGCTTCACCTCTGGGAAACCTTCCCTCTTCTCCAGGCCAGGTTAGGCCCCCCTGCTCAACCCCTATCACTGACTCAATATTGTAGTCTGTTGCTCATTTGATCATATGTCTTCTTAAACAGGCTTTGGGGGCTGTCAGGCAGATACCCATCAAGATACTCAGCACAGTGCTGAGCATGCCTTAAACACTCAATAAATGAATGAATGGAGATTGGAGACCTCTTGAAAACACTCTTCATTCTTTGTCCATCCTGCCACACTGCCATTATGCTGGCCTCTCAGTCTTCCAAAAGGACTTAGGTTGCTCCTGCCTTTGTTTCCCCAGGATAATGGGAGATCACCCCAGTTGTCCCAGGCCTACCTCCTACGCTGCCCCAGCCTATGGCTCAATTCAACCTCTCTGTTTTAGGCTATTTGGAAACCCACGTAGGATCCAAGCTAGTGGGGATGGGGTGTTGGAGCCAGGTATGATGGGAGGGAGAAAGGGTCAGAGGACGAGGGAGTTAGGACTCCTTAGCTCTTTGCTCCCTGTGAGGCGTGTGAACATATGTTGGTACTCTGGGAATTGAAGGAGCAGCTAGCTCTAGTATTAGCCAGCTAGACCTAACATTGCTTTAGTTTCTTGGGTGGAAGGGATCTTTTAGGCCCCCATTAAAGGCAGATGAACAGGTCTCTGACATCCAGGATTACGTAGAGCTGGGAATTGTTGGTGCTCCCACCAGCCACAGTGGGGAAACCTTGTAATGCGTGGGAACTTAAATAAAGTACTCAAAAGGGTATTATCCTAGTAATGGGGAAAAACCATGTATAGACTAAAGGCTGGTCTGATCCCACATAACAAAACATAAACGTAAATATTCAAACAGAGCAGACTGTTTCTAAGTAACTTATGTTTATGTGTCCTAGAACAAAGTTCAAAAATATTTGTTAGAAAACAAGAATATTCAGTACCCACAAAAATATAATTTACATTGTTTGGCGTTGAATCAGAAATTACCAGGCATGTAAAGAAGCAAGGAACTACATCCCATGAGAAGGGAAAAAAATCAAAATCAACCCAGAAATTATACATTAAATAAATAGGCACATTAAAAAACTCACGACTCTACTATATATGATCAATAAAGTAGAGGAAAATATGAGCATGTTAAATAGAGACATGAAAAATACTTTTTAAGTTTTTTTCTTTTTATTCTTTACAGAAGGTCTTGCCCCATTGTCAGGCCGGCATACATGGCTCTCTGCAGCCTTGACCTCCCAAGCTCAAATGATCCTCCCATTTCAGCTTCCCAAGTGGCTAAGACTAGGTGTACGCATCAACACATCTGGCTAACTTATTAATTTTTTTGTAGAGACAGAGTCTCCCTATGTTGCACAGGCTGGTCTAGAACTCCTGGGCTCAAGTGATACTCCTACCGTGGCCTTTCAAAGCACTGGGATTACAGGTGTGTGTGCCACCACACCCAGCGAAAAAGACTTTTTAAGTAAAGCTTCAATCAAGTGTCTAGATATAAAAAATAAAATATCAGAGACAAAAAATGCACTGGATGAGACTAACAACAGATTAGACATGGCAGAAAATAAAAGATTGGTGAACTTGAAGATGTGGAAATAGAAACTAAAACAAAACACAGAAAAAAAAAGATGGCAAAAATGAAGAGTGTCAGTGAGCTGTGCTACAATTTCAAGCAGTCTAGTATGTGTGGAATTGGAGTCCTCAAAAGACAGTAGTGGGCAGAAAAAATATTTCAAACAACAATGGCAGAAATTGTTATAAATTTGGTGAAAACTTCATATATAAAGAAAATTAGACCAATGTGAATCATAATCTAATTGCTTAAAACCAGTGATAAAGAGAAAAGTATAAAAAGCAAGCAGGGGGAGGAGGGCACAGGCATTACATAAAGAGAAAGAAATATAAGAATGACAATGGACTTCTTGTCAGAAACAATGCAAATAGGAAGACAGTGGAAGAACATCTTTAAAGTACAGTCATGTGCTCCATAACAGATGCTGCAATGACGGATCGCATAGACGGCAGTGGTCCCATAAGACTATAATAGAGCTGAAAAAGCCCTATTAGCTAGTGATGTTGTAGTCATTGTAACGTCATAGCACAATTGCTTAATTTTTTAAATAAAAATTCTATAAAACCTTCCCATAAAGAAACTCCAGGTCAAGATGGCTTAGTGGTGATGCCTATCAAACATTTAAGGAAGAAATAATACTCATACACATAAAGTTTTCCAGAAACTGAAATAGGAATGAGCATTTCCTAAGTCATTCTATGAGGCCAGCATTACTCTGATATCTGCATCAACCATTATGAAAAAAGGAAAATTATAGATCAATGTCACTCATGACCATAGACATAAACATTCTTCAAACATTTTTAGCAAATCAAATACAGCAATGTATTAAAAGGGTAATGTATCATGACCAAGTGGAGTCTAGCCCCAGAAATCCAAGGCTGGCTTAACGTTAAAAAATAATCAGTACAATTTACCATATTAGCAGATAAAAAAAGAAAACCATATGCTTGTCTCAACTAAAAACTGTATGATCCATCTCTTTATATGGACGAAGAGCAACTGAGAAGATCCAACATCTATTACTGATTAAAAAAAAAAAAAACCTCTCAGTAAATTAGTCATAGTAGGAAACTTCAACACGATAAAAGCAATTTATGAAAAGCCCACAGTTAACATCATACATAATGGTGGATGGCTCAAAGACCCTCTAAGATCAGGAACAAGGCAAGGATGTCCAATCTTACCACCCCTGTTTATACCATTATACTAGGTTTTGGTCAGTGCAAAGTAACAAGAAAAAGAAAAGACATCCAGATTGAAAAGGAGGACATAAAACTGTCTTTATTCACACATGACATAATCATCTCTGCAGGCAATCTTAAGGGACCTAAAAAAGCTGCTAGAACTAATAGATTAGTTTAGCAGAATACAAGGTCAATATACAAAACTCAATTTTATTTATATCTACTACCAATGAACAATTAAAAATAGAAACTTAACAATATCATTTATAACAGCATCAAAAATTTTGAATCCTTAGGTGTAAATAAACAAGAAATGTATAAGACCTGTGCAATGAAAACTAAAACATTGCTAAGAAAAATTAAAGATGTGAACAAATATAAAAATATGGTGTACATGTGTCAGAAGATTCGATATTGTTAAGGTATCTAACCTTTCCAAAGTGATCTACAGATTCTATACAATCCCAGCCAAGTTTCTAACAAGGATTTTTTTTGTAGAAATTTACAAGCTGATTCTAAAACTTTTATGGAAATGGAAAAGACCTAGAGTGATCAAAACAATTCTGAAAACAATAAAATTAGAAGACTTATGCTCTTGCCATGAGGATTTATTATAAAGCTACTGTAATCAAGACAGTTTGGTATTATCACAAGATAGACATTTAGATCAGTAGACCAGAATAGAGAGTTCAGAAATAAACCCACAGATACAAATCAATTAATTTCCTACAAAGGTGTCCAGGCAAGTAACTGGGGAAAGGATAATGTTTACACCTGCTGCTAGAATAGTTGGAATCATATGTGAAAACTTGACCCTTACCTCATACCCTATATAAAAATTAACTTGAAATAGAACATAGACTTAAATGTTAGAGCCAAAACTGTAAAACTTCTGGAGGAAGTTAGAAGAAAATCATAGTTGTATTGGGTTTGGCAAAGATTTCCGAAAGAGAACACAAAAATCAAGAACTGTAAAAAAAAAAAAAAAATCAATAAGTGGCACTTTATCAACATTTAAAACTTTGTTCTTCAAAACACATTGTAATGAAAATGAAAAAGGCAAACCATAGGCTGGAAGAAAATATTTGCAAATGTAAATCTGACAGATTTGTGTCTAGAATATATACAGAACACTCACAACTCAATAATATGGCAAACAATCCAATTAAATAGTCAAAAGATTTGAACAGATGCTTCACCAAGGAAGATACACAGATGGCAAATAAGCACATGAAAAGATACACAGCATCATGAAACAATGGTGAATTGCAAATTAAAGAAAAACAATATTGCTACCCACCCACCAGAATGGCTAAAATTAAAAATATTGACCATACCAAGTGTTGGCGAGGATATGGAGCAAAAGGAATTCTCAGCATCACTGATGAGAGTGTAAAATGATATAAGCAGTCTGGAAAACAGTTCAACAATTTCTTTAAAGGTTAAGTATATCCCTATCATGTGACCCAGCCATGCCATTCTTAGATAGTTACACAAAAGCAATGAAAGCATGTGTTCATAGGTACAAGTACTAATACTTGTACACAAATGTTCACAGAAGCTTTGTCATAACCCAATCTGGAAACAACCCAAATGTCCATCAATGGTGAATCAAAAACAAACTATGGGACATCCTTACCATGGAAAAATAGTCAGCAATGAAAAGGAACACATTATTGATACAAGCATCAGTGTGGCTGAATTTCAAAATAATTGTGCTAAGTAAGTGAAAAATATCCAGCAAAAAAGCATACATACTATATGATTTCATTAATACAAAATTTGAGAAGATGCAAACTACTCCATAGTGATAGAAAGCAGATTCATGGTTTGGACTATAGTGGTGATGGAGACGATCAAAGTGGGCAAATCAGAGGAATATTCATAGAGGGAATGATGAACAGGACTTGGAAAAAGACCAGATGTGGAGGATGAGGGAGAGAGAGGTGTTCCCCATGTTTCTAACTTTCAGATTAGGAGAGTTGGCACAGGTGCTATTCCCTACAATAGAAAACACCAGTTAAGTTTTGGACATCATGGAGTTTTTGGTGCTTTGAGAAGTTCAACGGAATCACTGAGTAAGCAATTGGATATTCTGGTCTGTCGCTCAACAAGGAGGCGTGGGCTGAAGGCAAAGGATCTCAGAACCCAAGGCAACTCAGCCAGTGTTCATGAACATAAGTTGCCTGGATCCACTGAGGGAAGTGGTGAGCCCAATTAGTTTTGGGATGCAATTTGTGAACAATCCAAACTTGTAAGATAAATTTGTTCTGCTCCTCTTTGGAGAATACTGAGATGTTTTATTTTCTTTTTATTCAGTGGCTTAAAAAACATATATATGGGGCAAAGAACCCAGTGCAGTTTAGTGAAAAGGGCCCTGAAATGTTCAGGAGGCCTGGATTTTAGTCCTGGGTCTCCCACTACCTAATTTTGTGACTGATTTTGGGCAAGTTGATTCTTCTCTGTCACTTGTTTACTCTGGGCATAGAATTCTACATTGGCAATGACTTATAGCACTTTAAGGCTGTTTTCTAGTTTCCAGTCTCTCTCCTTTGGGTCCTAACTGGAAGTCTAGGGTATAGCCTGGGCCCCATCTCTCATGGACCCTGAACTACAATTGCTATTTCTCAAGTGCCCATGAGACTGCAGAAAGCTCCGTCAGCTGCTCAACCTCCTCTCATCTCCTTTCTGATTAACATTCCATTATAAAACAAGAAGTATGGTCTTTTAGCCCATCTATCCATTCATCCAATTTTTATACAGTACCTACTACGTGCCTGGCATTGTTTTAGATGGAATAGAAAGCCAGAGTCCTTGTTGTCCTTTTATGGCTTCTAAATATGATTTATGTGTGTTCATCTAGTACTTGTTTCTTTTTTTCTTTAGAAGCCTCTTTCAGTTGGGCTTAGAGGTTAGAAGACAAAAATGAATATTTAGATCTATGATTCAGCAAATTACTGCAGTTCTTTGATTTTTTGGCTCAAAGTCAAGTTCAGAGCCATCTCTTATTTTTATTTAATGTGGTTATTTTGTGTTCTGTTCTTCCAGATTTGGCTTTCTAATTAAATTTCACCCAGATAGATGGGAAAATGAGTTTGCCTCCCTAGTTGCTCTCAGGAGGGGGAAGGCACTTGCATAATAGGCCTGCTAGGGGTGGGGAGAAGGGATTACAGCTGGTAGTAAGTAAAATGAATCATGCATACATAAATAATAGAGAACAGACCACCCTGGAGCTGGCCTGGATTGCATTTTTAAAAACTATACATGTGTTAGAGAGAGTGCAGCATTTCTGCAAGAAGCTAAGGGATGATCTTTAGCTTTTTGCAAGATATTTATCTCCCTGAGGCCCTGCAGTTGCCAGGTGTGGGGTAGAAGTGTGAATGAGACAATCTTCTCTCTTTACATCATAGTTTGATGTTCTCTACTATATTAATCAACATAAATCTATTATGTATAATGTTAGTTTTAATCTTTATTTTTGTGTGCTTTGTATTTTTCCAAGTTTCAATAATGAATAGGTACTTCTTTTGTTGTCGGAGAAACAAAACCCATGGTAAATGGAATTTTGAAACGAAATTTATTATCTGGATACTGTGAGGGGCACAGAAGAAAGGTTTAGTGTGGATGTATAAAATCTGTCGTAAGTCAAGATTGCAGGCAGCACAGGCCTTTGGAACTTAGAACATGGTGCAAATAACCACTCCACCTCCATCCCCTAGAGGACTCCCTGGTATTGTCATCTGTCATCTCAGTCTCTGTCCTAGACTCTTTGTCTTTCCCCATGGTAAAGTCCCTTTAAGTGTAGAGGCAGTAGCTCATTGTTTCTCTAAGTCTACAGTACGGGACAAAGGAGGCTGTGCAAATATTTGTACAATTTTTGCTCAAAGGCTTGAAAGTGAATTGAAGCTGGACACCTGCTCCCAGTTGCTTATAGTCTAGGAAGGGATCACTTGTGTAACATGGCAGCAAATGCTGCCTAGCGGAATATTCATTACTTGGGTGAGTCTGGGACTATTTTTATAAGATGGGTGGGCTCTGCTTTTAATGAATGTTGAGGGTTTCCTTGGAGGTCAAGATGTGAATTTGGAAAGGACAAAGGAGCAGGCTGGGAATAAGAGGGGAGACAAAAGTTATTGAGCACACGGCATGCACTTTTCATTTCTGCAGTTTACAGTCACCAAAGAGGATGGCTTGCTCATTTATCAGATGAATAATGGTGATGATAGTTGCTATTTTACAGGAACTAATGTGTCAGGTCCTATGCTAGAGGCTTATACTAGTCAAGACTCTCTTGGTTGCAAGTGACAGAGAAATCCAATTCTAATTTGCTTAGGGGAAAATGGGGTATTTACTGGAACACGTACTTGAAAAATCCAGTGGTATGTGGGATTCAGGCACAGCAGAAACCTGCCTATGACATCCATTCTCTTGTGAAGGTAAATAAAAAAGAAAGAAAGAAACTGGCCTATCTCACCACTCTGCTTTCCTCTGGCAGCTGCAGTCTCTGGCACAGTCTCCCCAGGTGCCGGCCAGATGGTCCCCAGCTGTGTCAGGCTGCCATCCTACCTTTTCAGCAACCACGGAGGAAAGAGATTTAGTGGGAGTAATGGTCTTGAGATGCTCCCTCATATCTATTTTCGCTGTAGGAAGCTTTTCTTTTTCCTTCCCTGTAGCCCCTTTCTCCATTAAGGCTCAGTGGGAACCACTCAGAACCCAGAGTCCACAGGGAGGGGGAGGAGATGCCTCCTCTAGAATGGAAGGTAGCATAGACATCCTCAGGGAATAGGGAAAGTGAGGTAAAGAAACAGGACGTGAGTCTAGGGAGTGTGTGTTGTCTGATTCCGTGAGAGCCTGAGGCCATCCCTATACCAAGTGTGGACCTAGGGAAGGGGGTGGTACAAAGACACAGATCTCAGATAGGTTAAGGAGGAGGCTGAAAGCAGAGAGGGCCTGTGTCCTATCTCCAGGCTGAGACTCTGCCCCCACAGTATGCCCTGCGCCGTCAAGCAAAGCGGCAGTGTGGCAAATTTTGCAGAGAAATGGCCAGAGATGGTGCCCTGAGTTACCTTTAGTCCCCTGGTGACAGAGAAGGGATCCAGGAGTGCCCACATGCTCCCTGCTGAGGGTGACAGTGTGTCCACGAGTGAACCCACCTGCCATGGAGTCACAGAGGCTGAGAGCACAGCATGGACATGTGGCCCAATCCTGCAAACAAAGCCAGGTCCAAGGCTAGTTGCAATGGCTGGCAGAGAAGCTGATTTTCTGCTAGAACTAGAGCTGTGAGGCTGTGAGCCTGGATCTGCCAGGCTCTTATGTGCGCATGAAAGCGTAGCTCATGTGGAAGAAAGCAAAGCTTAGACGGGGAGTCCCTGAGACCCTGGGACTAAAGCCAGGCCTGAAGCAGGCTCTTCTCGTACACAGCGAATCAACCCTTTTTGATTTAAGCTAGTGTGAATTCGGTTGTCTTTTACAGCAGAAAGCACCTTGACTAATCCGTGTAGAGAAGAGGGTGACAGTGTGAGCTAAGCAGTAGAGCCTGCAATCGGTGAGAGGACAATCAGAAGGGGCAGAGGAGACATTGTTGGGCAGGCTGGGGTGGGCTTCTGTGGGGGCCAGGTGGGAGAGTTGGGGTGATGCTAAAGGGGACAGTGAAAAGATTTCGTGCTCATGGATTGGAGAGGCTGTCAGTATTTAGGGCAGAAAAAAGGCCCGGGATAGCGCTGCAACGGGGGAATACCAGAGGGGGACAGGCAGCAAAGTCCGGTACTGACGAGCCATTAAGGCACCTGATGAAGAAGGCATGCCAGGTGGCTGACGGAATGGCAAGACTACGGGGATAAATGGAGTTGGGAGTTTGGAAGAGGTAAAATTTGGTGCCAGACGTGGTAACTTGAGGTGGAAAGTTCTAAGAAAAAAACCGGAGGGTAGGGGGAAATATGGCTAACATATCTGGGCCAAGTGTGTGGATTTGGGAGCCATGAATAAAGGAGAGAAAGCAAAGGTCAAGGGACGAGGTCCTCCCAAAGGCGCACCTCAAATGTATATAGTAGCAAATTCGAATCGGTATCTATTTTGCCTGAGGCTAGTTGTGCTAGGACACACAGGGTCGCTGTAGACCTCGAGCTGACAGCAAAGGCCTCTCTGACAATCGCTGTTGGTCGTTTCATCTCCCACAGAGAAATCTGGTGGGAATCTCCACCAGCTGGAACCTGACATTTGCAATAAATGACCCACAAATACTGATCAAACCAAATACAACCGTTCGCCTATCAGATGTCTAACGGAGCGTTACAGGCAGCCCTCAAGTGCTCTGAGGCTCTTCAGCAGCGGCTCCAAGGAAGCAGCGGGCCGGGAGCAGGTGGGAAGGGCGACTGCGCGGGGCCACGACCTCCCCGGGTCCCTGCAGGCCGTTGGAGACGGAGCAGCAGCGAGGACTAGAGCAACACAAGGCCGGATGTGTTCTGAGCCGGAAGAGGAGTGTGGGATAGGCCGAAAGGGGTGGGGGTGGGGGGTGGGGGGTGACAGTTTGGGTCTACGTGGCAGCAGGCGGACCCCAGACGCGCGCGCCCACCGGGCGATAGGATCAGCGGCGCCGGGGCAGGCACATGGCCCCAAAGCACCCACACTAGGGCCCGGGCCGGCCAGGGCTGTGTTCCTGGGCCTTGGCGCGCCTCCGCGCAGTCCCTGATCGCAGGTCAGGAGTTGTGAGGCACGCGGGAGCCCTGCGTGTCTGTGGTCGTGGTCCCTGCGCGCTCGGCGTGTCCGTGCCCGTGGCTTTGCACGCCGAGGGCTCTGCAGACTGACCAGTCTCTCGGGGCTGCGCTGGGCCTTCCAGAGGCAGCGTCCTCTCAGCAACCCCGCGCGGTCGCCCCCGCCCAGCTGCACCGCAACACCGCCTCCGGGGCGGAGCTCCAGGGCTCCTGGTGCTGGGCTGGCAGAACTGAGCCGGGGCGCGGCGGAGTCGGCAGGGGGCGCTGCCGGGCCCCGCGAGCTGCCCGGTGGCGGGTGCGCGCCGCCCTCGCCTCCCCTCGCCCCGGGAGGAGCTGGCGGCGAGCGCCGAGCCGGGCGCGCAGCGGCGGAGCTGGGGCCGGCCTGGGACCATGGGCGGTGAGTGCGGCGCGGGCCTGGGCCGGGGCGGTTGCCGTTGGGGCTGAGCCGCGCAGAGGCTCTAGGCGAGTGGGCGTCCAGGGTCCGAGGTTGGGAGACTGAGGAGGTCCCCCTAACTCGCCAGTGGGAGAGGGGCGGGAAGGCTGGGGGCGCTTCGAAGCGTCGGGTCCGTATCCCGCGACTAAGCCTCCTCCTTTATCCCCGCGCTCACACCAGAGCCTAGGACTTGCGCCCTCTTTCCTGCCACTCCCCCCATGCGCCCGGTGTCCCAGCCCCGGCGCCCGCCCAGTAGCCCCCCTCTCCCAGCGCTGGCGCCGTCTCACGTCCCCTGCGAACCCCCGGCTCTGTCTCCAAGCCCCCTGCAGCCCCGCATTCTCCCGCGGAGCTCGCCTCCACCTCGCCCCCGCCCCTCCAGCCCTCTCCCGCACGGCCCCCGCGCTCCCGCCACCGGATTCCAGCCGAGATTCAAGCTCCCGGGATCCCCCTTCCCGGGCGGTCCTGAGCCAGCTAGTCTCCAGGTAAGCAGGCGGCCGCAACTTCGTGGCCTTTCCCGGAGACGGGGCTGGCTCCTCTTGGCAGCCACCTGCAGCCTGACGCCTCCGGGCGTCCCGGGCCTGGCCGCGGGGCCGCCCGAGCGCAGGTTAACATTCCTGGATGCGCAGGTTAGGAACGTGTGGTGTAGACCCACGACGTTGCTTTTGCTGGTGAACTTGCATATGTCCTGATCTTTTAAATAAGCTGGGTTTGTCACACACACACACACACACACACACACACACACACACACACACAGAGAGAGAGAGAGAGAGAGAGAGAGAGAGAATGGATTTGCTTAGGGTAGGTTGCCTGCTTTGCAGCCGCAGCTGCCTTTTAAATTGTACCTGTGGATGGTAAAGGATTCGCGGTGCAGGACGTGGAGCCATATTTTCCCGCTTCGGCTGTGAGTTCAGCGATTGCGAGGGGGCTCTGTGGTGAGTGAGGTTATCACCGCCTGGCTAGCCAGTGTCTTTGTGGGAAGGCAAGGATCCTTTGTAAGCATTCAACAAGTAAAATCAGGAGAGATGTGGAATCAGATCGAGCTGTGAATGGGGAAGTGTAGGAGGGTGGATGGGGGATCGGAGAGTGCTCCACAAATGGGGCCGTTTGTTGATATTTCCAGAAGGCCCGTGGGTGTGGAGCTGGCAGTGCGGAGCCCACCCTTTCAAACGGGACGCGACTGCGGTCGGGCTTGGCAGTAACTTACCCTCCTCAGAGGTGTTGGTGCCCAATCGGGACATCTGTGAGAAGGGGATTTATAGCAGATGGATCAAAAGGCCCCGGGCGCAGTGGCTCACTCCTGTAATACCAGCACTTTGGGAGGCCGAGGCGGGCGGATCACCAGAGGTCGGGAGTTCGAGACTAGCCTGACCAACATAAAAACATAAAAACCCCATCTCTCCTAAAAATACAAAATTAGCCGGGTGTGGTGGCGCATACCTGCAATCCCAGCTACTCGGGAGGCTGAGACAGGAGAATCGCTTGAACCTGGGAGGCGGAGGTTGCAGTGAGCCGAGATTGTGCCATTGCACTCCAGCTTGGGCAAAAAGAGCAAAACTCCGTCAAAGAAAAAAAAAAAAACCCTGTGGTCGCCGGAGAGAGGTGGAGATGCACGGGACAGCCTGAAAGCCAGTGTATGAATCTGCCCCATCCCTTCTCCTGGCTTTCATTAATTCTTGGATTAAATTAGTTGCTTATCTCAAAGAAAGGATGTGTAGGGGGAACTTCTCTATTAGGGATTGGCTCCTGGCCAGCCCATCCTCACTGATACCTTGGGAGGCTGCGTTTGGGCACCAGGAACAGCGTGGGCCACCTGGCCTTTGGCGCACAGCACTCCGAGTGTTTGTGGAACTGCAGTATCTGTAACTTTTTTCTGTTGATCAGCTTGAATAGTAATTAGCTCAATATTACTTCACTATTGATTAGATAAGCAGCCCAAGGACACACTGGGGCTCAGTGGGGTCTCTCTGTCCAGAAATTCCCGTGGGCTTCTCCTTGGCCCTCCCTACACCGCTCTGTGATGAGTCGCTGTCAGATGCCCCACTGTGCAGGAGCATCTTCAGGGATGGGTGGAAGGAACCATCTCTGTGGCCCCAGGTCCCTGCCTGGTCCCCCCTGTCTACCACATAGGGGTACTCAGTGTTCGTGAGGGAAAAAAATGGATGCCCCAGTGAATTAGTCTGAGTTCACAACCAATGTTTTCTACACTTTGCTACACTGTTCAAAATGTTACCCTTAAATTCAACAGTTTGTTTTTTTTTAATGTGTCATATCACCAGAGACAAACTCTTTGTGTGTGTTTGGGGCAGGGAGTGCAGTCTACAGATCAGGCTCTGATGGTGGGTCGTTAACCTCAGTGGGGACTCCAAGATTTCCATGAAGAAAATCAGTTGTCTTCATTCAAGAATTGGGGTAGGTAGTGGTGGGCGCCCTTGGGAGCTACTAAGTTTGTCTGCTGAGGGTTGAGTCCACCATAGCTTAACCTATAGTGCCCAGAGCTGTAGCCCCAGTCCCCTTTAACATTTCCTATCCCTGCTCACTGATGGAGGAAGCTCCCAGGGAGACAGGGTACCACTTGCAGAGCCCCACTGGCCGCTTCAGATTGCACCATCCCCACTCCAGTGGGTGTTGCTTCCTGTGGCGGGCTGGGAGTGCCTCTTCTTGCACATTTCTGGCACTGTGGCTTGCAGCTCTATTGGTGGGAGGGAGGTTGGTGTTTTGGGCCAGTGCTTTTGTCTCTTGGAGGTGGCTATAACCCACTGGCAGATGGGGCAAGGTTCAGCTCTTGTGCCTCTGTCAAAGGCCACCCCCAGGCAGTACAGCCAAATGCTGAGGGGGTGGGAACACCTCATGTCCCCCTTTTTGGGGGGGAACTGGAAAGGGCTAAAATTGAGACTGCCACTTGACTGTGGGAGCCTGCACTGCCCCTGGCTGTCACAAACTTATCTTTCTTACCCAGATTGTCTCTGTCTTCAGGTCTGGCTCAGAATTCCTGCAGCTGGTGAAAATCTGTTTTCCAGAAGAGGTTTAATTAATGCCTGCAGTCTGTGAGTGAAAGAAAGGGAGGAGAGGGAGAAAGAGACATACTGCTATCTAGAGGTGGGTGGGAGAAAGGATGGGAGAATGTTCAAGGTCCTGAAAATTCATAAGGGGAGATTTCAGCCCCAGAACCTGTCCCTGGACAAGGTTCCTGGCTGGTGGATAAGGAAGTGTGCCCACATTCCAGTGTAGGGGTTACCAGTTAGGAGCAAAGTCACTGAGATGGGAAAAATGGCCCCATGGGAATCTGAAATCCATTTGCTGGGCCCATCATTCTGGTTTTGAGAAGGCCTTGAAAGCCAGCGGAGACTTGGGCTCAGCACGGCAGGAGAGCACTGAGCTGTTTGAAGTTTTTGAATGAGGTGTGTGCCCTTTTGGAAATAATGGCTTGAGCAAGATTGATCTGGGGTTTGGCCGGGGAAGCCACTTTACCATGGCTTAATTTACAGGCCCTGAGCTGTAGCCCCAGTCCCCTTTGACATCCCCCATTTTACAATGGAGGAAGCTCCCAGGGAGACAGGGTGCCACTTGGAGAGCCCCCCCGGACACTTCAGATTGCAGCCATTGTCACTTCATCTCACCTGAGGTGCTGAGGGGAGAGTCTAGGTAAGTGACAAAAGGAGCAGTGGCTTGGAAGGTCTGTGCACCTGTATTTAGGAGGTGAAGAAGAGGGAGCAGCTTTCTAGTAGGATGGTGGGCCTTTTGATAGAAGCGTCTCCCAGGGACTCTTTTTGAACCTGCTGCACAGCTTTGCAGGTAAACGAGGGCCCATTGGAGCCTCTCAACCTGGAGATGCTGCACGGCAGCCACGAGGAGGCACCCGTGAACCCAGAATGAATTTCAGGGTCCGCTCTGAGTCCAAAAGGCAGGAGGGCCCTGGCCAACTAACACCTAACTGAGCCACAGACTCTGGCCTGTTTATCCTCCACCCTCAAAACCAGCAGGCTTCTCTGACCCTTTTTGGACTTTGGCTGGGGAAGCCACTGGCTTTTGGAAAAAGTTCAGTCTGCAGTGATGGCAGGAACCATCTCAGGAGTGTGGAAGAAGTTAATGATTAAAAAGGCATGGAAGAAGAACTGGATGGCGGCTTGGGGAGTAGTTCCTGCAGTCAGGAGGCAGCCTTTACCTCATCCCCTTGGCCCACAGTCATCTGTGCATGAGCCTGCCCCTCCCTCCATCAGTGGAGCTGCCTCTGAGCTGCGTACTCTAGGGTGGAGGAGAGTTTGGGGGAACTCAGACATCTAGTAGTAGAGACTGTAGTAACTTTAAAATTCTCTGTATTTGCAGAATCATTTCCGCAATTTATACATTCATGTTTCAGTTTACAGGGCATCCTTTTGTCACCTGCTCACCACCCCTTATGCCCCTGGGTGTGACCAGCTTCCTTAGAAAGAGCTGTAATCAATAGCATATTGATTAAAAAGCATATTAAGATGAAAATTATTGCACCTGGTTTTGATACCCCCACTCTCTCCCCTTTCCTCCTCCACTTCTGTTTGTGGTTACAGCCATCATTTACATTAAAATTACAAATCATTTTGAATACTATTTGTCCCACCCCTCAATTATTCAGAGACATGTGTCTTTCCAACCAACAAAACCGCAGCTTGCTTTCCTAGGCTTACCTCATTCTTGGATCCAACACCATCCTTCAGGCCTTCAGAGATACAGCAGTATCATTTTGAGCTTTTAACTGTAAAATAAGATGAAGCTCTTACTTGCTAAGTTTGTTCTCTGCAGACATAGGAGAATCTAGTTAGAATTAAACATTTACTGTCTTGTTAAGGCTTTATGCTTCTAAAATGAAAGTGGCAGTTGGATTACCGTAAAGTTAGTAAAGTTGTAGAACAAATTTTTGGAAGCTTAGAAATAATAATGGAGGGACTTACAGAAATAAACTATTAAGCTTAAATATTAAAACATGCAGAGATATAACTATGAACTACTTTGAAAGTATAGAAAGTTTGGCAAGTATAGATTAATAAGTATATAATTTTTTATGCAAGTTATATTATTAGGATCATGCATTATGTTTATACAGTACCTTACTATATAAAAAAGCAACTTTGTCTATGATTTTATTTGATTCAATAAGCCTGCGATCTGCTTAGAGATGGGGAGATGGGACCTTGGGATGGTTAAAAGGCTTCCTCTAGAATTCAGATCTCATAAGCAGAGAAATACTATTTCTAGTATTTCTACTAGAAATACTAGATGTATTTCTAGTAGATTTAGATGTACTAAATGTATTTAGATGTACTAAATACTAAACCTAGATGTTCTTGCCCACGTTGTTTGATAACCGAATGTGGTTACATAGTTTTTTGAAAATTGTAGATGGTCCTATTCTTGGGGATAAAAGTAGGCATTGGTTTTCTCTAAAACTTTCTGCAAGTCAAACAAACAAACAAAAACTGTGTATGTAGTACCTAGAAACCTGAAAGGACTTCTCAAGTTTTGTGGATGTCAGAGGTTCTCTGTTGATGACTTCCTAATACTAGAGTACCTGAGTTGGTTGTGTATTCAGCACAGTGCAGTGATTGAGTGTGTACATTCAGAGGCCAAACTGACTTTAAACCCTGGATCTACCATTACTAGCAATGTACCCTTGAGCAAGTTACTTTTCTGTGCCAGTTTCCTTATTTGTAAAATTTGGGTGGTGATAATAATACCTACTTCATGGTACTGTTGTGAAACTGAAATGTAATAATACATGATGAGGGCTTAGAAAAGCACCTACCACATGGTACGTGCTTTAAAAATGTTAGCTGCTATTCCTATTCATTTGTTTCTTAAAATTACCTTTTAGGCGCCAACCAACTGCACTGAGATGATGGATACAGGATGATGGTCTCTGTCCTCATGGAACAGAGGACATTATACTTCAGTTTGTGGTGAAGGACATGAATGGCAGTGCAGATCGATTTCCAGGCACTCGCTCACTTATAGCCATGAGAGGCTGTGAAGGGGCTGACCATGGGGTGGTGACCTTGCCAGCTCTTTGAAACAGCACTCATTTTGACTCATCTGTGTCTGACACATGCTGGTTGTTTTAACTGTCACTCTTGGCCACAGGTTGTTAGTGGGAAGTGTGATAAGAGATCCTAGATTTGTTTAGTCACCTGGTTTTGTCAATACTATTTTTGGTCCTGGTTGACAGAGTGCTGCCCTGGCTACTATTTTGGACTGGACTGGCTCTTCAGCAGCCCCAGAAACCTTTGGTACTATCAGAGACCCAGTTCTCTGAGCAAGAAATGGCACAGCTGCTCCTGAGAGCAGGTAGGGGACTAGCCAGAGGCAGGAAGCCAGAACACCATATTTCCTGTGTCTGCCATAGCTAGAAACTTCTTGACCCAAAGAAACTATGTTGACGGGCATGGGTTTCCTAACTGGTGCTGGAAAGAGAGGACCTTCCTCCTCAGACCTCGCTTTGCTTGCTCTGTGCATCCTACAGAGAGGCTCCAGCATGGCAGCCTGCCCGACTAGCACCTGCCATCACGGAGCTGGCACAGCCTCCAGCAATGGGCTGTCGACCAGAAAATCCTTCTGTGATTGCTGCTTCAGGAACTCGAGTGCTTCTCTGCCTCGTTTGAGTGTGATTAGCCCAGCTTGTACTCAACATACACTGGAATACTTCATACCGATAAGTCAGCAGTCAGACTGGAAAACCAGTCATCAGTTATCTTAGTGGCAACCAGCTTATTTTTATTTACTTTAAACTACGGTTGACCCTTGAACAATTCAGGGGTTAGGAGCACTGATTCCCCCCACCATGGCCCCCCACAGGAAAATCCAAGTATATTAAATCCCCAACATCGTAACTATACATAGCCTACTGTTAGCCAGAAGCCTTACTGATAATGTAGTCAGTTAACACATATTTTGTATGTTGTATGTATTATATGCTGTATTCTCACAATAAGCTAGAGAAAAGAAAATGTTATTAAGAAAATCATAAGGAAGAGAAAACATTTCCTATTCATTAAGTGGAAGTGGATCATCATAAAGGTTTCATCCTCATTGTCTTCACATTGAGTAGGCTGAGAAGGAGGAAGAGGAGGGGTTGGTCTTGCTGTCTCAGGGGTGGCAGAGGCGAAAGAGAACCTACATGTAAGTCGACCTGCTCAGTTCAAATCCGTGTTGTTCAAGGGTAGACCTATGTCCTGGAAATTTTAAATTAAGTTTTGTCTTAAAAAAAAAAAAAACTTGCCCCACACTTGTAAAACAAACAGCAAATAATGCCAACCTTTTGTATATAGGGAGAATTAAGGTAAAAGGGGGAAAACCCTTTCTCTGTTTTACAAATGGCTCCCCAGGTGCTCTGACTTCTCTGGTCATGATCGTCTCTTGATTTCCCAGACTGGAACCTCTTTTGTCGCCAGTGTGTCTGTCTCCGTTGCAGTCCCTAATGGAAACACAGACCTGAAAAATCAAAGCTTGGGCATTTATGGCCAAAGGTCATGGCATGGATGGTTGATTTTTTTGGCTCTGTCTTCAAAGTGAAAAATCACTGTCTTCTTTGAGAAAGAAAGTTATTTTGGGAGGTGGCTAACATCAGCAGGCAGGAAGATCTAAGCAAGCCTGTCTCATCCTCGGTTCACATAATTTCTAGCATTGCTAAGTTAGCAGCATATGATTTTTTTTCTCCTCTTGTGCATCTTGCTCTAATGACTGCTGATTATCTTGAAACAGCTGCATTAATTGATGGTGTTTAACGACTCTACTTACACTAAGTAATCACAGTTGGCTTGGCTGAGGATCGCCAAGTTCTTTTTACTTGCTTTTTAGTTTGAGAAGTGTTTATTTACTCTGTGTGCCGAATGCCAGAAGGGGAGTTGGGAACGCCTCACCTCAGTGCCGGCCCACTGCCCAATGCCCAATGCTCACACTCTCCTGGGACATCATCACGTGCCACCACAGCATCCGTTCCCCGTGTATTCTGGTTGTCTGCTCATGGGCCTGTCTTCCAGCTTGATAGGGAGCCCCTAGAAAGCAGGGACCATACCCAGCTCATCTCTAAAGCTTTGGCCTTTAGCACAAGGACTGGCGTGAAACAGGCCTCAATAAAAGTTAGGTGAATGAATGATGAGTGGTTATGAATGTGTCTGGCTGAAAGTAGCAGAAAGCCCTGGCTTAGTGGCTTCAGCAAATAGGGGTTTGTTTTTCTCATGTAACAAAATGCGTGAAGATAGATGATTGCTGGTGTTGGTTTCAGCAGCTGACATCCGTCTGTACTGACACTTGTGTTACTCTCTTGGCCTTTCCTTCATGATGGCAAAAAACACCAGCAAACCAGACTTCCCCTGACATTTCATGGCCAGAACTGGATCACATGGGTTGCCCTCAGTTAAATGGGCCATGTGAGCGTGTAGCGGGGCACACTGAGGAAGGCTCACTGCTTAAACAAACCAAGTATGTTTAATGGTTCAAATATGGTAGGCATTCACTTTTCACTCACACACAGTCCAAAATGGCTGTTTCTGCATGGGGCTTTCCTCCAAGAGGAGATTCAGGGACTCAGGCTCTCAAGGCTGCCATGCTGGTTTGCCTCACTCAGCTGAAGAGGGAGGAACATGGAGGATGGTGTGTGGGAGGATTTTGTGAGCCAGTCTCAGAGGTGCTGAACTACTGGCCCTGACATTCCACTGGCCAGGGCTCAGTCGCGTGAGCATACCTTCCAAGGGGAGGAAACGTGGTCCAGCCACATGCCCAGGAGGGAGAGGAGATGGGTATCACAATTAGCTGGCAGTCTCTGCTACACTGTCTGCCCCCTCCTCCCCCCAAAAATCAGGATTCTCTTAACAAGAAAGAATGAGTAGATATTGAGGGGCAAGTGGGGGTGTTTTCTTTAGAAGGAAATGCTGTGCTAAGAAGGCTGCAGCCAAAAGTCGTCTTCATTCCTAGGACATCATCTGTTCTAAATCTCTACTTCTGTTCCTACCTTTGGGAACTGGGCCAGATGACTCAGTAGGACAGTGGGAGGCCCTCATTATCCCCCTGTCTTGACACAGGGCATGTTCTTAACAGCTTTGTGGGAATGTGTCCTAGTTGATTCACATCAGCAGTTGGAGGTTACCCCAGAGGAAATGGTCTTCGGTCCCCCAAGGCCAGAGGAACCAATGAGAGCTCCTTTTTTTCAAGTGCCCCTGCCCACTCAACCTTCCAAAGCTTCTCTTCCTCTCCAGCCTCCGCCCCAGCCCACATCTGGAGGGGAGGAGAGGACACAGCAGAGAATGACCTGATTCCCCTCTAATTCATTAAAAAGTGTTTTCCCACTGCTTCCTGCTAGTTTTCCTCAGTAATAATTGATGAGTGATATATTGATATACTGGGGTAGTGCTTTATTCTTGTTTGGTTTGTTGTAGGTTTCTGTGATGGGGCTATTCCATCCACAGCATTCTTCCTGGTGCTCACCCTTCCTTTTTCCCACCCTCCTTCCCTTCCCCTACATACCTGTTGAGCACCTGCTGCTTGCTCTGCTGTCTGTCCACCCAGCCCTGCGGAAGGCGGGCAAGGAAGCTGACACGAGTCTGTCGTGTTCATGAGTAGAGTGGGAGGGGTAGGCTCTGAGGGCTGTGGTTGCCCAGTATTGGAGGATGTCACCCAGTCTTGGGGTCAGGGAAGGCTTCCAGGGGAAGGTGGTGCTTAAGCTGAGTTTAAGGATAAGCAGGAGTTAACCAGGTCAAGAAGGCATCTGGGCCAAGAGAGTGGAATGTGCACAGACATTGAGTTATGAAAAGGGGGAACAGCAAGTCGACTGTGCCAGAGTCGGGCGGGATGGTGTGGCCATTCACCCGTCCAACACTGCTGTGCCATGGGGCCTGGCCTTACAGGGTCTTGCAGGCAGAAAAGGACCAGCCCCCTTGGAACTCGTGGGCTGGCTGTGAGGGGGATGAGTCTGCAGAGGAGTTTGGGCCAGAATCTGAGGAGGGCTTGGCTGCTGTCCCAGACTCTGCTCTAAAGGGTCTGCTGCTGGAGGCTGATTAGGAGAGGGGCCCCATCACTTGTGCCATCACCTCTTGTGCCCCGTCCCTCTGTGTCTGATTCTTGACTGGTCCTTTGCCCGGGCATTACTCAGGCTATAAAAATAGAGGCTGGCACCAGAACTCCAGCATGTAGTTGGTGGAAAGCTGAAGCTGTCATTACATATCAAGATACTTGCCAGGGAGATTTTTGATGGAGCACTTTCTTGGAGCCCTGAAGATGAGGTTCTAAAGTTGGCTTATAGTTTTTTTCTCCCTTGGACTGATCCCAATGCTTCTGGCCATTCACTTGGAATCTGTACTGGTTGTGCTTGTTACTCACCCCCGCCCCAGGCTCATACATGCCCTCAGGGACACATTGAAATGAACGCTCAACCCTAAAATCCACCAAATGAGGGCTCACCTTGCCACAGACTGGCCTAATTAGAGGGGCTGGGTCCTCTCCAGGGGGCCCGCTGGAGGCTGGCGTGCAGTCCATCAGGTGTTCATGTCCCATATAACGCAGGACACCCTGGCCCGAAAAAGGAACTTTCAGCACTGCCTGAGAAGGTAAGCATTCTGATAACGGTGCTTTCTTTCCCTAAGGAAATGAGGGCTGAGCCAGGGTTTAGCAAAGCTGTCAGCTGCCTCGATTGTGATGAATGGTTCCAAGGGTAGTTTCCTTCGTTCTCCCTCCCAGCCCTGTTTATTAAGGTGGACTGGAGACAGTGCTGGGGGTTGGGGTACAGAGAGATGAACCATCATGCTAGTCTAAGCCAAGGGCTGAATGAACTGCACTTTGCCTCAAGGTGGGTTAGTCTGTATTCGTAGACAGAGACTGAATAGTTTGATGCTGTTTTTTGGGTGCCTTCTTGGTCCAAGTGCTGCAGGGAATGCAAATAATAATGAGAAGCAAATCATGACTGTCTTATGTTTTCCAGGATGGATCTCATCTAATCCCCTCCATGCCCCCTGAGGCAGGCAGCAATATTACACTCCACTAGAATAGAAGCTCCATGAGGGCAGGAATTTGGGGCTGGTTTAGTCACTTCGAATCCCCAGCTTCTATAACTATCCTTGGCATAGAGCAGATACTCAGTAAATATCTGAATGAATGAATGAATTACTATTTGCAGGTGAGGACACTGCAGCTCAGAGAGATTAAATACCTTGCCTGAGCTGTTAGGTGGTGGAGTAAAAGCCCCGGTCTCAGTGCCAGGGAGGGACCATGAGCTGTGACTTGGGGACCCCAACCCTACTGCCCCTGGAATGAGGGCTACTTCTATGATAGCAGTGTAGGAGGGCAGGAGCCTGCCTGGCCTGGTCTACTGAACACAGCACAATCTTGGCAAAACCCACCAGTTGTATGATGATAGAGCCACAAGGACCCAGGGGGTTGGAGGGTGTCTTCCTGCTGCCAGCGCCATGATGTAACTCAGAGGTGGGGTGATATGCAGCCTGTATCTATCAGCAGCTTGAGAGTGACATTTCAAGAATACCACCTTCATCCGGTCAGGCGTATGCTGAGAAACTTTCAGTGGCTCCCTACTCCTACAGGAACCTAGTCTGGCTCTAGCCCTCCTCCACCCTGTTCACTGATGAGTCACTGCATAAGGCCTGTCATCCACAGTACGGTGGCATAGGGGTGGGCTTTGCAGCCTGCCTCTGTACCATTTATCCTCACATCAGGCACGCCTACTGACATCCTCACTGCCTTTTAGTTTAGCACAGTTTCTGCCTCTTTCATGTAGCCCTCTCGCTGATCACCCCAGCACAAAGAGTCCCCCACCCCTCAGGTGCCTGTAGCCTTTGTCTGTCTGTACAGTGCATTTCCTAAGGATGTTCTCGGAACCCTGGGTTCTGCAGGTGGATGGGGCTGCTGCTAAGTGGGGCATGAGGCCCCTCCCAGTCCACCTAAGCACCTCCACTGCTACCTGAATTCCACATCAGATTCCATGTTGTGATGAGTTTTGAAAGAGGATACTGTTTGGAAACCACTGGTCTCTATAATTTATCATGTGCCTGCCTTGTGAGGTACTGCTTAACTGCATTGTTTAAAAATAATTTAAATATGTTTTACAGTACTCTTTTTTTCTGATTTTTAAAAGTAATACAAGTTTACTTAAGAAAATTTAGAAAATGCAGAAATATATGTGAGAAAATAAGCCTGCCAGGATTCCCTCTTACTTAAGGAGTAGTGAGCCAATCTTCTGTCTTGTAATTTGTTTCTTTTAAAGAAAATTTAGATTACTTGTCAGTGCAGGTATAACCACTCATAATATTTAGGACATATTTTCTCTTTTTAATGTTTTTCCTTTTTAAAAAAAATTGTTACTTTTACAAATAGCAATTATTTAAATTCATTTTTTAAAATAGCACAGGTTCAAATTCTAAAGTGTACAATAAAAAGTCTTGCTCCCACACCTGCTTCAAGCCATTCAGCCCAGCCTGTACATGCTATATTGTAGCTTGTCTTTTTGACTTAACAATATAACGTTTTTCCTCTGTCATTACTCACCTTTTGTTATTTGCACCCAACATACTATAAAATCAAAGCATTAAAATATATGAGTAAATATTGGAAAGTTCTTCCTACTTCACAATAGAGATGACACTGTTAATTTCAGCAGCCATCTCCTGCTAGACCTTTTTCTGTAAATTTATGTTTTCCAAAAATTTACGTATATATGTTGGGATATGCTAGCATTGGTTTTACCTAAGTGAGATTACACTGTATCTAGTATGCTGCTACTTTTGTTTTCTGTCTTTTGTTTTTAACTTGGCAATATTTCTTGGAGGTTTGTCCACACCTAAGCCCACTTCTTTCTTTTTTTAAGGCTAAATCGTGTTCCATTGTTTGGGCAAACTGTGATTTTCCAACTGTTTCCCTATGGATGAACATTTCAGTTATTTTCACATTTTGGTAATGACTCCTAATGCTGCTTTGTACATAGGTGGTAACATTTTTGTAGGATAGAAACCTGAAATACAAATTCTTGGGGCAAAAGATGTGCATGTTTATTGTTCTGGTGGAGACCACCATTTCCCCTTCACAGATACCATTCTAATTAATCCTCTCACCACCAGCAGTGTATGAAAGAACTCATCCCCCTGAGACTAACATTCATGATAGGTGAGAGGTGAATTTTTTTGGCCAATCTGAAAGGTAAGAAATGCCACTAACTCCTTTTTTTTTTTTTTTTTTTTTTTTTTTTTTGAGACAGAGTTTTGCACTTTCACGCAGGCTGGAGTGAAGTGGCGCAATCTTGGCTCACTGCATCCTCTGCCTCGCAGGTTCAAGTGATTCTCCTGCCTCAGCCTCCCAGGTAGCTGAGATTATAGGTGCCCACCACCATGCCCAGCTAATTTTTGTATTTTTAGTGGAGACAGGGGTCTCTACTAAATATAGCCTCGCCATGTTGGCCAGGCTGGCCTCGAACTCCTGACCTCAGGTAATCCACCCGCCTCAGCCTCCCAAAGTGCTATGATTACAGGCGTGAGCCACCACACCTGGCCGCCAGCTCATTTTAAAATGTACATTTCTTTCCATCCTGGTTTTCCAAACATATACATAACTATACATATTGATTAGAATTGTGCCATGCCTTGTTCTCTGTCCTTTTTTCCTTTCATATTAGGTCAGGGATGTTTTCTCTGTTCATTGCATTCTCTCCAAAAGCTCAGTTGTTCAGGGTTGCTGGCCTTTTGAGCTATTGCAGATCACCTGGAGTGTTTTTTATTTTAGTTTGTGTCTTTGATCTTCAAAGATCCTGGGAATGACAAGTCATAGAAAAGAAAGAAAAGCAGAAGAAACACCTCCTGCAGAGAATTGGCACAAGGAGTGTCCAGTAGACAAGAACCAAATGAAAATCAGAATTAGATATTTGCTCAGGGGCTCATCTCTTAGGTATTTGGCAGGGAGGTCCCTAAAATATCACCATGAGCTCTTGTTATATATGGATATTGTATACTCTGTGTTATATGTTAAGCTTGACCTGTTCCGTGCGTTCTGCTATGAAAAGTACACAGCTTTGCTGTTGTTGTTTGGATAGAGAGATGATGATGGTTTCAGAGCATTCAATGTCAGTGGAAACATCCAGGAGTCAGTGTGGTGTGATGGAAATAGCATTGAACTGGAAAGTCAGGAGAGCTGGCTTCAGACTCTAGTTCTTCCCCCGACTTACCGAGTAAACCTGGAGAAGACACCTAGCCTTTTGGGTCACCTGGGGTCTGCGTGGCAAGGATGACCTGGGTGTAATGGGTTTGGAAAGCTTGGTGGGGGATAGGCTAGCAGTTAGAGGTCAATTCCAGCTTAATATTAAAAGAGAGCTCTCTAAGAATTGGCACTTTCTAAGATGAGACTGGCTGTGTGTTGCCAGTTTTCAGAAATGTTCTGACAGGTGGTCAGTCAGCTCTCTGCAAACACACAGACACTATCCCTACTGTCATGTGGCTTAGGGTCAGTTGCAGGAGACAGCCAGCCAGCCAGGAATTTCACCATGGTCATTTGATTACATAATGATAGTGCTGAGGAGTGTCATGGAGGAGAAATACAGGGTGACTTGAGAGTGTGAGACAGAGTGCTAAACAAGGCGGGTGAGTTGAAGGGCAGCCTCTCTGAGAAAGTGATCTTTGAGCTGGGATCCAGGGCATGGTCAGCAGTCAACAAGGTGAGAAAGTGGAGGCACAGAGGAGAGGCAGCGTGCCTGCTGGAGGCAGGTGGGGGGATTGCTACTGGCTGTAGTGAGTCCTCCATTCATTAATCTCTTCATTCATACATTCATTCACTCTCTCAACAAATATTGGTTAAGCACCTGCTCTGGACCAGGCAGTGTTCTTGGCCCTGGGGATACATGTGTAGGGAGCAAGACTGACAAAGTTCTCAGCCTCACGGAGCTCAGTGTTGCCACATAGCAAATCATTCCCAAACTTGGTGCCTTAAAACGGCTGTCATTTTACACTTATCCTCATAGTCTGGAGGTAGACCTGGCCCAGCCAGCTGTTTCTCATACATGTGTCTCACACAGTTATTCAGGCAGTAACTGGTCTCATTCTCTGTGTTTTTGAGCACTTCAGCCTTGGCTTCAAACCCACTACCTGTCTCAGCTCACCAGAGTCCTCCCAAAAAGGCAGTCCAGTGGCCTTGTGTGCTGGCTCCAGCGTGCCCCTTGGGGTCTTACCTCCCTCCCTGCCTCAGGCAGCTCCAAGAGTAACAGGTTTCTCCACCTCAGGTTCATTCTTGGAGAGCAGGAGTGATGCCCTTTTGACATTCCAGGCACCTGCCTAGCTGACCCAGGCCTGGAGTCCGCAGTGAGCAAGGCTCTTCTGTGGGACTGAGAGATATCTGGGTCTGGGAGAGGCATAGTGTGAGGGCTTGAGGTGAGGCTGCACTGGTAGGTGGGGCCGTGGAGGCAATGGGCAGTATTTGGTTGACATCCGTGGAGCATTATAGGAAACCACTAGAAGACCAGAGATCTGATGACTCCCTAATGGGAAGATTACAGAAGACAGTCCTTCTTGGAAAACAAGATTTTAAAATTAATCTGTTAGAATGATTTGTCTTATAAAACAAGGCTTTCAGGTATGTCCCTGAAATGCAAGTGTCCTCTAGGATTACTTGTCCTGTGGCTTAAAGAGAGGAAGCATAGATGTCCATCCTGATTCTATCAGTTATTATATCACAATCAGTGATATGGCAATCCGTGGTTCATTATCACAGAGTTGGTGGGTAGAGTCAACTTTCTATAACCAAGAGTTCACATTCTACAACAAACATTCCCACCACTGCAATTTCCCATAACACACAACCGTGCCCAAGCAGTAACTCCTTGTAAGGAGAACTACAAAAACAAACCTCTAAATAATACAGTATAGCTTTTTGCCCTATTTGATAGACATATTAAGTAAGAAACTCCCTCTAGAAACTTGATTTTATGATGATAATACAGAATAAGTACTTGCTCAGTTAGCTGCAGTTTGTGGAAACTGATGTGTAAACAAGGATCAGGGCCACCCCCATTGCTTTTCATTCTCAAAATTACTTGGGTCAACCACTTTTGCTCCCAAATTTCTGATTAAGCTACATCAACCTGGAGTTGTGTGTTTCATTACAACTGTTAGCTAAGCTGAATCAAAGCTTTGGAGCTTTTAAGAGTTTTGGTCTTTTTTTTTTTTTTTTTTTTTTTTTTTTTTGAGATAGAGTCCCACTCTGTCACCCAGGCTGGAGTGCAGTGGCACAATTTTGGCTCACTGCAACCTCTGCCTCCCGGGTTCAAGCAGTTCTCCTGCCTCAGCCTCCCAAGGAGCTGGAACTACAGGTGCCCGCCACCACGCTCAGGTAATTTTTTTTTTTTTTTTGGCATTTTTAATAGAGACAGGGTTTCACCATGTTGGTTAGGCTGGTCTCGAACTCCTGACCTCAAATGATCCACCTGCCCCAGCCTCAAAGTGCTGGGATTACAGGAGTGAGCCACTGAACCTGGCCTCTTAAAAGTCTTATTACCTACTTTATTGGCAGGGAGCTGGGACTCCATGCAGTTCAGATTTCCTCCAAAGCTAAATGTCGTAATTGTAGGTAACAGTGCTCTTAGCTCTATTTTTGCTCTACCTGTCACTTTATAAGTGCAAAGGAGCAATATGTATATATATATGTGTGTGTGTGTGTGTATATATATATATACATGTGTGTATATATATATACGTGTGTGTGTATATATATATACGTGTGTGTATATATATACGCATGTGTATATATGTGTATATATATACGTGTGTGTATAGATATATACGTGTGTGTATAGATATACACGTATATATCTATACACACATATATATACTCACACACATATATATACACACACATATATTTACACACGTATATGTGTGTATATATATATAGAGAGAGAGAGTGTGTGTGTGTGTGTGTGTGTGTGTGTGTGTGTGTGTGTGTGTTGAGAGCTTGTTTTGGGATCTGAGTCAGAGAATCCTTGGATCTCAGCACGTGGAGGGCTCCAAAAGGTCACCCACATCAGCCCCTCTGTAGCATCACCAGCAGTGGCTACACACGCTTGGCCACCTCCATGGGCAGGAGGGCTCATTCTATACTGACACTGTCAACCTCCCACTAAGTGAGACAGCTGTGTTCTCAGATTTACTTCTAAGGATGTAAAGTTCATGCCCACTGGCACTGGCAGTGATAACGAGCTACAGGGCTCCTGGTGCCCCGCTCCACTTCATGAATGAGTCATAGAGTGACCTGGCAGCGAGCACAGAGTCTTGCCAAAGCTCTGTAGGTAAGTGTGATCCCAGTCCAAAAAGGCCTCATTGGGCAAAACGCCTCTCAGTGGCATGCGCGAGTGCTCCTGTCCATGCGTCCATCCAGAGAAAAATCCCGTTCCTATATGATATTGTTAACCCAGAAATGCAGGCCTTGGTAACCTGTGCTTTCAGGTGTGCTTGATTTACATTGCACAACTATGAGTCTCAGGACTTTGTAAGCTTTTTTTTTTTTTTGCCTTTAAAAGTTTGACTTTTATCATTCAAGCCTTTATATTATGCCACTTGTACTTCCAGTCTTGCAGCCTGCCTGTTTAATCCTCTCGTGCTTTCTTTGACATTTTAAGAAACTTTTAATTGACACTCTTTGCTTGCAAAATTTTTTTAAAAACAGCTATATTTTTAAAGTGGCTTTGCGGTGAGTAAATCATGCCAACTGCATGTTCTCCTTTCTTTGTTGAGGTACTTATAGCTTCTCGACATAATAACACCAGTCTCAGATGTTGCTACTTTGAAACTTAAGAAAGAGCAAAGCAGTAACATTGGATGGAACACAGACTTGTTCCAAAATGTCAAAAAAAAAATAGTAATAATAACTGAAGAGTACATAAAAGTGAAAATCCTGGCTTGATGAGTTAGTTATTTTAGTCTGTTCTGGCCCTGAGAAACGATCAGATGCCTTGACAAGTTTATCCTTTGTGGAGCTGGAAAAACACCTCAAAGGAGAGAGTGGTTAGAACATGTAGTTCACAAAGGAAAAAAAAAAGTTTACTATTTCAAGGATTTAAAAATACTAAATCTGCAGATTATCAGCCTCAAATCATTTTAGGAGAGAAATGGTAGGTAAATAATTAATGCTGCATATTTTAAAAACATGTAAAATATGAAACAAAAGGTCTGTTAGTGGAACATGTACAGTCAGTAGGCTGCAGGAGGCTGCTTTACTGTTTGTCTCTGCTGAATTACACCTGAGCAAACCAGCACTGATGTTTTTTAAACATATAATTATGACTGTATGTGTTTTGATTATTGGATCTGAAAAGTTGTGGTACTGTCATCAGATGACTGTGTTTGAGAATAATTTTTTAGAATAATTGTGCATGTTGTCACACCTTCTCCAGTTGTGAGTTGTCGCAAACATCCCCTTGCTCAATTATTCCTAACAGAGCTCTGACTCTATTCAGGCCTCTGCCCATTCTATCCCTGCATGGGCCTCTGCCAGGAGGTGCATCCTGATTGGTTCCACCCAGTCGTTGTGTCCATTCCCAGTGTCAGTGATTGGTTTGGGTGTGGGCACATGACACACTTCAGCCAGTGAGATGCGATGGGCAGCCTGGGGGAGGGGTTTCTGGAGAAGGCTTCTTTGCTTCTAGCAGAGATGAACAGAGTTATCCCTTCTGCCTTTGCCCATGGCTGAGTATGGCTGTGATACCTGGCAGTGTGGCTGCCAGCTTGCAACCCTGAGAGAGGCCAGCCTAGTAAGAGGACAGACACGGAAAGCTCTTGGCTTCCCATTGATGCTTGGAGTTGCTGAATCAACTAGCCTTGGAGCTGCTGTCTTAATACGATGGCTTGTCATGTGGGAATGTGGATGAGTCTCTTTGCTTGCTAGGGTTTTCTGTTACCTGCTGCCAAGCCATCTTTATAGATACATGAATTATTTAAGATAAAACAAAAACTAAAGTGCAAAAAGAACAAAGATGACCACAACAGTGTCTCATATCATATCTAAGAGTGGTATTCAGCCTGGTCAGCGACGAGGTTTTCTGCCTAATGCAGCTCATGAACGCCTGTGCACTTACTCATTACACTTCCAGAAGGGAGCCCCATGAAAAGTACCAGCGTTCTGCTAACAGCAAGTTCTAGATCGGAAATTGGTTTGTCTGCTTAAACAGAAGTGAAATAACAATGGATTAAAATGCTGTGAGATTAATTTCTCTCTCCCAAATTGATTTGAGCTGGAAGGCAATCAAGGAATGGGTGGCCTTGCCCCTTGGGGTCATCTAGGGTCCTTCTCTGTCATCCACTAGGATGTTGCTTCCATCTGCATGGTGAAAGTTGCTCCTCATCATGCCGGTGTTTCAGAGCCTGGAATAGGAGAAGAAAAAAGTCAGGATGGGCTGGGGCAGGCAGCTTCCTTTTGATATGGAATGGCCATATTACGTCCAATCACGACTCATTGGAAGAACTTGATCACATCACTACAAGCAGTTGCAAGGGAGTTTAGGAAATATTCTCTCTAGCTGGATGGTCATGTATCCAGCTAAAATCCAGAGGGTTCTGTTCATAAGAGGAAGGAAGGAATAGACACTTGGAGCAGTTAGAAGCATCTGCCACATAGTATGTCTGCTATAGTGAAGAAGAACGTGACAAGGGCAGATTGCTGGGTACCACTCTGAATGTGAAGCAAGGGTTTCAGCCATGCAGGCCAGCCTCCCTGAGCAGCTTGGAGCCTTTTGCCCCTCTGACCTGCCCTGGCCTCTCTTCAGGTAAATGAAGGCGTTTGAACCAAATGATATTTAAAACCTCTTCAAACTCTGACTTTCTCTGGCATGGTCCAGTGGAGATTCTATTTCTAGAGTTGGGGAGAGGGAAGAAAGACAAGGGAGAAGTAGCCCCTCGTGGCTGGTGGGTATTCAAACCATCAGCAAAATCACCGTTAATACTTACTGAGAGCTTATCAGAGGCTAGGCACTGTACCATGTTCCTTACATATCTTAACCCCACGACTCCCTCCCTATACAACCTATGAAATGGGCTCAGTGATTGTTCTCACATCATAGATGGGGAAACTGTGGCTCATTATCAGGCAGAGCAGGGCTCTAGACCTAGCCAGTTGACCCTGGGCCCATGCACTTAACAGCCTATTGTGGGTATGACTGGGAACTGAGGTGGGATTTGTGGGGTGTGGCCAGATCATAACAGGTCCTTAAAGCAGGGCAAAGAACATTGAGTTTGGTGCTGCCCTTTATTCAGGGCCTGCTTCAGGATCAATCTGCAGCACTGATCAGCACACCACCTGTGTTAGTCCATTTTGTGTTGTAAAGGAATACCCAAGACTGGGTAATTTATAAAGAAAAATTTATTTGGTTCACGGTTATGCAGGCTGTAAGAAGCATAGTGCCAACATCTGCTTCTGCTGAGGCCTCAGGAAGCTTACAATCATGGTGGAAGGCAAAGGGGGAGCCAGCGTATCACATGGTGAGAGTGGGAGCAAGGGAGAGAAGAGGAGGTCCCAGGCTCCTTATAACCGGCTTTCACATGAACTAACAGAGCTAGAGCTCACTCACCACCAAGAGGACAGCACCGAACCATTCATGAGGGAACCACTGCCATGACCCAAACACCTCCCACTAGGCCCCACCTACAGCACTGGGGATCACATGTCAACATGAGATTTGGAGGGGACACATATCCAAACCATATCACCACCTCAGCTCCCCACTGGCTTCCCCACAGCCAAGAGGTGGCTGTTACCACTCCATATCACATCTGGGCATGACAGTGACACAGGTCAAATCACCCCTCACCACCCTAGGGTAGGAGACAGGCTGCTTTTCAGGAGGAGACCCCCAGATGAGAGAGGTGCCTGGGAGTGTCTGTGGTGCGGCAAAGTGCAGAATGTTCCAGGGGAGCCATGCCTCGTGACTATTAGGTATCCTTCAATATGTTGCCCCTGCTGAGAGGGGCAGGGAGGCCTCTGGGCCTGCTCCTGTCCAGTATTCCCGAAGGAGGCCAGGTGCTGGGAGGAGATAGGACCCTGGCCCTAGAAAATAAGGGTAGGTCCATGAAGTGGGCCTGTCTTTCAAGCTGGCCTGCCTGGTGGCATGGATCCTGCAATCAGACCCCTCTTCCCACTCCATCCTGCAGCTCAGTCAGCTTAGTGCCCAGAGGGCACTCCAGGGAGGGAGTGAGAATCAGCGAGTGTGTTTTCTGGTGCCACTAATGGTAGGACACCTTGAGGTCAGTGGGGAAGCTGGCCTGGGTAGAGGGCTGTGGGGGCTGGGCCAGGCAAGCCCACCCCTTGGAGCAGCAGACCCAGACATGGCAGGGGCGCCCCAGCTCCGCCTGTGTGGCCTCTGGGCAGCGGCTTTCCCTAGGCACAACACTTCCCTGCATGTATCAGTGTTGGATGTATCATCTCCCTTCTCTGGCTCCTTTCACAACCCAATACCTCCCCACCACCTTTAACACCATCCCTTGAGTTCATTCTGTTTTCCTAAAATTCAATCACAGATGCACCAACACCAGTCTGCTCTTCAAGATCAAGTTCTGGCATTGCCACTTCAGAAAACCAATCTGCCGTATCCTAGCCTGGATGCAGTCTTCTTTCCTCCTGATAGCACTGGTTTGATAGAGCCTAGTGATCTGTTTACTTCCTACTTCCCTCACCAGACTCTACACTTCTTTTTTTAAAAAAACTTCTTGAAACTTTTCTAAAAAAAAAAAACACCTTTAACTTCCGACATACACAGAAGCAGAGAGGAGCAGATAATGAACCCTCAAGGATCTGTCACCTTGCTTCAGCTATTGTCACCATTTTGCCACTCTTATTTCATCTATTCCCCTCGAACTTTTTATCTCCTCTGGAATATATATATATGCTATGTATATTATATACAATATATAAATTGTAAATATATATATAATTTTTTTTTCGAGATGAAGTTTCTCTTTGTCACCCAGGCTGGAATGCAGTGGTGCCATCTCGGCTCACTGCGACCTCCACCTCCGGGCCTCAAGCGATTCTTATGCCTCAGCCTCTTGAATATCTGGGATTACAAGTGTATACCACTATGCCTGGCTAATTTTTTGTATTTTTAGTAGAGATATGGTTTCGCTATGTTGGCCAGGCTGGTCTTGAACTCCTGTCCTCAAGTGATCTGCCCGCCATGGCCTCCCAAAGTACTGGGATTACAGGCGTGAGCCACCATGCCCGGCCCCTCTGGAACATATTAAAGCAAGTCCTAGGTCTTGTATAATTTCTCCCATAAATACTTTAGCGCCTTTCAGCTGGGACCTTCCATATGACAAAAACGGTGTCGTGTATCCTGTGTCTTGTGTTCTTACCACTTAGAACAGTGCCTGGCACCTACTGGCTGTCAGGAAATGTTATTTTGAATTGACTGAATGAATGAATGAGTGCGTGAACTGGCTTCAGCTTTTAGAAATGAGCCTGCAAATTAAGTGGAGAACTCTGGAATGTGAATAACTGCTGTGAACTCACAGCCCCTTCATCCCAGGTGCCTTCCTGGGGTTTCCAGGAGGCTCTGGAATCTGCCCATCTTCATCAGACTTCAAGCCTGGTTTTTCTTGAAGGTTTTTTTTTTTTTCAATTATAATGCTGTATTTACTTAGGCCAAAATGATTCTGACCAAAAAAATCAACGTGTAGAATACATCTGAAGCATTTTCTTTAATACTATCTTTCTATTCTTGGTAATGGTATTTTAACTGCACAAATGAAATTGTACATTTTCTTTCTAGCAGTTATGGTCGTGTTTAAAACCCTAAATTCTGTACACTTTGAAGGAGAGCCTGGACCAGAGTTTGTCACTAGATGTGGTGTTTTCAGCTCTTACAAGGTAAAAAATAGGCCAAGGCTTGGGCTCTGGAACTCTCTGGTGGTAGAATGGTAGCTTGTAAAAATGCCTTTGACATGTTCTTTTCCTTTTAATTCAGAAATGGTATTCATCATAATGTAATGGGAACTGCTTATTAACTAGTACTGTGTTTCAAAATTGTATTCTAAAATCTTTTCTTTCACAGCTCAGACTTGTAATAAGGTTGAATTGAGTTAGCTGGGTTTTCTGTTTTTGTGTTTTGTTTTTGCTGTTTCATCAGGAATTCAGAGTAATAATTCAATTTCTAGGTTTCAGATATTCTTACCACGTGGGTTTAGCACAGGGGACTGCAGCTGTGCCCAACAGACATGTGATGACTGACAACTATTTTTTTTTTTTTTTTTTCCAAATGAGTTGATTTAATTTTAGGTGATACAAAGTTTAGGGTAGAACAAGGACCAAAGAGCAGACTGGCAAGATTCTGAGCTGGTTTTACTTTAAATTCACAGTTATGGTAGGAATGACTTAGTGAAAACAACTAAAGAGGTGATGAGCCACTGTAAGATTTTTTTTTTTTTTTACAGAAGTTTATTCTTAAATGTACAACAGCTCCAAGACAACACTTAATTCAAGCTATACGTGGCAAAAGATGTTATGGCAGGGAATAGAAAGGTTTAAATACAGATGAAATAAAGGGTCACCATCTCCTCAGGCACAAGGAACAGGTTACTTTTTGCCAGATTTCTTAATTCCACCTGTGGCTAAGGGCCCCTTCCCCGCGGCCTTCGCTTTTAGCTCCTCGAGTTTCTTCTGCTCCTCTTTTTGTTTCTGCTTGAAAGCCTTATCTTCCTCGTCCATCTCCTTGGCCTGCTTCTTGGGCTATTTCAGTGGCTTCTTCTTGCCACCTTCGCGGCCGGACATGGCGCCTGCCGCCTGACTGACAACTATTTTATGTTCAGCCTGGACACATAACAGTTGTTTACACGGAATTATTTGTGGGAATTGGATTTGGTCATGATGCCATATTGAGCCAAGAGCATCTTTTCCACAGAAGGTGATGGGACTTGAGAGATGTTTGGGGATTAGAAGATGTGGGAGCTGTAATCCCATAGCACCTCACCCTGCTGGTGAAGCAGGGACTCTTCCTGTGGATCTTATTTTTAGGGCTGTGAGCAAGCAGGCTGTGGGGGTTCTGCTCTGGGCTCAGAATCCTGGCTGTCGCCTGGCATGACTTGTATGAGTCTCACCAGATGTCTTGAGGAGCTGTTGTAGACCCCAGGGGTAGGAGCAGAGCTCCTATGGAAAGAAGTGCAGGAAGATGGCAGGAGGGGAACCAAGGACTGCGTGACTTCTTGAGTGGCTGCAGGAGCCTCCTACCTACCTGGAGATGGAAAGGGGGAGAGGGAGCTCTGGAAAACTCAGGCTGGAGATTGAACCACAGTGCCAGAAAGAGCCAGTTGGCTGGTACCTCATCTTCTTGGGGTGGGGCCCAACAGAAGCTGAGGCAGATGTTCCAGGCTGGAAAACCTAGGGCAAGGCAGGGACACAACAGCTGAGTCAGCCCCCAGGAAGGCTCACAGTGGCAGAGGAGCCATGAACATGGTTGCAGACGTGGCTGCCTACCCTGATGGATAGGATGGGGCCAGTGAGTAGGGGAGGGGCCAGTGGCCAGGATTTGAAAGCAGAGCCATAGCATGGAGTAGAAGCAATAGTTCAAGGAAAAGGGCAACTCCTTGTGTTTAGATTGTGGTATAGGTGTCTGTGTGATTCTTCCTGAATGTGGAAGTCAGACATAGTACATATCTGCTCAACAGCAGGGCTCTGCCTGTTGTGAGATTTGCTCCCCACTGCCACCTGCTCTTTTGTCTCTTATCCTCAGTCTTATTTAAAAAGCAGGATCCTGCAGCTCAGAGAAGTGGAGCCAGTTGTCAAGACACACAGAAAATAAGCAGCAGATCTAGGAATTGAACACAGATCTGCCCATCTCTAGAGCCTCATCCTTTACACCACATTAGGGCTCCTTTCAGTCTCTTCCACTGAAGTGTCCCCAGCAAAGAAACACCTACAGCAGCAGAACCATGCACTCCACTTCCCATGTTGGACACAGGCACATGCACGTGTACACACACACACACACCCCTACTCCTTGGGATCCTAGCTTCAGCTGCAAACTTCTTCAAATCCATGTGAATTTTGGATTCTATCATCATTATTTAGCCATTTTAAAAAACCAAGACTAAAGTATGATCATTATCTTCAAGTTTTCTAGTGAAATGGGCTCCAAAAGAAGGTATCCTGGGATTCGGTGTTCCTCTGGCCAGGCTGTGTACATACATCCATAGGGCTGTGATCACACCAGACTAGTCCCTAGCACAAGTAGAAATAATGGAAATGCTGACCATGCTAGAGGCTATCAGAGGAGAGTCAGAAGTGGGAGGGTGCAGACCTCAGAGAGTATCAAGGGGAAACGGTGGATGTTCCCACTGTTCAGCAAATGAAAAGTCACAGATAGGTGGAGATGTCAGCAGTGCAGACTAGAAGCAGTCAGGCAGTTACACGATCCCAGCCATCTGGTTAACCTAACATATTTAAATCTGAAACTAAATATAGCTGCTTTCCCAAAAAGCACTCCACATATTAAAGAACATAGACAAGATGGAGATTTTCATGTCGTGCTTACAGATGAAGATATTGAGATCTAGATCCTGGCTTAGAATTTCCTGGTGAAGATGCAAGGCATTTCCTGTTTATTGTATCAGTTAGATTTTGCTTTGTATCAAGTTCCCAAAACTTACTGGCTTAAAATAGCAACCATTATATTTGCTTATAATTCTGGGGACTGGCCATGCAGTTCTTTTAGTCTGGGCAGAGCACTGATAACCATCTGCCGGTGGCGTGGCTGGAGCAGGGTGATCTGGGATGGCCTCATTCACAGGTATGGTGACAGCAAACTGTCACCACAGTTTGTTTGAAGAGAGCCTCAGCAGGGACTGCTTACCTTGGCTCCATGTGGTCTCTCATGCCCCAGCAGTCTGGCCTAGGGTCTTCACATGGTGGTATCAGTGTTGCAAAAGTAGCAAAGGAAGACAAGCCCCAATGCATAAGTACTTTTCAAGTCCCTGCTTGCAACACGTTTGCTATTGTCCCATGGCCAAAACAAGTTCCTTGGCCAAGCCAAAAGTCAGTATAGTAAAAGACCAGGTAAGCCCATGGATACAAAGGGCATGAAAAAATTGGGGGCTGTTACTGCAACAATTTACCATGCTATAAAACCGAGACTTATAGCAAGTAGCCGCTGTTTCCACCGAATGCCCGCCTGAAGACAACTGTAAACCATACTGCGGCTAATCCCTTATGAAAAGGCAGTGTCAGCCAGACACAGTGGCTCACACCTGTAATCCCAGCACTTTGGCAGGCAGATCACCTGAGGTCAGGAGTTCGAGACCAGCCTGGCCAATGTGGTGAAACCCTGTCTCTACTAAAAATACAAAAATTAGCCAGGTGTGTGGTGGCAGGCACCTGTAATCCCACCTACTTGAGAGGCTGAAGCAGTAGAATCATTTGAACCCAGGAGGCTGAGGTTGCAGTGATCCAAGATCACACCACTGCACTCCAGCCTGGGCTACAAGAGCAAAACTCTGTCTCAAAAAAAAAAAAAAAGAAAGAAAGAAGAAAATACAGTATCAAGTAAGACCATAGGAAACATACTTAGCTGTTCTATTGGCCTCTCCCATGAGACAGGGAGGGGAAAATCCCTTAAGAGCATGGAAGCAGGAAGTAGTTGAGGGACAAGACATGACCCAGCAGCAGAAACAAGGCCCTCGCCTCCCACATGCAAATGCAGGGCAACCAGCAGGCAGGTCGGCCTCTGAGGTGATGACACAAAAGACACCACGCGGCATCAGAAACGGGGGGTGGATGATTCCCCAGGGCCAGCACAGTGGCTTCCCAGGCCCAGAGTGAGAGACCTGAAGACAAGATTCACACCAGAGCTGCAGAGGGAGGGATGTGCAGGAGAACATGTGTATGTATAGTACTGAGCTTGGGGCATGGAGGCACTGACTCTTGGTTAGGGATAGTGACTCATGGGACAGAAATGTTTCCCTCAAGCTCTTCCTTTCCATCTTGGGCATGGGAGAATGGCTCCCACAAAGAAGGGTGGCAAGAAGAAGGGCCATTCCGCCATTAACAAGATGGTGACCTGAAAATACACCATCAATATTCACAAGCATATTCAAGAAGCATATTCAAGAAGGGGCTTCAAGAAGCGTGCCTCTCCAGCACTCAGAGAGATTGAAGGAGAGGGGGACTCCAGATGTGCACATTCATACCAGGTTCAACAAAGTTGTCTGGGCCAGAGGACTAAGGCACATCCCATACCATCATGCACAGCTATCCAGGAAACGTAATGAGGATGAAGTTTCAACAAACAAGCTCTATATTTGGTTACCTATGTACCTGTTACCACATTCAAAAATCTAGTCGATATGGATGAGAACTAACTGCTGATTGTCACATATGCCAAATAGAGTTACAAAACCACAAAATCAATAAATAAAATGAAATTGGGATCTGTTTGTTAACAGAGATGCTGGTTGCTGGACACACAAGCGCAAACGTAAGGTGCAAGTGTGTTTTCATCAATCTGTTAGCAAATGTTCTCTTTTGGTAGAAAGTCTGACAGGTCCCTTAAATAAGTGGGTTTTCAAAGTCACCTACTGGGCCCTTCGGGAGGAGGTGGTAGGCAAGGGGCTCTGGGAGTCTGGCTCCTGCTTCATTCCCAAAAGATGTGCTTTTCATAGTATAGCTTATTGAGATAGGATTCACCCCAGGTGTACAGCTCAATGGCTATATTCAGTTATATTCACAGTTATGCAGCCCTCACACATTAGCAGATGAGCTTTTATCTGATTTTGTCTGTCTGGTCTCTGAAGAAGATTATATTTGAATGGGGAAATGATTCAAGTTTGAAATTACCGTTACAATCTAACTGTAGTTTAAGAACCTTTTCTAAAGAGAATATGGTTTGCAAGTTCTCTTTAAAATCTCAAAGAGAACCAGGAAATAAACTTGACTTCTGAAACTGTTAGGGTAAAAGTTATAGTAGTCATTCATTTTTTTTTTTCATAGAAGGGACATTTAGGACCTTATTCAGCTTTTTTAAAAAGTCCTTTTGCACACTTCTAATGTGGTTAGGGGAATTTTGAATAGGCAGGCCAAGGCTTGCAGAAGACCCATGGATACAGCTGAAACAGGCTTAGTGGTCCAGGATGAAGGGAGGTCTCAATTAGCAGATGGAGCTAGTCAGTGTAGGAGCAAATCCTTTTGCACACCCAAACGATCCCCCAAGGCATTACTGTGGGACATGTTGCAATGATTGTTGTTCAGATTAACAATTACAATTAAAGAATACCAAGATCATTTCAGCAGAATGTCCATCAAAAAACGTTGAACATTAAAGGTTAAAGGTCACAGCAAGATGAGTCCATGTGAAGATTTCCCTCATTGTCCAGCACATTGTAAATACTCAATAAACATCCTTTGTGTTTTTCCTGGGGAAGGTCATGTCTGTAAAATATCTCATTCCCTATTGATGTCAGATGAACAAAGCATTCATGAACTGGTTTTTGCTTACTAACTTGAAGGGAGCATTCTCGCTTGGGCTTATTTGGGGGCAAAGCCTAATCATAGAGCATGCTGTTGTTCTCCAGCTAGAGGTGCATGCTTCCCTGCCATGGGACTGGGCTAATCACATTATTTTCAGTTGACAAATTTGGTTATTTTCAGTTGACAAATTTAGTTTTCCACCTCTAAACACTCATTTACCACCTCTGCTTTATTCACAGGACATGTTCCTGATTTGAGGTGAAACCATGAAGAGAAAATAGAATACTTAATAATGCTTTTCCGCAACCGCTTCTTGCTGCTGCTGGCCCTGGCTGCGCTGCTGGCCTTTGTGAGCCTCAGCCTGCAGTTCTGTGAGTAGAGCCGGGCACCGCAGGTCGTGGGAGGGTGGGGGCTTCACAGGAAACAAGGAGGCCCCAAAGCCTTGTTTTATAAATGAACAATGAGGCTGAAGACAGCAAAGTCTTTTTATTGTTGGCGTTCACAGTGGCCGGTTGCAAGGAGGGATCCTAAACCACCGAGCAGTGTTCTGTGTGCTCTTTTGACTGTTGCACGAATTCCTGAACTGCCTGGTTATTCCCAGATTTTTTGTTCAGATTCACCAGATGGAGACACTGAGTGGCCCTGCTTGACTTCTTATGCTGAGCCACACAGAGCAGAGGCGTTTGGCCCTTTGATTGGGTCCTTGCAAGTTGGGTGTCTGTTTAGCGTTCAGTCAGCCGCGGGGCTGGAGTTGTTCGGGGGAGGGTGGGGAGATTAGGTCAACAGTATCAAACTCACCCCCCAGGCAGCAGGGGCTGCATGGGAAATCCCCTGTGACTGTGACGAGGCAGGAGAACTCTGATAAAGCCAGGCCACGGGCCTCACCACGTAGCATCCTCCACTGAGATTCCTAGGCTCAGGCCAGGCCCCAAATCTGTGCACACTACAGCTCACCTAAGAGTGGCTGTTCTCAGACACGGATCTGGCCCCAGGACCTCCTTAGTGGCAACCCCTCAGTGGTGGCCCATGGTCTTCTGGGAGGCCCCTTGCCCTCCTGTGGCCCCTCTCTGCTTCTGCTGTGCTCAGATCCTGGTGCTCCTTTGCCAAGAGCGTTCTCCTCCTCACCCCCTCTCATTCTTTCCCTTTCAGCCCTTGCCTTTTCTCCTCTAGGACCCTTCCAGGAATACTTAAGGGTTTGGTGCTTCTTTTATATACATCAGGATGCCCTGAATCCTTGAACCTGTCTCCCTCCCTCCTTCCCTTCCTTCTTTCCCCCATTTTTTTCTTGAAATAGGGTCTTACTCCGTTGCCCAGGCTGGAGTGCAGTAGCACAATCACAGCTCATTGCAGACTCAACATCCGAGTTTAGGAGTTTAGGTAATCTTCCCACCTCAGCTTCCTGGGTAGCTAGGACTGGAGGCGTGCACCACCACACCTAGCTAATTTTTTGTATTTTTTTAGCGACAGGGAAGGGTTTCACCATGTTGCCCAGGCTGGTCTCAAACTCCTGACCTCAAATGAGAACATAAGTGTTACCTAAGCATAAATCTGTGCATTATGGATTAGTGCCATTTTTTACAGCACAATAATAAGCAACCAATAAAGCAATTAAATAAATGGAGCAATTAAACTCCGTTTCTACAGAAACAGGGAAATTCCAAAGTCACAGTTTACCTAGAAGAAGAAGAGCAGTAAGAACATCGGCCTCCCTAAGTTCTGGTATTACAGGCTTGAACCACCACGCCCGGCCTCCTCCTTTCACTAACCATGCACTAGTATCATTTTCAGTTCTTGTGTCTTTTCCTTCTACCAGATTGTCTGCTCGTTGAGAGCAGGACCACATCCTGTTTCTCTCTGTATCCCAGGAACCAGCACTGCCCAGCACATAGTAATATTTTGTAAATGTCTGCTGAATGCATGAATCCATGCCTGCTCTAAAAAGCAGATGGACCCTTATTTTCTTTCCTTCTGTTGCTGTGTATTTGAAGCTGAGAAAACATCTGTGTGATGCCAGGAATTGTGTTGTTGCTGTCACCTGCCTTCTCTCCATTTAACCACCTCACCCTGATGGGCGGGAGACAAGCAGTTGGCACCCACACCACCCAGGACAGCTGTGTGAGGAGGGGCATTTCTGTTGCAGTTTGAATGATGGAAAGAAGGGCAGGTGGCTCGGTAAGTGGGATGTTATGAGTGCAGAGGAACATGGGGAAGGCTTGGCTCTAGGAGGTGGTGGTTTCAAGAGAGGAGGCCTTGAGGAAGTTTCCCTGATTCACTTCCAATTGTGACATATTTCCATGCACATGCATATGACAGGCTATTTCTAATAGTAAAAAGAATTAAAAATACTCGTTTTATCCTTCCAGAATTGGAAAAGAGGTCAAAAGAAGGTGGGCATCAGAAGTTTAAAAATATTCCAGATGGCAAATGAATTGTAAAATATGAATCCTTTCCAAAAAGTATGGTAAGATTTTCAGTAGTTTAATTGTTTATAAATTTTCATTAAAAATTTTCCATCCTTTGGTTGGAGAGGTAGGATGTTACAATCAACCCTGATTTTATTTTGAGAGGCTGACAGGTTCTGAGACATGAATGTGTGTTACTTGTGTTTGTGGCATTTCTCTTGCATGAGCTGGTTTCCACGTCACCCATTTGGCCTGTGTGTGTTGCTTATATAACTCTTCTGAAAGTACCTTCTGTTTTAGGAAAGCCAATTTTCAGCCATACTTTTTTAAGGAAAATTTTGCAGGGTAAATTAGCCTGTCTGGGTCTGAGCTCTTTATTCTTGGATACGTTGGAGATCGGAAAGATATTAAGATATGGACGTTCTTACTGCTCTTCTTTTAGGTAAACTGTAACTTTGGAATTTCCCCATTTCTGTAGAAGTGAGTTTAATTGCTCCATTTATTTAGTTGCTTTATTGGTTGCTTATTATTATGCTGTAAGAAACGGCACTAATTCGTAACGCACAGGTTTACGCCTATATACCACCTATGTTCTCATTCTTATCTTAGAATATATGGACTTTTTTCTTTACCATTTCTTTTTACTTATTTTTGAATACAAAATTAGCATATATAATTACTTTAAGTAACATATTTGAGGCAACCAAGTATAACTCGGTTTTCTCATGCTGTAAGTAAAGAGTATGGCTTTGTTATCTGAAATGATCCATATATTTTATTTGGTCTTGTTGGTAGTTTTCTTTTCCTGATGTTTTGAATATGAAAAAGAAATAGCCCAGGTTACGATTCAAAAATCAGATTGCTTAAATAAGTATGTCTTCCTCTGGATACAGAAAGTATGTAGTGAACCCACATATATTTATTAAATGCTTATGTGTGTTTGACATTTTTCTACACTGTGGAAGTGGGGGTAGTAAGGAAATATAGAAAAGATTAAGATACTGTTCACAGTTTCTCAAAATATATTCATCTTAAAAGGTGCCAATGACTTGCTATATGCTTAAATAGTCTTTAATAAAAATAATTCCATTTATGTTTTCAAGTCTTTAATGTTTTGTGTTTGGAAGGTGAAACATTCTGAAATTCCTGATGTTTGAATTGTAGAAGGGAACAGGCAAGGCATAGATATTTTCAGTTATTGTAGTTAAAATACATACAAGTGGAAAAATAACTTCAAATTAAAGGACTCCTTTAGTGCAGCAAGGAAAGACTGTCAGGATGTGAAGACTTAGAAATCATGAGTTATATTTCTGCTTTTTGTGCTCATTTGTAGTCATTCACTTCCCTCCTTGGCCCTTGCATTTTCTTAATGCTGATTTTGTGCTCATTTCTCCATGTTCTGACCACCATTCCCAAAATGGCGGTGTGACAGGAGCACGTAGGCTCTAGAATCGTAATTTGAATGTCAGCTTCCCTGCTAAGTGGCTGTGTGTCCTATTCCTTCTTCTGTAAAATAGAGTTAATTATTGCGGTTTTGCAAGGTTGCTGTGAGAACGGAGATATGGGAAAATCCTTGGCTCATGGAAGCATAGCCAACATAAACCTTTTAAGCAAACCAGCTCAGAGTTCCATCATAGTGCACCATCATCAGAAACCAGGACTCCTGGTTTTCCAGAAGTTTCCAGACTTTACGTTACTTCAGCCACTTGGTGGGGGAAGCTTTTGAAATAGATCACGCATGTATGTGTTCTTAATCAGAGTGCGTTGGCCATGATGGGGTTAATTTATACTGAGCACATGGCACGCATATCTGGGGTTTCCCTCCTGGTCAGGGCCCCGATTGGCTAGCGCAGAGTCAAAGGGAATGCTGAAGGTGAACTGGAGATTCAGATTCCCAGTGGGAAAAGAGGAAGAGAGGAGGGCTAACCTGCAAAAATGAGTGTGAGGGTTGTCGTCAATATCTGAAGGGCCCTTTCTGCAAGAGGAGGTGAACATGGAGACACATTTCAGTTAAGCATATGGTAGAACTTCCTGAAAGTCAGTGCCATGCAGAGGTGGAATGGATGGTGTGTTCTCCGTCACCGGAGTCTACAAACTCTGGAGGGCTGCTCTTTGAAGAGTAAAGTATTGGACAGGTCATTGAGTCTGATCCCATTTAAAGTCTCTTTAAACTCTGAGGTTTTGTGAATTTTATCTTTTCTCATTGATCCAGTGCCATGAGTATGTGATACTTTGTTCTTTAGCAAATGTTCTTTAGTTTCCACTGTGTGTTAGGCCCCAGGCTGAGAGTTTAATCCCTCAAGGGCCCCAGGGAGCTCTTTGTCCAGTGGAGAAGAATCACAAGCCGACACCCTGGAATACCAGGTGCTGTGTGCTGGGACAGATAAGAGGCAGCAGCACAGCGGGGTCAGAAGGAACGTGGGCTCTGGATTCAGACTGCCTGGATCAAATCCTTGTCCTGCCGCTTACCAGCTATGTGACCTCAGGCAACTTCTTTACCCTCTCTGTGCCATGGTTTCCCCATCTGTAAAATGGGGACAATGACAGTTCGTATTTCATAGGGTTGGCAAAGGATTCAGCGAACTAATATTTATAAAACACCCGGAACAGTACCTGGCACATAGTAATCACTACGTATGTGTTTGTTAAAGAAATGAATTAGAGATCGTTTATGGAAGGGTAGTGTGAGAGACTAGAGTACAGGAACCCAATCCAGCTTGGAGTTGGGGAAGACCCCCTAAAAGAGGTGGCATCTGAGTTCATCCTTTAAAGAAAGCAGGAATGGTCAAGGAGGCAGCTGAGTACAGGTGCTCCTGGCCAAATGTGCAAAGGCAGAGTGAGAGAGAGCAGGCCTGTGTGAGTAACCTGTAGGTAGCTGTGAAGTTGGAATGAAGTCTGGGGCCTACCTCCTATCACTACACTATTCCTGAGGCTGTGAGGAGCCACTGAAGCAAGGAAGACACTGTCAGATTTGTGTCTTGGAAAGACTACAGTCCAGTACAGTGTTTTCCAAAGCACCTTCATCAGAACAACCTGGGAAGCTTGTCAAAATGCATGTTCCAAAACCAAAAAAAAAAAAAAAAAAGCACATTTTGTGCCCTTCCTTACAGAATCAGAATCTTGGTGGTAGCGGAACCCAGAAATCTGCATCTTTAACAAACTCCCTGGGTGAGTCTAATGCACACAAAATCTAAGAACTGCCAATCCAGAGGCTGGTGAAAAAGGGTGATGCTGGGAGGCACCTCAGAGGCTGTTTTGCTCATCTAGTAGCAAGCTGAGTGATGCCCCAATGAAGGTATTGACCCTGAAAGGAAGAAGCAAAACCAGGAGACATCATGGTGGTTCTGTGCAACTCTAGCTAATTGGGTGGTGTCATGGGGCTAGGATGATGGGGTCGGGGGGACTCTACCATGGCACCCAGGAGTCTGGCTCCGGGAGTTCAGTAGACACTTCATTCATGGATGCATTCATTCACGTAAATGTCTCATTTCCTTCTGGGATAAGTCTGCCATAGGTGGAAGTAAATTCTCAGAACACAGACTGGGAAGTCAGCCATGCAGGGCTGGTGGCTCCCTGGTCTGAAGGGAGAGGCCAAGGGAAAGTGCTCAGAGCAAGAAGGGACGTGGGACAGGACCTAGGCAGCAGGACAAGCTGGGGCAGAGCAGGAAGGAGACCAGGCTGGGAGGAGTCACTGAAGGGCATGGACATCATTGGAGGTAGCCAACGGGCCCAGTGGATGCAATGTCCTGCCCAAGAGTGGACCTGAGGGTCTGAGGCCTATGAGAGACCCTGTCAGAAGCCACCTTCTGGGGACTTTGTATTCCCTGCTGGTGAAGCCCTGGTTTCCGGAGGACCAGGGCTCCTTGGAGCAGTGGGAGCTGCTCCAGACCAACAGCCTGTGAACTTGTTTTGTTTGGCCCATCCCCTGTTTTTAGATTTTTAAATTTATTTACCAATGTTTTAAAACTAGGCAATTTC
>NW_026652297.1:8636922-8697976 GCF_009828535.3 Hylobates moloch | reverse complement strand
ATCATACAAAAATATTGTGCAGTTTTTTTCCATTTTGATAGGATGCTGGTATCTATCTGGTTGGTTTAATTTGCAATTTCTTCAATATTTTTATATTTGCTCAATTTTAATTTTTAAAAAATGCCTGTAATCTAATTTTTTTTCTTTTTTTTTTTTGAGACAGGGTGTGGCTCAGTCACCCTGGCTGGAGTGCAGTGGCATGATCTGGGCTCACTCTGCCTCCTAGGCTCAAGCAATCCACCTGCCTTGCCTCCTGAGTAGCTGGGACTACCTGTGTATGCCACCATGCCTGGCTAATTTTTGGATTTTTGTTTGTTTGGTTTTTGTGGGGCTTTTTTTTTTTTTTTTTTGAGATGGAGTCTTGCTGTGTCACCCAGGACAGACTGCAGTGGCATGATTTTGGCTCACTGCAACTTCCACCTCCTGGGTTCAAGCGATTCTCCTGCCTCAGCCTCCCAAGTAGCTGGGATTACAGGTGCCCACCACTACACCCGGCTAATTTTTGTATTTTTAGTAGAGATGGGGTTTCACCATGTTGGCCAGGCTGGTCTCGAACTCTTGACCTCAAGTGGTCTGCCCGCCTCAGCCTCCCACAGTGCTGGGAATACAGGTGTGAGCCACGACACCCACCTAATTTTTGTATTTTTAGTAGAGACTGGGTTTCGCCATGTTGCCCAGGCTGGTCTCAAACTCCTGAGCTGAAGCGATCTGCCTGCCTCAGCCTCCCACAGTGCTGGGATCACAGGGGTGAGTCACGGCCCCCAGCCTGTGTTATGTTCTTACTGGTTAAAGGAAATTTTGATACACTTTGAATATTAAGCCTTTATTATACTTGTAAATATTCTTTATGGACTCATCTTTTTGTTCTCTTGTCTCTTAACTCTTATTTTGGTTTATTTTTTAAATTGTAATGGTTTTAAATGAACATTAGCACAGATTTAACAGTCTTCTATGTGCTTTTCTTAATCACTTATCCCTATATATTGTATAATCCATCATTTCCCCACTGATATGAATTGGCAACTTTGTTAAATGAAAAATTCCATTTTATATGGATTCTTTTTAGGATATTGTTTTGTTGATCTGTATCTTGATTCCTGTGTATCATCACACTGTGTAGTAGGCTCTATATTTGTGATTGTAAAGTAAAATACATGTGTAAATTTTGTGTCAATACTATCTGTTCAGTTTTAGTATCCAAATAGTGCAAGCCTTATAAAAACCATTAAGGTAACTTACAGAGCATACACAAATAATAGTTTATGTACAGAAAATAGTCTGTTCTTTCCATTTTGAGAGAACTAACTAAAGCCATTTAGACTTGGTGTCTTTTACCGGGGTAAAGCTCTTTTTTGTAAAAATTCGTGGTTTGAACATTTTAATTTTCCTAAAAGGTTTTATATTTCATCTGTTTTCACATTTACTAATTGAAAACACTTGATCAAATTGATTTATTATTTAATGTATTGAATGGTTTTGGTGTGGTTTTTCATTACATTTTGTGTCCATTAACTTGTGTTTTTATCTTAAATCTCTCCTACTTTGGATTTATTTTAGTCTTGAGCTAAATCTGGCTTTTTTGTTAGTCATATATTTTAATGATGTTTTAATGAATGCATCTAGAGCTATGGGTTTTACTTTGAGTTCTGCTCTGATTACATTATTTTGAATTTTTGGATATTTGTTTTTATTGTCTTTTTAATTCAAGGATTGAGATACAACTTTCTAAATTTGTATTGTTAATTTCTAGTGTATTTATTTTGAGATGTTAGAGAATGTGGCCTCTCTCTTTTTTTTAATGTTTTTTAGTTTTGAATTGTGTTTTGTTTTTGTAATGTAAGTCATGGTCAGTTTGGGGGCAGTGTTCCAAGTTTGTAGAGAGTACATTTCTTGGTGACTACAAAGTTCTACATATACTAGGTAACTATTATGTTTTAAAAATACATATTGCCCTTTTTGTTGTTCTTTACTCAATCTGTGGGTTTCTGGAGAGGTATGTTAACATCTCTGTTCATGATTGTGGTGAATTTTGTAACTCTGCTTTTGCTTTAATCATTTGAAGCCACTTAGCATCACAGAGGTTCATGGCTATTATGCTGTATCTTCTTGATGTGTTTTTATTTACTTTTATTAAATACACAGTATCTTCACCCTCGCAAATGCTTTTTTACTTGAATTCTAGTTTGCATACAGTAATAATGCCATATCTACATTTCTTTTGTTAGCCAAGACCTATTTTTATTTTCCTGTTTATTTCAACCATTGGTGTTTTAATTTTAGATTGTCTTCTATAACAGCATTAAGTGGATTTTTTAACTGACTCTGATAATGTCCTTTATTATTACCACTTTTAAATTATTCCTGCCATATTATTGACATTTTAATTACAAATTGTTATTGAATATAGGCCAGGCGCAGTGACGCCCGCCTGTAATCCCAGCTGCTCGGAGGACTGAGGCACAAGTATCGCTTGAACTGGGAGGCAGAGGTTGAAGCAAGTGGAGATCGAGCCACTGCACTGCAGCCTGGGTGACAGTGAGACTGTCTCAAAAAAAAAAAAAAAAAGTTATCAAATATAAACAAATTTAAAACTTTAGCCTTGGCCGGGCGCGGTGGCTCACGCTTGTAATCCCAGCACTTTGGGAGGCCGAGGCGGGCGAATCACGAGGTCAGGAGATCGAGACCACGGTGAAACCCCGTCTCTACTAAAAATATAAAAAATTAGCCGGGCGTGGTGGCGGGCGCCTGTAGTCCCAGCTACTCGGAGAGGCTGAGGCAGGAGAATGGCGTGAACCCAGGAGGCGGAGCTTGCAGTGAGCCGAGATTGCGCCACTGCACTCCAGCCGGGGCGACAGAGCCAGACTCTGTCTCAAAAAAAAAAAAAAAAAAAAAAAAAAAAAAAAAAAAAAAAAAAAAAAAAAAAAAAAAAAAAACTTTAGCCTTATGGTAAAATACAAACACAGTGACAAAATCATTGGCTGCCTGGTGAAGGGTGTGTAGATTGCAAAGGGGTACAAGGAACCTTTTGGACGTGATGTAATGTTCTATATCTTTAATGGAGTGGTAGCTTCACAGATTATACAACGGTCAAAATTCACTGGAATTGTATACCTAATGGAGGAAACTTACTATATGCAAATTATTCCTCAGAATTGATAAGGAAAAGCAATTAAAACATCTTATTTAGATGTTACCAGTAAGTCTTAGCAGATCTCTGCTCACCGTTGCCGTATGTAGTTTTCCTCTTTGCCTTAGTTTTGTTTTTTTTTTTTCGCACAGGCTGGAGTGCAGTGGTGCCGTTGGTTCACTGCAGCCTCCACAAGCTTCCACCTCTCGGGTTTAAGTGATTCTCCTGCCTCAGCCTCTCGAGTAGCTGGGATTACAGGCACGCACCACCACACCCGACTAATTTTTTTTAGTAGAGACGGGGTTTCACCATGTTGGCCAAGCTGGTCTCGAACTCCTGATCTCAAGCTGTCTGCCCGCCTCGGCCTCCTAAAGTGCTGAGATTTCAGGCGTGAGCCACCACACCCAGCTCTCTTTATTCTTGATGTTCTAAAATTTTACCTTTTTGTGTCTAGATGTAGGATGTTTTCCAGTAATTTTTTTTTTTTTTTCCACCAGTTGTCAAACGATCCTTTATTTAAATATTTTCCTTTGTGCTTAACTGGCTGGGCATTCCACAGCACCACTGTTGATGTCATCTATGATGTCATGAGGGTGGCGGCCATCAACATTACAGCCCACAGACTGGGCAGTCCCCAAGATCTCTTTAATGGTTCCAGAGAGTTCTCTGGCTAAGGATCGGTGCCGCATCTGTCGAGCAATGTTGACGATCTCACCAAAAGTGATATTCCCACTGTGTTTAATGTTTTTCTGTTTCTTTCTGTCTCTTGGTGGTTCCTTGAGGGCTTTGATGATCAGGGCAGAGGCAGAAGGCACCACCTCAATCTGGGCCTGTCTGTTCTGAATGGTCAGTTTCACTGTAATCCTCAGGCCCTTCCAGTCACCTGTTGCCTTGGCAATGTCATCACCAACCTTTTTTGGAGACAGACCCAGGGGGCCGATCTTGGGGGCCAGGGCAGAAGTGGCACCGACTTCACCTCCGGTGCACCTCAGGTATACGACTTTGATCTCGTTGGGGTCGAACTTTGGCGGCATGATGGAGGCGGCTGGTGTCGGATGAACCCGGATTCGGGACGACCGAAGAAAGTTGCACCTTGGCCTCCTCCGAGCCAAAAGCCGAGAGCGTTTTCCAGTAATTTTTAACATTTCCAATCTAGACACAAGCTTGTTATTTCTTTGAGAGTTCTTGCCCCACCCTCTTTTCCTGTGGAGTTCCTATTAGATTTGTTTGTATTTCTGGTTCTCTCCCCAATGTCTCAACAATTTTTCATATACTCCCTCTCTGTTAGCCCAGTGTCATAGAATACCTGACTTGATCTTTAGCTCACTGAATTTTTCTTCAGCTTGACCAGTTCTCCTGAGGTTAAGTTTTTGTTTAACAGCTTTATTGAGGTATAATTAACATACAATAAACTGCACATATTTGAAGTATACATAGTTACACTTCAAATATGTGGTGTGCATATTGGAAGTTTTGGTATACACTCGTGTATGTGTGTGTGCATATGCTGTATTCATGAAACGATCACTGTAATCAAGATAATGAACGTTTATCACCCCAAACATTTCCTCTTGGCCCTTTGTAACCCATCTCTGTTCTTACCTCCCCAGGCTCCAAGCAAAAATCCGCTTTTTGACACTCTGTATTAAATACAGTCATGTCTTCTGAGAAATGTGCTTAGCTGTTTTCATTGATTTCATTGTTATGCAGACGTTATAAAGTGGACTCACACAAATCTGGATGGCGTAGCCCTCTAGACATATAGGCCATATGGTATAGACTGTTGCTCCTAGCTACAAACTTGTACAACATGTTACTGGACGAATACTGTCAGCATTTGTAACACAATGGTAAGTATTTGTCTGTAAACATATCTCAACATAGAAAAGGTACAGTAAAAATACCATGTAAACATAAAAAATGGTTTACCTGTATAGGGCACTGACCTTGAATGGAGCTTGCAGGACTGCAGTTGCAGTGAGTGAGTGGTGAGTGAATGTGAAGGCCTAGAACATTACACTACTGTAGACTTTATAAACACTGTACACTTAGGCTACACTAAATTTATTAAAAATTTTTTTACTTCAGTAATAACCTTAGCTTACTGTAACTTTTTACAACTTTTTTTTTTTAATTGGGATGGAGTCTTGCTATGTTGCCCAGGCTGGTCTCGAACTCCTGGCTTCAAGCAATCTTCCCACCTCAGCCTCCCAAAGCTATGGGATTGCAGATGTGAGCCTCCATACCCAGCGACTTTATATACTTTTAATAACACTTAGCTTTTAAAGCACAAACATATTGTACAGCTTCACAAAAATATTTTCTTTATATCCTTATTCTATAACCTTTTTTCTATTTAAAAGTTTTAACTTTTTAAACTTGTTTGTTAAAAACTAAGAACAAACATGCACGTTAGCCTAGGCCTACACAGAGTCAGGATCATCAGTATCACTGTCTTCCACCTTCATATCTTGCCCCACTGGAAGGTCTTCAGGGGCAGCAACACGCATGGGGCTGTCCTCTGTGATGACAATGCCTTCTTCTGGATACCTCCTGAAGGACTGCCTGAGGCTTTTTACAGTTAACTTTGTAAGTAGAAGGAGTACACTATAAAATAACAACAAAAAGTATAGCATAGTAAATATATAAACCCATAGCAGTTTATTATCATTATTAAGTATTATGCATTGTACATCGTTGTTGCATACTAGACTTTTATGTGACTGGTAGGTTTGTTTATACCAGCATTGCTACAAACACGTGAGTAATGCGTTGTGTTGCGACATCACTAGGCCATAGGAATTTTTCAGCTTTATTATGATCTTAATGGGACTATTGTTGTGTATGCAGTCTGTCACTGACTCAAATGTTACGTGGTGTATGTCTGCATGTGGGGAATCATGCGGTATGTTTTTTGTGGGGGGAGGGTCTGACTCTCATAGGAGATGACAGCTCCTGTGCGTGTTATTGTCTTTTTTTTTTTTTTTTTTTTTTTTTTTTTAAGACAGACTCTCACACTGTTGCCCGGGCTGGAGTGCAGTGGCGCGATCTCAGCTCGCTGCAACCTCTGCCTCCTTTGTTCAAGCAATTGTCCTGCCTCAGCCTCCCGAGTAGCTAGGATTACAGGTGCCCGCTACCACGACTGGCTAATTTTTTGTAGAGACTGGGTTTCACCGTGTTGGCTAGGCTCGTCTCTAATTCCTGACCTCAGGTGATCCACCTGTCTCAGCCTCTCAAAGTACTGGGATTACAGGCGTGAGCCACTGTGTCCCGCCTCTTTTTTGTTTAGCATAATTATTTTGAGATCCATCTATGTTTCCATGTGTATCCATAGTTCTTATTGCTGAATAGTGTTGCATTGTATGGATATAGCCAAACTTATTAATTCATCTGTTGGTGGATATTTGGGTTGTTTGCAGTTTTCAGTGATTACAAGTAAAGTGTCTGAACATTCGCATTTCCCTACTTTGTGAACATGTGCTTTTATTTTTCTTGGGTAAATATCTAGGAGTAGATTGGCTGGATCTTTTGGTAGGTGTGCATGTTGCTAACTTTTCAAAAAATTGTCAAACTTTTTATTTTCTTTTTCTTTTGTTTTTTTTTTAAAACAACAACAACAAAAAAAAAATTCCCACCAGCAGGATGTGAGAGTTTCAGTGGTTCCACTTCTGGGTCATTACATGGTACGGTCAGTCTTTTAAATTTCTAGCATTCTGGTGGGTATGTAGTGGCAGCTCATTATAGTTTTGATTTCCCTTCCCTCGTGACTAATGATTTGGAACACCCTTTTTATGGGCTTATTTTTGCAATCCTTATATCTTGGTGAAGTTTCGGTTCAGATCTTTTGCCTGTTTCAAAAAATGTGTCTTGGATTGGGTGCAGTGGCTCACACTTGTAACCCCAGCACTTTGGGAGGCCAGGGTGGGAGGATCACTTGAGCCCAGAAGTTTGAGAGCAGCCTGGACAACAGAGCAAGGTCCCCTTCTCGGCTGGGGATGATGGTTCATGCCTGTAATCCTAGTACTTTGGGAGGCCGAGGCAGGAGGATCACTTGAAGTCAGGAGTTCAAGAACAGCCTGACCATATGGTGAAACCCTGTCTCTAGTAAAATTACAAAAAAGATTTTTTTTTTTTTTTTTTAAGAAGACCCCCTTCTCTACAAAAAAAAAATTTTTTTTAATTAGCTGGGCATGGTGGTATGTGCCTGTAGTCCTAGCTGCTGGGGAGGCTGGGGCAGGAGGATTGCTTGAGCCCAGGAGTTTGAGGCTGCAGTGAGCTATGATTGTGCCACTGCACTCCAGCTTGGGCAGTGGAACGAGACCCTGTTTCTAAAATAAAATAAGTAATGCGTTTTGTTGTAAAAGTTCTTCATATATTCTAGATAGGAGTGAGTCATTTATTTTATGTTTTGCAAATATTTTTTCCCAGTCTTTGGTTTGCTTTTTCATTTTTGTAACTGTCTGGGTTCTTCTTCAGTTTTGATTCTTCTTCAGTTAAGCTTTTCTACTAAGTTTTATTTCAATAATCAGAATATGATATCTAATTTTTAAAAATTATCCCTCACCTTCTACTGTTTAATTATGCTTATTTTTCTTTGTTCTATTTGCTGATACAGCCCAGTATTTTCAGGCATTGCTGTCTTTGTTGAGTTTGGTACTTTTCTTTATGGATTAGTTTTATTTCGAATGTGTGATAATTACTGGTTTTGTGCTCCTTTTCTGTGTGTTTAGACTTTCCTATTACAACATTTGGGGATGGAGGTAGCCTGTATAGCCAAGAGCAGCCTGGGTGTGGAGGCTCTCTGCTCCTGTAACCTTTCACCAACCCATTCAGAACATGGCCCACTTTTCCAGCCCAAGCTCCCTGTTCCCACTTCAAGCAGATGCTGCTGCTACTGTTGCTAGTTGCTTGGCACCAGGGACTCATCATACTGAGAGAAGCAAAGCTGTGCTCACCTGACTGCTCCTGCTCTGGTACTCCATCTCATCACCTAGTCTTTGACCCAGAGCTCCCTCTTTCTCTCCATCTTTGGTGAGCCAACTACTTTATTTCTGGGTGGGCTTCTCTGATGTCCCTTTTCTTCCTCTTCCTGCTAGAGAACATTCTTTTTGTTTTTTTCCTAGCATCCAGTATCTATAATTCATTGTTTACATATCTGTCATTTGTAATAACTGAACTCTTGTAGAGAAGCAGCAGATATTATTCACAAGTGAATTTCTATCACCCTGAGTAATACAGAATACTTGAATGAGACATTTTTATTTAGAGAATGGGAGTTTTAATTAGAAAAGACAATAGAGCTTGAGACTCCCTGGGAGAGCCGGCCAGGTCAGGTACCACATGGAGAGATACTGGTCTATTTCTTTTACTGGTAGGTTAATCTTAGGCAGGTTATTTAATCTTGTTTAATCTTTTTATATTACAATAATTTTAATTATATAAAATGTGAATGTGTGTATACATACATATATGTGCATACATTTTATTAAAACAGTACATGTTCATTGGGTTTTTGTTTTTGTTTTTTGTTTTGTTTTGAGACAGAGTCTCACTTTGTCACCCAGGCTGGAGTGCAGTGGCACAATCTTGGCTCACTGCAACCTCTGCCTCCCGGGCTGAAGCAGTTCTCCACCTCAGCCTCCCAAGTAGCTAGGATTACAGGTGCTGCTACCACGTCCAGCTAATTTTTGTGATTTTAGTAGAGACCGGTTTTCACCATGTTGGCCAGGCTGGTCTCGAACTCCTGACCTCAGGTGATCCACCTAACTAGGCCTCTCAAAGTGCTGGGGTTATAGGCATGAGCCACTGTGCCTGGCCAACAAATAGTTTTTTAAACAGTAGTGGGACAACTGGATCTTTCCATGCAGAACAATGAAGGTGGACCCCTACCTCAAACCGTATACAAAAATTAACTCAAAATGGATCAAAGACCCAAACTTGAGAGCTAATTTATAAAATTCTTAGAAGTAAACATAGATGCAAGTCTTTATGACCTTGGATTAGTCAGTGTTATTTTAGATATGCCACCAAAAGCACAAACAACCAAAGAAAAAATAGATAAGTGGTTCTTCATCAAAATTAATAGCTTTTTTGCTTAAATAACATTATTACGAAAGTAAAAGGATAACTTGGGGATTGGGAGAAAATAATTGCACATTATATGTTTGGTAAGGGGCTTGTATCTATATATAAATAACTTTTAGAACTTAATAAAAAAAAGGCAAATAACCAAATCTAAAAATGAGAAAATGATCTGAATAAATAGTTCTCTGTAGAAAATATACAGATAACCAATGAGTTTATGAAAAAATGCCCAGCATCATTAGCCGTTAGGGAAAATGCAAATTAAACCCACAAAGAGATACTACATTGTATCCAGTGGGATAGCTGTATGAAAACACAGTAAAAGAAGTGTTAATGAGGTTGAGGAGGAATTGGATTTCTGCTGTAGGAGTGTAAAATGGTGAAACTGCTTTGGAAGACAGTCTACCAGTTACTCAAAAGGCTAGAGTTACCATATGACCTAGCAGGGTTTTGACTCCCAGGTATATACCCAAGAGAAATGAAAGCATTTATTTACACAAAAACTTGTGCATGAATATTTATAACATTATTCACAATGGCCAAAAGATATAAACAACTCACATGCACATCAGCTGATTAATGAATCAATAAAATATTGTATATCCATATACAGTGGGATATTATTCAGCCATAAAAAGGAATGGAGTACTGATATATGCTGTAGCATAAATGAACCTTGAAAACACCTTACATGGAAGAAGCCAGTGACAAAGGCCATGTATTACATGATTCCATTTCTAGGAAATATCTAGAAAATAGATCTATAGAGACAAAGTAGACTAGTGATTGCCAGGAGCTGGGTGCAGGGAGGGAGAGGAATGGGAATGGGTATGGAGTTTTGGGAGGAGGTGTTGAAAATATTTTAAAATTTATTGTGGTGATGGTTATACAACTCTGAATATAAAATGTAAACTTCACACTTTACATATGTGAATGGTATGCGAATAATCCTGTTAAAAATCGGTATCGTTTTTAAAAATTCAAATATACAAAAGATTATAAACTTGCACCTGTTCATATAATGGATTTTTTAGAAATTATACATGTCTCTGCTTTAAAATGTTTTAAACTATAAACAGAATGCTGGTTTGTTTACCAAATGGAAATGGTTGCTAGTCATCAGAATTTTCTGAGAGGCCCAGTCTTTCTAGCATCTGGGTCCCTGAAGATAACTAGAAAGTGTGCAGAGGTTGGGAGTAAGATCACAGGGTCTAGTCATGTGTTGAGGGGGCATATTTCCAGGCCCTCATGAAGCCCCATGACTTTTCCCTGTGTCCAGATTATGTGTGCTGGTGTTACATAATAAAGAATTTGTTGGCTGGATGCAGTGGCTCACGCCTGTAATCCCAGCACTTTGGAAGGCTGAGGCAGCCAGATCACCTGAGGTCGGGAGTTTGAGACCAGCCTAACGAACATGGAGAAACCCTGTCTCTACTAAAAATACAAAATTAGCCAGGTGTGGTGGCCCATGCCTGTAATCCCAGCTACTCAAGAGGCTGAGGCAGGAGAATCACTTGAACCCAGGAGGCAGAGGTTGTGGTGAGCTGAGATCGCGCCATTGCACTCCAGCCTAGGCAACAAGAGAGAAACTCCATCTCCAAAAAAAAAGTGTCAGTTGAGTGTGGTGGCACATGCTTCTAGTCCCAACTTCTCAGGAAGCTGAGACAGGAGAATCACTTGAGCCGAGGATTTTGAGGATGCAGTGGGCTTTGATTGCACCACTGTACTCCAGCCTGGGTGACAGAGAAAGACCCTGTCTCAAAAAAAAATTTTTTTTTTGTTTGGTGTTTTTTCCAGGTTCCTGGCACAGAGCTTCTAAAGACCCTGGAATTTGAGTAGTAGGAGTGTCTTTATTATGCTAATGAAGTGACTGGCAGTGGGTCCCTAGATAGCTTCAAGATGGAGCATGGTCGCCCAGAAAGACCAAACCGTGTCCCAATATGATTGGGACTTTGAGCTAGCCAGACCTCCAAGGAGGGCAGGAGAGAGGGCTGGAAACTGAGCTCTATTGTGTGGCCTGTGGTTTAGTCAATCATACCTACATAATGAAACCCCAGTAAAAACTCTGGACACTGAAGTTCAGTGGAGCTGCCAGGTTGGGAAACACATGTGCTGGGAGGGAGATAGTCCTGATTCCTCAAGGAGAGGGCACAGAAGCTGCATTGCCTCCCAGACCCCATTCTATGTGTATCCTTTATAATATAACTGAAATCCTAAGTTGAGCACTTACTTTCCTGAGCTCTGTGAGTCATTCTAGTGAACAAACTTGAGGGTGCAGTGGAAACCTCCTATATTAGTTACTAGTTGGTCAGAAGTGTGGGTAGTGGGAGGACCTCTGCAGCGGCATTTCTATGGAGGACTGAGCCCATAGCGTGGGGTAGTTGGTGCCAGAATTGAATTGTACGCCCAGTGTGGTTGAGGCAGAAGAGCTGGACAGGGCCCGTTTCTCCTTCCCCTGGATGCCATGGTGGTGAGCCTTGCCAGGTTTCTTGCCTGTCTGGTTGTTTTCTTGTTTTTGTTTTTTTGAGAAGGGGTCTCTGTCACCCAGGTTGGAGTGCAGTGGCGCAGTCTCAGCTCACTGCAGCCTCTGCCTCCTCGGTTCAAGCAATTCTCCCATCTCAGCCTCTCAAGTAGCTGGAATTACAGGATTGCACCACCACGCCTGGCTATTTTTTGCATTCTTAGTAGAGACAGGGTTTCACCATATTGGCCAGGCTGGTCTCGAACTCCTGACCTCATGTGATCTGTCCGCCTCGGCCTCCCAAAGTGTTGGGATTATAGATGTGAGCCACCACGCCCAGCCTTGGTTTTTTCTTTTGTAGAGTCCACATGAATCAAACCTCATTTGTCAAAACATTTTTTGAGAGTAAAATGCAATTGATTAGGTACCTAATATCTGGGTACCTGAGGGTAACTAGAATGATACGCTTCCATAAAGTCTAGTTGCATTATCATTCCAAAATGTTTCTAGTTTGTTCTTGCTTTTTCCCCCCCTTAGGAGTTTTGTTTTTATGTTGTCAAATCTCTTGACCTTTATTTTCCTTTCTATCATGTGAATAAAGATAGATACTATCTTTACTACTTTTTTTCAGATGGGGGTAGAAATTAGGACACTTGTCCAAAGTCACAGGAAAGAGATCAGGCCAGGATTTGAGCCCTGTTGGATTCTCTAGCACAGCCCATGTGTATAACCAGTCTGCTACACTGCCTCCGGGTGGATCTCTGTCTTACACCCACTTTCCCCCTTATCAAAACTATGAGGAGAGAGAGAAGGAACAGAAATGAAGAGGGGTGCTGGGTGCTGTGGCTCACGCCTGTAATCCCAACATTTAGGGAGGCCAAGCTGGGTGGATCACTTGAGGTCAGGAGTTTGAGACCAGCCTGGCCATGGCCAACATGGTAAAACCCCGTCTCTACTAAAAATATAAAAATTAACCAGGAGTGGTGGCAGGCGCCTGTAAATCCCAGCTACTTGGGAGGCTGAAGTAGGAGAATCACTTGAATCCGGGAGGTGGAGGTCACAGTGAGCCAAGATTGCACCATTGCACTCCATCCTGGGCAACAAGAGTAAATAAAATACTGATGTTTCTTCATTATTTAAGCCCATGTTAGTTTCTTTCTTTTTTTTTTTGGAGTCTCACTCTGTTGCTCAGGCTGGAGTGCAGTGGTGTAATTTTTAGTGCACTGCAACCTCTGCATTGCGGACTCAAGTGATTGTCCTGCCTCAGCCTCCCAAGTAGCTGGGACTACAGGCATGTGCCACCATGTCTGGCTAATTTTTTGTATTTTTAGTAGAGACGGGGTTTCACCATGTTGGCCAGGCTGGTCTTGAACTCCTGACCTCAACTGATCTGCCCGCCTTGGCCTCCCAAAGTGCTGGGATTACAGGCGTGAGCCACTGCATCTGGCCCATGTTAGTTTCTTTAGTTGGGTAATAAGGAAATTTCTTGAAAGATTTTAAACTAACAAGGGAACGTTAGTAATATGATAGGTACTATTTAGACTGTGTTTGCTGTTTTCTGCTTACATCAAGTGGCACTGAGGCGGGCATGGCACATTGAACAGGTTCCATGAACACCATCCATGACTAAGTCAGGACACCGCCATTTAGAGCCCCATCAGCAAACTACATCTGAGTAACTAATTTAACTGCCATTTTACACCTGGGTAAGAGCAGCAATTTACAACTTCTGTTTTTATTTTCTGATGTTTCTTCTCTGAGAGGGAAGAGGTGGTTGATAAAGTATCGTATTTATATGTGAGACTGACTAGTTTAAGTTTTTAAAAATTAGATTTGGTTCTTGGCAGAAGGCTCTTGTTCAAGTAAGGAAAACTCACTTCAGTGCTAGAAATAACTTATTTACTTGTTTCTAATGGCCACTAGTATATGGCATCAGATTTGGGACATAGCTGTTAATTTGTGTATATATTGTATGAATGTAATTCTTTGTACTCATTATTTTCATTGTGTAATAGTTCCTTAGAAAGCAGATTTGGACACAGTTTGTTCATATCTGCTATATATTTATTTGCTTTGTAACTATTTTGTAAATTTAATTTACATTATTTTCCTAGAAATGTAAAATCAAAATGTTCAAAACAGTATTGTAATAAGAATATTTTAAGATGACTTAAAAACACTGCTAAATAATTAAACTCTTTCTTAGCAATTTTGTTTCAGACATCTCCACTTTAATGTCAACTGCATGGGTCAACAAACTACTGTGGCCCCAATCTGCCTATTTTTGTAAGCAAAACCTTATTGGAATACAGCCACACTCATTACATTTACGTTTCTGTCAGCCCTGGCGTAGAGGATTTTATCCCTTCGTTCCTGCAGACACCTAGATCTCAAAGAATTTCTTAAACTGGCCTGTGGGCTTTCTGTGTGTTTCATTTCCCTCTATAGCAAACTGATTACTTCTTTGAGATTGGTCTTTTCTTTTTCTGCAACAGGCTCGCAGTATGTGGTAGGGAAGTGATGCTGTCTGAAGGTGACATTCTGTTCTCCTCTCTTCTGTCCTCTCGATCCTTATTTTGGCCACCTGGTAATTGGGGGGGAGGGGTAGAATGCTAGTCTAAATTATAAAATGAAATTGCTTGAACTATTTCCCCTTTACTTGAAAAAGGGGGTTGGGGGTGATTCCTGCCTTGCAGTTGAGAAATAAAAGTTATCTAGCTTTCAGCACAGTCTGTTTTGGGGTCATGGGATCTTTGGAGAATCAGAAGAAAGTTGTGGAGCCACTCCCCAGGGGGAAAATATATTCAGAAATATATTATTACAGAAATGAATCTTTGATCAGTTTTTAAACCTTGAAATACAAGTGACTTTACCAATGTATTCTAATATACTTGTCGGCAGCCACTTCTGATGTTAGAACTTTGAATATAGACATTTGAGAAAAATCATTGATTTTAAGTGTTCCCAGAGTAAATCACTGGTTCAGGATAGATCTTAGTGTTCCCAAATTGTGAAAGGAAAGAGATTAAGCCCTTAATGTTGAAACGTGTGTCTCCCAAATCTTGCTTTGTGCTTAGCAGTAGAGCTATGAATTCCATTGATCAGAGGGCTTGTTTCTGACCTTGTCCTTTTTTCACTTTTGCACGAGCCCTGCCATTTGACCAGTGTGTCCTAAACTTTATTCATTGAGTGCTATCTTCATGAGTTGGCCTTATCTGCACATTTCCTGATATTCTTTCAATGAACTCAGTTTTTAAAATATATATATTTTTAATTTTTTAAATATGGAACGACTCACAAATTTGCATGTCATCTTTGCACAAGGGCCATGCTAATCTTCTGTGTATCGTTCCACTGTTAGTATATGTGCTGCTGAAGTGAGCACCTAATTTTTTGTGAAGACAAAGTATTTCCCAGGCTGGTCCCAACTCCTGGGCTGAGGCGATCCTCCCATCTCAGCCTCTCAAAGTGCTGGGATTACAGGTGTGAGCCATTAACTCACTTTTTAAAACTTAAATTTAAGCAAATAATTACTGTCTGTGAAATATGGGTTTCATATACTAATTCTTTTATATTCGCCACTTAAAGGAACATGTAAATATTGGGAGTTTTGTTTACCTAAAACCATCTTTTATCTTTTTAGAGGGCATCAAGTTCATTTTGGGAAACATTCCCCAATGTGCTGGAATTTTAAAGCTTTGATTTTGAACCAAAGTATGAATGGTGGAAGCTGCTTTAACTTGGAAATACCAGAGGAAAGGAGGGGTCATTGGATGGGTGGGTGCTGCCTGCTGAAATACCCCTTGCTTGGGCAAATGTATGTGTCCTGAATATGAGGCTATTTGGCTATGTGCATGGCAAAGCTTGGGATCATACCCTTGCAAGAACATTTGGTTTGTTTTTTAACCTGGCCAAACATGCGTACACACACGCGCGCGCGTGCACATTTCATAAGTTTCATTTTCTTTTACAGGTTTGATCTTGCTCTTCTACCTAGTTTTTTATGGGTTCCTGGCTGCACTCTTCTCATTCACGATGTGGGTTATGCTTCAGACTCTCAACGATGAGGTTCCAAAATACCGTGACCAGATTCCTAGCCCAGGTAATTATCTTGCAATTATGACTTTGTTTTTCTTTTTTTTTTTTTTTGAGACAGAGTTTCACTCTTGTTGCCCAGGCTGGACTGCAGTGGCGTGATCTTGGCTCACTGCAACCTCTGCCTCCCACGTTCAAGCGATTCTCCTGCCTCCTCAGCCTCCTAAGTAGCTGGGATTACAGGCATGTGCCACCACGCCTGGCTAATTTTGTATTTTTAGTAGAAACAGGGTTTTTCCATGTTAGTCAGGCTGGTCTCGAACTCCCAACCTCAGGTGATCTGCCCCGCCTTGGCCTCCCAAAGTGCTGGGATTACAGGCGTGAGCCACAGTGCCCGGCAGTGGTTATGGCTTTTAACAAAATTGAGTTATAGTTTATCTTCACCATAAATCTGTTTTATATAGAAGATAGCTAAACCTTGGAGTTAAGTAATGTGAAGGTTTTAATTTTTGTTGTTGTTGTTGAATATTTACATACTGATTTAAAGACCTTCACATTTATATACTGATAAATCTTGAGAGTTTGAGTGGGTTGTTTGTTTTGTTTCAGTTTCTTTTTTTTGAGACGGAGTCTCGCTCTGTCGCCCAGGCTGGAGTGCAGTGGCGCAATCTCAGCTCACTGCAAGCTCCGCCTCCCGGGTTCAAGCCGTTCTCCTGCCTCAGCCTCCCGAGTACCTGGGACTACAGGCGCCCACCACCACGCCCAGCTAATTTTTTGTATTTTTAGTAGAGACGGGGTTTCACTGTGTTAGCCAGGATGGTCTCGATCTCCTGACCTTGTGATCCGCCTGCCTCAGCCTCCCAAAGTGCTGGGATTACAGGCGTGAGCCACTGCGCCCGGCCAGTTTCTTTTTTTTTTTTGGTCAGAAGTAAACAGAAATGAATATTGAGAATTCTAGTAAAAGCCAAGTTTGAAGAATATAGTTATAGTTATGAATGACTTATGAGTATCGTAGAGCAGTTTTACTTTGCCTTGAGTAATTAAGGTATATATTTTGGCACTAGCTTGGGTTAGAGCTTTGGGCTTATAAAATACATATTTTGTGGTTCTAAATGGTTAGTTGTGAAATTGGTAAGATGTTAAGTAATAATACCTCATAGAGAACAAAATGAATATACTCTTCATATGTTTAATTCTTCTTGATTTTCTTCTGGAAAAAAATTCATTATACAGGAGAATGTATGCAGTAAAAAACTGAAACATTTAAACCACATTTTCTACCTCCTGATTTTATTCCTTTTTTTTTTTTTTTGAGACAGAGCTTTGCTCTTGTTGCCTAGGCTGGAGTGCAATGGTGTAATCTTGGCTCACTGCAACCTCCGCCTCCCGGGTTCAAGCGATTCTCCTGCCTCAGCCTCCCAAGTAGCTGGGATTACAAGCATGTGTCACCACGCTCAGCTAATTTTTTGTATTTTTAGTAGAGACGGGGTTTCACCACATTGGCCAGGCTGGTCTCGAGCTCCTGACCTCAGGTGATCCACCCACCTCGGCCTCCCAAAGTGTTGGGATTACAGGGGTGAGCCACCACACCTGGCCTAAACAGTCTTTGAATGCCAGCTCTCCCTTGGTGACTGGACATGACCCTTGTCCTCAGATGCTGATGATTCTTAGAAAAGTAAGAAACAGTAATGTGCAGAACTTCAGTGTGTATAATTCCAAAGGCTGTAAACTAACTGCTAGAGATGACAAAGCAGGGAAGGTTCTACCTAGAGAAGAAAGTTCAGTCCTAGAGGAGTGGGATTTAGAGGGCAGGAGAGTGGGGAATCGGGCCAGGAAGGTGGGAGTCTAGCAGGTTTCTCTCTACAGCAGTGGTTTTCAACCACTGGGTCATATGGCAGCGTCTGGAAATATTTTTGGTGGTTACAGCTAAAGAGGTGGTACTGTGAATAGAGGCCAGGGATGTTGCTAAACATCCTACAGTACATAGGGCAACCCCCACAACAAAGAATTATTCAGCCCGAAATGCCAATAATGCCCAGATGGAAGCACCCTTATCTAGATCCCTGATCACTGTATAGACTTCTGAGCTATATCATCAACCAAACTGAACTAATTGTCTCAACCATTTTTTTCCTAGAACAATTTTTTTCTAATGTTTTCTTTTGTTTACAGCTAATCTTAGTCTAAATATCTTGAATAACTCTTTTAAAACTCTTAGTGTATTGGAGCAAGTGTCAGAGATTAGCTCCATGCTACTTTTCCCTCATCTCTCATTGTAGCACTGTTTTTTTCCTACCTTAGACTAATTCTAAGATTATTCTTTACTTGCTATTTAAGTGATGTGACTTACCATTGAACATAGTCTGATCTATTCAAAAACACTGAACTCTGTTTATAATTGCATGAAATATATAAGCATATGCGTTAAATATTTTTAAGTACACAGTGTTTTGTTTGTTTTTTTTGTTTTTTTTTTTTTTTTTTTGAGACGGAGTCTCGCTCTGTCGCCCAGGCTGGAGTGCAGTGGCGTGATCTCAGCTCACTGCAAGCTCCGCCTCCCGGGTTCACGCCATTCTCTTGCCTCAGCCTCTCCGAGTAGCTGGGACTACAGGCGCCCACCACCACGCCCGGCTAATTTTTTGTATTTTTAGTAGAGACGGGGTTTCACCATGGTCTCGATGTCCTGACCTCGTGATCTGCCCGCCTTGGCCTCCCAAAGTGCTGGGATTACAAGCATGAGCCACCGCGCCTGGCCTAAGTACACAGTTTTAAACTGAGTTTCTTAAAATTATTTGTTGATTATTTTAGTACTTAGAAGTATCATTAGTTTAAATAAATATATATACATGCATACACATGTACATATAATACATATATATTACATATGGGATATATTAAACATTTCCTTATTTAATATATCACATATGTACATGTAATACATATATAATATGTATGTGTTGTATATTATATACATATAATATGTATTATATGTACATCTGTGATATATTAAATATGGGAATGTTTGAAGACTAGAGAAAATTTTAGGATTGTTTTAAAGCCTTTGTGCAAGGTTGAATTAATCTACATCTAATGCTTCTTTTTTTTTCTTGAGACGAAGTCTCTCTCTGTCGCCCAGGCTGGAGTGCAATGGCACGATCTCGGCTCACTGCAACCTCTGCCTCCTGGGTTCAAGCGATTCTCCTGCCTCAGCCTCCCAAGTAACTGGGACTACAGGCATGCGCCACCACACCCACCTAATTTTTGTGTTTTTAGAAGAAATGGAGTTTAACTATATTGGCCAGGCTGGTCTCGACCTCCTGACCTCAAGTGATCCGCCAGCCTCGGCCTCCCAAAGTGCCAGGATTACAGGCGTGAACCACTGCACCTAGCCGATCTAATGCTTTTTAAACAAGGAAAACTTATATTAAACTTGGAAGCCTGATTGCTTGCCTTTTCTTCATTAGTAAGCTTAAGCAACATGGTCTGTATTACATGGGTGTCAACTTCTGATAGGAAATTGTTGGTGGTTATACTCCAAATTCAGTACGTGAAAACCACATTTTAATTACAGAGCAATATCTGCTATTGAAGGAAGAATATTTGCCATAAAGTTTAAAATGCATAGATCTTTTTCATTGAAAAGGAGTTAGCTGTCTTCTGAATGTTTCCATACAATTTAAAGGACAAAAGTACGTAGGCTTTGATTTGCTAAAAATTTTTTTCCTTGTGTTAATGGCACATTGACAAAACCTAAAAATGTTATTGATTTTTTAAAAATGCATATAGAAAGTTCAAAGTAAATTGCATCTTTTAAAAAGGAAGATTATAATTAACTGTAGATAATCAAATTTAGGGACAGTTTCTAATCGGTAATGTCTGAGATGGTTTTGAAGGTTTGAATTCTTTTTAATTTTAGACGTCTATGCCTTCATAATTAGAATTGGGAAGTTCTTGATAGTTTCAGCGTACTGTCAACACAATTTTCCATGTAATTTGCCGAGATCTGCTTTTTAGAGATAAGAGTAAGGAAAAGAAGAGAAGGAAATTTGATAATCTCTCCCTTTTATCTCTTTATAGGACTTATGGTTTTTCCAAAACCAGTGACTGCATTGGAATATACATTCAGTAGGTCTGATCCAACTTCGTATGCAGGGTACATTGAAGACCTTAAGAAGTTTCTAAAACGTGAGTATGTTTTCTTAGAGTAAGGTCGGAGATTTTAGTTACAGAAATTGGTACCAAATTGTGGGCCGGCCGCGGTGGCTCACGCCTGTAATCCCAGCACTTTGGGAGGCCGAGCAGGCAGATCACCTGAGGTTGGGAGTCCAAGAGCAGCCTGACCAACATGGTGAAACCCCATCTCTGTCAAAAATACAAAATTAGCCGGGCGTGGTAGCACACACCTGTGATTCCAGCTACTCGGGAGGCTGAGGCAGAAGAATCGCTTGAACCTGGGAGGCAAAGGTTGCAGTGAGCCGAGTTTGTGCCATTGCACTCCAGCCTGGGCAACAAGAGCGAAACTCCGTCTCAAAAAAAAAAAAAAAGTCTCGTTGTGATTACATTTAGAGACATCATTCTTAGAATGTGTATTACCTTTTATTTCCTTCTGTTAGACAACTGAGCAAGTGAATTTTATAATTACTTGTGAGACTCTTCTAACTATAGAAAGACACGGGGGCTTACTCATGGGCAGTAGATTTGATTTTTCTGTCTTATAATAAGGACACTAAGTTTCTTGAAATGTAACATTTATTCTGCATTAAAACTAAATAATTAATAGAGCAAATCTATATTGTATGAAATAGTGCCTCTGAGGATGTGGAGTTTTTTTTGCCATTTTATTTTATTATTTTTTGTAGCTGATATACATTTATGTTGAAATAGGTCAGTATAGTTATTGAGAAGGAAGAATCTTTTTTTTGTGCCAGGCATTCTTTTTTTTTTTTTTTTTATACTTTAAGTTCTAGGGTACATGTGCACAACGTGCAGGTTTCCAATATAGTGCTTGTGTGGGGGGTGGGAAATTATGTTTATTATTTTAAAGTTATGTCTGTGTCTGATTTTTAATATATCCGTTTTTCAAAGTTACCAGTTTGTAACACTCTTTGATAGCCATCCTAGCCCAGTTTTTCCTCCTGTTTTGCTTGGCCCAGCCATTTATGTGAATGGTGTTAACAGTCACATGAGTAATCATCAAATGTCCTGGCCTGCTGGCTCATGATCAGCTCATCTCTTCCTCGGCCACACACACCTGCAACTGCTCCCTAGAACATTACTTTATCTCATCTCCCACCCCGTCTTCCCTTTTATGTAGCTTAATTCCATGATTGTTACTTCATTTTTACTTTTACTGGTGCTCTAAAATCCCAGACCTCTCAGTCTTCATGTCACACCCTGTGGCAGAACCCCACTCCTGGATAAAGCCATATCTCATCCTTCTGTGCCCCTGCCCCTGAGCAGATACTGAGCAGGACTAATTAGCACTGTGAGTACTTGAGCACCTCCCTCAAATGGACTTGCTTAACTGCCTGGTAATCCTATGGAATCTGGATAATTCTCTGAAGGGATTATTTCCGACTTTCACTCAAGCCTCTAACCCCTTACCTTTTTCCTTACAACTCGCTGTCTTCATATAACCTGATTTCTTGCTTCAAGAGATAATAGAAGAACTCAGATGGGAGCTCCTCCAGTTTCTCCATTACCAGTAAAACAAATCTACAGTGGCAGCCATTTTGTCTGTCACATTCCTCCTGCTCTGATCGGGGGCTGCCCTTCCTCTCACCTGAGGCCACCTGTATCACTCCTGCTTTGGATCTCATCCTCTCTCAGTGTCTCAGAAACATACTATGTACTCTCTCTTCTTGTGTGTATTTAGCCTTTCTGTCTGTATTGGATCCTTCCTGTCAACTTGAAAAAATCTTCAACTCTCTCCTATCTTAAACCAAAAGCTGCTTCTGATCCCACATTATCTACTAGCTGTCTTCCTAAGTCTCTTTTCCATGACAGTTAAATATGTACTAACTATTTAAAAAAGACTTTTGTGAAAGTATTATCCATGGTTTAATAGCTTTAAAAGGTCTGCAATGAAGTGTTCCCTGCCCTCCTCCCTTCCAGCAGAAGTCCTATTAATTTATTGACATATTTTTTGAGGGCCTGCTTTGTGGCAGGCACTCATTTGGGTTCCAGCAATGAACAGAAGAAAAATTCCTGTCTTTCTGGAGCTTAGTCTCGTGGCGAATTAGAAGATAGTATGTCCTGAGGGGGAAAATAAAGCAGAAAAAGGAGATAGGGTATGTTGGGAAGGATTGTGGTTTTTACATGCAGAGTGGTCTAGGAAAGCCTTATTGAAAGGGAACCTTGAGGGAAGAGCTGAAGGAGTTGAAAGAACTAGCCATGGAAATCTCCAGCAGAGGAAGCAGTAGGTGCAAAGGCCCTGAGGCTTATGGTGCTGATGTGTTGAAGATTCATCAAGGAAGCGAGAGGGGCTGAATGGAGTGAGCCAGGGGAGAGTAGTAGGGGACTGAGGTTAGGGAGTTAAAGGAGGTCCAGACTGTAGGTCCTTAGAACCCATTGTTAAGTTCTTTGGCTTTTACAGTGACCACGATGGGGGATTTTAAGCAGTGAATAATAACATGATCTAATTCGAATTTTTAAAGGGTCCTGCAGGCTGCTCTTTGAAACTAGACTAGAAGGGGGGAATTGGGGAAGCTAGTTAGGCTATTACAGTAATCTAGGTAAGTGGAGATGGTGGCTTGGCAAGGGAGAGAGCAATGGAGGTTGTGAAAAATAGTCTGATTCTGAACACATTTCTTTTTTCTTTCTTTCCTTTGTCTATTTGTCTGAGATGGGATCTCTCTCTGTCACCCAGTGGCATAATCACAGCTCACTGTAGCCTCAGTCTCCTGGGCTCAAGTGATCCTCCTGCCTCAGCCTCTTGAGTAGTTAGGACTACAGGCTCACATCATCACGCCTGGCTAATTTTGTAATTTTTTGTAGAGCTAAGGTCTTGCTATGTTGCCCAGGCTGGTCTTGAACTCTTGGCCTCAAGTGATCCACCCGCCTCGGCCTCCCAAAGTGCTGGGATTACAGGCGTGAGCTACTGCGTCTGGCCTTTGGATGTGTTTTTGTTAGGGAATAACTTCATGCTTCTGAACTTTTTCTTATGGTGTTTTTCTTCCATATCTATAAATATTACACTTTTCCTGTTGGTTCTTGACTTTTTACTTTTATACGTTATCACTTTTCTTTATTAATTATTATTTATCACTTTTATACATTTTCTTAGTTCACATGTCTCAGACCTTCCCCCCTTTCTCAACTCAATAATAATTGATTACTATTTTTAGTTTCATTATTGGTTGCCTTTTTATACTTGGTCTTTATATCTTTTTCTATCATCTATAGATACTCTCTTCTGACTTCTTTATTTGTAAACTATCATTTGAGGTATTTTCTTGAGTCTCTTTTTTCTGGAAAACTCCTTCCTGGAGCCCTTTCCCTCCTGCTGCACTCTGTACTATTTCTACATCAGCCTTTTACTCCCAGCTGTCCTTTGGGGAACCTCCTTTTACCACTTGCTTTAGTTGGACCCACTGTTTCTTGGCTCTTGCCCTGCCCCCCCCCTTTTTAAATTATTTTTATTTTTTCTCTTAATTGACTCCTTAGTTTTGATGGAGTACATTCTCAAGTAATTTTATAAGAAAAGACACCTGAAATGTACATTTGAACCCTTTTATTTCTGAAAATGGCTTATTTCTGCCTTTATATTTGCTAGTTTACCTCCATATAGAACTCAGTTCTTTGTAATTTCCCTTTTTTCTTCTCTGAAAGTTTTTCATTTTCTTTTTCAATTTTCTTTATCTGAGTTCTAAAATTTCTATCTGGATTTCTGTCTGTAAAGTATTTTGCTGAGACTTGATTGCAGGTCTTTCAGGATGAAGACTTAAGTTCTTCAGTTCAGGGGAATTATCCTGTTACCACTTTGATAATTTCCTCAACTCAGTTTTCTGGTTTTCTCTTTCTAGAACTATTCTGTTTGTTGTGTCATAGACCTCTTGTTTTTCTCTTATTTTCTGGGGGCTTTACTTTAATTTTCAACTCCTTTTTGGTTTTTAAAATGTTCAGCTGCTGTCTATCCTTATGTGCTCCTTTTTCATGTTTGAAAGATACTATAATATATCTGGTTAAAAAATAATGTCTTCTCTATTTTTTTTCCTGCAGATACTAATTGGACTTAAAAAGTTTTATTTTCTTCCAATTATCTCTTTCCTTTAGGGTCATTCATTCCTCTTGTTATCTTGGTCTTTTTTTTTTTTTCCTTCATTGAGACAGTCTTACTCTGTTACCCAGGCTGGAGTACAATAGCTTGTTCTCAGCTCACTGCAACCTCCACCTCCTGGGTTCAAGCAACCCTCATGCCTCAGCCTTCCAAGCAGCTAGGATTACAGGCTTGCGCCACCACACCTGGCTAATTTTTGTATTTTTAGTAGAGACAAGGTTTCACCATGTTGGCCGGGCTGGCCTCGAACTCCTGGCCTCGAGTAATCTGCCCATCTCAGCCTCCCAAAGTGCTGGGATTTCAGGCATGAGCCACTGCGCTCGGCCTTTGGTCTTTCTTATTTTAGGCTTTCTTCAGATGCATAGGGCTCCTTGGTTACTCTGGGGTCAGTGACCTTTCTGTGTTCCCATCATGCCTTCTGCATAATCTTACTGGTCATCATACAGTTCCTTACACTTAATAGTATGGAAGTGGAAGTCAGCATAATAAGAAAGGTCACTGATGAACTGACCTATACCAACAGAGTCTATGCAGTAGAAGCCCTTGGGGAAACTGGTGAAGGACTTACTTTTTTTGCAGAGTGTTGGATGTCATGATGCTGTTTTGTTATAAAGTTTATCTCTACCCCCACAAAATACCTAATCATTCTTTGCTTTTAAATGAGTACATAGTCCCACAGTAACCTAGTTTCTGATAAGGTGAAACCAAACATTTTGACAGTGATTTTTTTTTTCCCCAAGATAAAGACTTTACACTTCCTTTTTGAGGCATACTCTTTGAAATTTGGTTATTTATTTATTTATTTATTTATTTATTTATTTATTTTTTGAAATGGAGTCTCACTCTGTCACCCAGGCTGGAGTGCAGCGGTGCGATCCTGGCTCACTGCAACCTCCGCCCTCTGAGTTCAAGCGATTCTCCTGCCTCAGCCTCCCGAGTAGCTGGGATTACAGGCGCCTGCCACCGCCCCCAGCTAATTTTTTTGTGTATTTTTAGTAGAGTCAGGGTTTCACCATCTTGGCCAGGCTGGTCTTGAACTCCTCATCTCGTGATCCACCCACCTCGGCCTCCCAAAGTGCTGGGATTACAGGCATGAGCCACTGCGCCCAGCCTGGTTCTTACTTTCATTGAATTCAGTACCTTTTTCTGGTACCAGTTGCACCCACACACCAATAGTTCTTACTGAGGCACTGTTATATCATATGTTAATTTTGTATTAGTAAGCATTGTCCACTAGATTAAGCTAATTGAGGGCAGGGGTCACATCAGGCTAGCTCACTTTGTGCCTCTTGGGCTAAACACTGCCAAGTACGGAGCAGAATTGTATTGTCTGTTGCATATTTCTCCTCCCTCTTCCCTCCCATTGCCAAGTTCTAACCATTTTACTCCTTTATCACTGTAAACTCCATCTCTGCTAAAAACCCCCTTGTATGAACTAGTCTCTCACCTGGGCTGCTTTAATAGTCTCCTAACTTGTTTTCCAGATCCTTTGTTTTTCTCTTCTGGACTGACCCTACAGAAAAGTCAGAGTTAATTTCCTAAGTATGTTCATACTATTCACTTGCCCTGGTTTAAAACATTTTAGTGGATTGTTAATTGATGTTTGGCAAAACACCCACCCACACCCCTTAAAATTCTTTAACATAGTTTAGAAGACTATATGGTCTGGCTTCCACCTTCCTTCATTGGAAGTGCTTCTCCTAGCTTCATTAACTCCCACATACCCTTCTGCATTCAGTTCAGTTGCTTTTTTTTTTTTTTAGTGTAGGTTGTCATAACACTATATCTTCATACCTCTGCAATTCTGATTTTATACTTACTTAATGTCTCTCTTCCCCACAAAACCGTAAGCTCCATGAGGGCAGCAGCAGTGCCTTTTTACATCCTCTCCATTGTGTCACCAAGCATGCAGAAGGCATTCAGATAATGCTTTGGCCGTGGCTGGTACCGCCACCTAATGGTGACAGAAGAGATGGATCTATAATCCAGTTTGTATGATTATTGAAATGCAGTAACTTTAGAGCACTAGTTAGCTGTTAAAAGGTAAAGGGGCAAACTTAACATTCTTTCCCTAAAGTTATCTGGTAATTGACATTGCTGTTTTTGTGTTTGAAGAACATTTTCCAAAGTTTAATATATTCCTGGTTGTTTTTAATACCTTTTTTGGCTGATCTAGCACACATGTATGTTTCCTTTTTAGCATATACTTTAGAAGAACAGAAGAACCTCACAGTCTGTCCTGATGGAGCACTTTTTGAACAGAAGGGTCCAGTTTATGTTGCATGTCAGTTTCCTATTTCGTTACTTCAAGCATGCAGTGGTATGAATGATCCTGATTTTGGCTATTCTCAAGGAAACCCTTGTATTCTTGTGAAAATGAACAGAGTACGTACATATTTTATCTCTGCTGCTGCTTTTTTCTAATATTCTCTTTTAAGGAGGCAACTATTTTTAGGTTGTTTGGGTTGGGTTAACGCCTTCCTTATTAAAAGTTATCATTTGGGGGGTAGCTTGCTTTACAGGCTAGCAGTAATGTTTATTGATCACTGGAAGAAAGTTTATATGGCAAAAACAAAAAAAGGAGGTTCATAGATTAATCATGCAGTAAGGAGTTAAAGTAACGTAAACTTTTCTTCTTTGGAAATACCTATATGCATTTCAGCACAGATTAATGCTCCAAGGGGCAAATGTTCTCCTTGTCATAACCAAAGCAGAGACTTGTTAGGGTGCAGTGCTCATCTGTGAATCCTGTGTTGTAAAATAATTTAAAATTCCACAGACTCCAAACTTATTTAACTTTTTCGAAATAGTAGCAAAGCATAGTTTTATAGTATCAGTATATGTATATGTAATTAAATAACGGAAATACAAATAAAACCCCATTCTAACGAGTTCAGTGGGATGTTGCAGTTGTATCCAAAGTAGCAGCATTTTGCTGTTTTACAGAAGGGTGCCTAAATTGTATAGTAATGAGCAAAGGAAGAAGCTAATGTTCTCTGTCTGACAGGAATAATGAATTAGGGTCATTGTGCAAAGGAAGATGATACGGCTTTTCTTGAGTCATGAAGTGATCCCTAGCCCCCGTGCCTTGCTGCTCTGTAAATGTACTTCAGAGTTGTGTTCTGATGTACTTACTCTTTTGAGGCCTGTAAGGTCTCCCTTGAAGAGTGAAGTCTTTCCTGGTCATTTAAAACCATGATGCAGACTTCTCAAAATCAGGAGTTTATAAATCACTGAAGTCATCATTGGTGAGCAAATTGCCACCATCCCTAATAAAAGTAAAATTTGGATCTTTTGAAGTTGACACTGCTAAATAAGGAGCTTCCCTATAGGGAGAACCAGCTAGGCCCTGAGGTGCCCAGACTGACACCCCTCCAACCTCTGCTTCATCCCTTTGGGAGGCCTTGGACAACTGACAGCTTCCAGATTGTCCCATAGCATTCTAGGTGCTCAGTAAATGGTTAGTGGGATGTTTCAACCAGACTTCATTCAGAATTAAGAATTGAAGTTAACAAAGTAAGCTGAAAGTAATGTGAAACTAGATGATCTAGTTTATAAAATGAATTAAGTTTGTTTTAACAGAGATGCCTTTTTTAATCCCAGTCTACTAGAAGTATCCTCACGACATCTAGATTGCTGAACATTTGTTCCCAGTAGAAAGCCAGGGGAGGATCAACCTTCTGGGTTTGTTTTCTTTCTCAAAATGGTCTCCTTGAATGATAATGGTCTGAGACCATGCTTGCTGATGACTCAGGGCATGGCTTTGTCAGGAGGACAGCATCAGACACACAGGAATTAGTGATGAGATGAGCTTACGTAGTGTAGCAGGAGATTTCATATCAGTGTAGTTCCCAGTTAGGGCGCAACAATACTTGTCTTTTGAGAGGAATATTTAGATTTTACGTGCATTCACATGGAAACTGCATATAACTTCAGAATGCCAAAAAATTACCTCACAAAATGTATAAATATGTTAGGATTCAGTTCTGTCAGCTACATACATGAAAGGAGTCTTAAAATAGGGCTCTCCCAATGCGTGCCTTTTGGGGAGCAGATGGGTTGTGAGATACAGTGAGGCTCAGTGGGGCCCTCATGGAAACACGGAGAGTGTGACCTAATATAGTTTCGTGAAGAACAGTTAATTATTATGCTTCTGCAGTTCTTATTATATACATTAAATTATTTGTTCATATAAATATTAATAATTAGATTTAAGGGTTTCTGTCTGTTTCATATTTTAAGAGTAGCAAAGGGTACTTTTGTTTCAGTTCTTTGGTAACTTATTTATTTTCTAAATTGCCCCAGTACAGTAATAAGATATCTGATTGCTGAAGTTATTTTATTTAAAAGTTCATTTTAATACCCTCAAATAAGATTAAAGTAAAAGGCAGATGTAACTCACTGGGTTAATATACAGAGTTGGTGTGAATCTCAAAGTCTTCATCCCTTGTTCCCAGCAACGGAGGGAGGAAGTTCCATTGCATACTTACGTGAAGTTTAAATTTATCACTATTTCTTAACCTTAGATAATTGGATTAAAGCCTGAAGGAGTGCCAAGGATAGATTGTGTTTCGAAGGTTAGTATTCAAAAAGTAACTCCTGTTAAATCTTTGATGTTTCTTAAAATACTTTAAAAGTCTAATGATTTAGTCATCTTTTTTTCTTCCCTGTCACATTTTAAAGTCCTTTGTAGTGCCTTAGAATAAAATTCCACCAACCTTTTTGAGAGTAGTCTTTCTCTTCCTTAATGATAATTCAGAAAGACATTTTCCATGTGTATTTAATTTTGCACACATTGCCTTTATTTTCACATATACCGTATTTCATCAATTCTAAGATTCACTTACTTTCTGCCAGCTCAGTAACACTGAAATTGGGATTACCCTTATAATTGATGGTGTCTTAATACTGTATCATGACATTTTTCTCTTTCTTAATAGTTAGTTGGCGTGCTAGTCATCAGTGCTATCTGAGATTTGATGAAATATGGTGCATTTTCCTTAAGGTAGAAGCATTATTTATCTCCCCTATCCCTACTTAATTTTTTTTTCCAGAGTACTGTGCAGTTTTCATCTCATAACTTTCTTTTGTTTTCTCTCCATGCTGCAAATGCCACTAAGACAAATAATGTAAAAGATGGGTAAGAGTTCTGAGGAGACATTAAGTTCTAAATTGATCATTGTGCTGAATATTAACATTTCAACTCTGATTGTATGGCAGAAATATTTTACTTAAAATGTTACATTGAAATCACTTTTAAAGTTGTGAAAAAAAATTCTTTTCACTGTTAATGGACTTTCTTATTTGGGCAGAAACTTCTTGCTCAGTGGTCCTCAAAGTTGATCACTCATCAGAATCACGTTGGCTCGTTGGGTTCCGTTCCCGGTGTTTCTGACTCAGTAGGTCTGAGATAGGGCCCAAAATCTGCATTTTTTTCCTTTTTTTTTTTTTTCTTTTAGACGGAGTCTCGCTCTGTCGCCCGGGCTGGAGTGCAGCGGCGCCATCTTGGCTCACTGCAAGCTCCGCCTTCCGGGTTCACGCCATTCTCCTGCCTCAGCCTCCTGAGGAGCTAGGACTACAGGCGCCCGCCACAGCGCCCGGCTAATTTTTTTTTTTTGGTAGAGACGGGGTTTCGCCATGTTAGCCAGGATGGTCTCTATCTCCTGACCTCGTGATCCGCCTGCCTCGGCCTCCCAAAGTGCTGGAATTACAGGCGTGAGTCACCGCGCCCGGCCCAAAATTTGCATTTCTCACTGAAGTTTCCAGGTGATGCTAATGCTGCTGGTCTGAGGCCCACATTTTGAGAACTCCCGATTTGGAGTGTCCCTATTAATTTTTTAAGAGTATTTATTCACTATTTAGAGTAGCATAAAAAGCCAGGAAGTTTATGGTTTCTCATCTGGGTTGAAATTATATGTGTGTGATCACTGGCAATTCACTTTACCTCCTTGTGCCGCAGACAGCTGAATGGGAAACTTGTACAAAAAAGCCAGAGTCAGCTGGGTGCGGTGGCTCACGCCTGTAATCCTGGCACTTTGGGAGGCTGAGGCAGGCGGATCACGAAGTAAAGAGATCGAGACCATCCTGGCCAACATGGTGAAACCTCATCTCTACTAAAATACAAAAAATTAGCTGGGCATGGTGGTGCGCGCCTGTAGTCCCAGCTACTCTGGAGACAGAGGCAAAGGAATCACTTGAACCTGGGAGGTGGAGGTTGCAGTGAGCCGAGATCACACTTCTGCACTCCAGCCTGTTGACAGAGCAAGACTCCGTCACACACACAAAAAAAGCCAGAATCTCACTTAAAACCAGATACTACATCTAAGCTTTTCTTTTCTTTTCTTTTCTTTTTTTGAGATGGAGTCTTGCTCTGTCGCCCGGGCTGGAGTGCAGTGGCGTGATCTCAGCTCACTGCAAGCTCTGCCTCCTGGATTCACACCATTCTCCTGCCTCAGCCTCCCGAGTAACTGGGACTACAGGCACCCGCCACCACACTTGGCTAATTTTTTGTATTTTTTAGTAGATGTGGGGTTTCACTGTGTTAGCCAGGGTGGTCTCGATCTCCTGACCTCGTGATCTGCCCGCCTCGGCCTCCCAAGGTGCTGGGATTACAGGTGTGAGCCACCACGCCCAGCTGAGCTTTTCTTGATAAATTCTTTTAAAAATCTAGTGGGCAGCATATACTATTGTCAGCTCTCAAGTCAGAACATTATAGCCTACAAGATACATTTAGAAAAAATGTTGGGTAACCCTTTATGATCCTCAGGGCTTGTTCACAAAGCTTTCTGGTAGAAAGTTCTTGGGGCTTGGATGCTAGGCTTCAGCTGGGTAGAAGTGCTAATTTCATGACAGTGCGCCTGTATACAGGAGCCTGTGAGCAGGCTGCATAGATAAGCTTGGATGGAGTGCTGGGTCTACAAAGCCAATACCACCTAAAGGGAAAACACATTCAAGCCAGAAGCGCAAAAGCTTTAAATTGTGTAAACCTTTGGTCAGTATAAACAATTCCATATACCTCTTCCTTTTTTTTTTTTTGAGATGGAGTCTCTCTCTGTTGCCCAGGCTGGAGTGCAATGGCGTGATCTCGGCTCACTGCAACCTTTGCCTCCCGAGTTCAAGCAATTCTCCTGCCTCAGCCTCCCGAGTAGCTGGGACTACAGGCACGCGCTATCACGCCCGGCTAATTTTTTGTATTTTAGTAGAGATGGGGTTTTACCATGTTGGCCAGGATGGTCTCGATCTCCTGACCTCGTGATTCGTCTGCCTCGGCCTCCCAAAGTACTGGGGTAACAGGCGTGAGCCACTGCACTCGGCCCCCTTAAGGTTTTAAATGCATTTTTCTTCTTGTTTATCTATTATGTATCCTTCACTTCTAGAATAGTTGGGGGAAATGTTAATGAAAAATCCAGATTTAATGATTCGGATTTCAGTTAGCTTTCCCTTTTGCTTTGGAGAGATGTGTGTAAAGTACATAAAATAATCAAAGCAGGTGGGTTTTTAATTTTGTTTATTTAGTTGTGGATTTTTTATTTGTTTTTAGAAAAACACAAAAGTGGAAGAAATGTTTGTAAAATTTGGCATTTATTCCCTATTCTAGTCACAAGTAGTAAACCAGTTAGAACCCATAAATTTTAGAAGTGTGGCTCTCCAGAACAGATGGAAGCATTTACTACGTATCATAATTGCAATTTTCTATTAGATTTGTCTATATCAAGCGTTCTTTAAATTCTTTAGTTCTTTTATGTAATATATATGTCTTTTATTTTGTCTTGTATTGATTTTGTTCTGCCTTGATTGTTTTTATACAGGTTAGAGTACTGAAAATACAAACACTGAACATACCCTTGGAGGTGCTTTTTCTTTTTTCTCTCTCTCTCCATAGAGACAGGGTGTCGCCATGTTGCCAGGCTGGTCTTAAACTCCTGGCCTCAAGCGATCCACCCGCCTCTGCCTTTGAAAATGCTGGAATTACAGGTGTGAACCACCACAGATGGCCAAGGTGGCCTTTTATATTATCAACTTAAAAGATGATCCCTGCAAAAGATGTAATTTTCATATTTGTCGTTTTTTTCTCAGTGTTTTATTTTCTTACGAAAATGAATCATATTAAGAAAATCAAAAATGGGAAGAAACAAAATGCATTAATTTTTAAACTCCATTTTGTTTCAGTGGAACTTAGTGACCATCAGTAGGTTCTTAGAGTTAGTTGCTCATAGGTTACAATATGATGCAATTGCTGGGCACAGTGGCTTACACCTGTAATCCCAGCACTTTGGGAGGCCAAGGTAGGCAGATCACCGGAGGTCAGGAATTCGAGACCAGCCTGCCCAACATGGTGAAACCCCGTCTCTACTAAAAATAAAAAAGTGAGCCTGACGTGGTAGCATGTGCCTGTAATCCCAGCTACTCGGGAGGCTTAGGCAGGAGAATCGCTTGTACCCGGGAGGCAGAGGTTGTAGTAAGCCATGATCGCGCCACTCCACTCCATTCTAGGCAACAGAGCAACTCCATCGCAAAAAGAAAAAAAAATATATGCTATTCCTATACTTAGAAAATTATGACATATATGCTTCACCCTGAGTATCTCATTATTATTCAGATACTCATTTTAATATTTTACAATTTCTAAATGTTTATTTTCACAGAAGGTATAAATTAAAAGATTAAGAAAAATCCTGCCAAGATCACAGTTTAGGCACACACTGAGAGAGCAGTTGAGCGTCTGCCACACCTGTGTGAGCACCTGGCCTTAACTCTGAGCCCCAGTGCCCTGCTCTGTAATTGATGCTGCTCACTAAGGCTTGTTAGGCCTAAAGGAGGGAAGTGTAAGCTAAGTTGGTATCTGGTGGGAAACCCACTCTGGGTTGAGTGTGGTGGCTCACGCCTGTAATCCCAGGACTTTGGGAGGCCGAGGCAGGTGGATCACTTGAGGTAAGGAGTTTGAAACCAGCCTGGCCAACATGACAAAACCCCATCTCTACTAAAGATACAAAAATTAGTCCTGCATGGTGGCGCACACTTGTAATCCCAGCTATTCAGGAGGCTGAGGCAGGAGAATCACTTGAACCTGGGAGGAGGAGGCTGCAGTGAGCCGAGATCGGGCCATTGCACTCCAGCCTAGGCAACAGAGTGAGACTCTGTCTCAAAAAAAAAAAAAAGAAAAGAAAAAAGAAACACACTCCAAGATACTCAGTAAACTGTTTCTCAAAGAAAATCCTTTTTTTCATTTTGCGGAAATCTGTTCTGTGAATGAAGGTCATATATTAAGGTAAAATAGGTTCAACAAAAGCAATTAATGCAGAAAAGCACTGATATCAAAGTGACTAGTTTTTCTCTAATATAAAATGTTATCTTTGATTTTAAGCTTATTTTTTAAGTTAAAGAGTACAAATGTAGGGTAGAGTTTGAGTAGTGACTGAAAATGGCTTTTGCGATTTCTCCTAGCATTGTTACTTCCTACCCTTTCCACATGTTCTTCATCTGGATCATTAGAGCTTGTCTGGTGGGTGGGGTGCATCATCACTCTGTCCTTTGTGCTGTCTGGCCAGTGCCTTTCATCTGTTTCTCACCCCACCCCACAGCCATAGGCTGCTTCATAATGAAACGAAATGAGCAGAATCTAGAGCTCCTTAGAGTGGATTCTTAGTTTTGCTTTATGCTGTTTCATGTGTGCTTTCAACCCTGTCTCAAAAAAATTTTTAATATATATATAAAATTCAAGTATTTAGTAATGTTTTATTTTAACTAGTGTTCCGTAAACCCAGCACTGATTTTAATCAGTCTGTGTTACAAAGTTACACTCATTAGAATTAGGCCCATTTGGAAAGTGTTACATGCGAATTTTCATAAATTGCTTATTTATCATGAATAATACTAGAAATAACTAATAGCATGAATTAATTGGATTATAGGTGATGCTTGATTTGTATGTTGGTAAACATGGAATTCTAGTAGACAAGTAATACTTAATGATTTATATATGCTCATAAATTTATTCCTGATAAATACAGTATTTAAATTTGTCGAGGAGAGTTTTGCTTGGAGTACCTTAAATTTTCCCTCATGCTTCCCCTCTGGTTGCAGTTGTGGTTATTAATCACATGACACTGACACCTGCTGTCTCCCAGGCCTGAGTGCTGCATTCTAGGTTGGCACCTTGTGGTGGCCGTTGCTTTCCAGTCTGGAAGCACAGCATTTTATTCATTTCAGGAAAACATCGGTCCTAAACCTGCTCGTGCATTCCTGCTGTTAGTAGGTAGAAAGGCTAGCATTTGGTATTTGGAGGGCAGATAAGATTTTACAGGAGTACATGAGTGGAACTGGCTATAATTAAGAAGGGACGCTCGTGAAAGAGAGTATAGAGTGTATCTGGAAGTGTAAGTATCAGGATAGTTCATGTGGAAGGGTTTAGTTAGATAATATTTGCAGTCAAGATGAGCAAGCTTCTCAGAAATACACTTGTAATGATAATATAGTTGGAGCAGCATTGTAATTTCTGCAAACTGCTCGTGATTGATATTCCTTTAATTATAAACATAGTTTTTACAAATTCTTTTTGTGACCTAAAGAGGATTTCTTTTGTTTTCAACTTTAGAATGAAGATATACCAAATGTAGCAGTTTATCCTCATAATGGAATGATAGACTTAAAATATTTCCCATATTATGGGAAAAAACTGCATGTAAGTATTGAGAAGTTCTGATGTGGTGATTACTCTTTTGGGAAGCTGGAGCATGTGTTGACATACCACGTACCACTTGTCTGGGGTAGGTAGACGCCAGCCCTGTTTACTTTGTGCATCATCTATTCAGGTTTTGTTTTATTTTAATGGTGATGGTAAATGGAGTTCCCACATCTACAATTCAGAACACAGAACCCAAGAAGATACGTTAAGTTAGATGATTATTTCTAAAATATTATTTTCTTTTTCATTATAGAGGTAGTAGTAGGTGCTTATGTAGAGAAAGTAGAAAAGTACTTAAAAAGAAAATCAAGGCCGGGTGCGGTGGCTTACTCCTGTAATCACAGCACTTTGAGAGGCCAAGGAAGGGCGCATCACCTGAGGTCAGGAGTTCGAGACCAGCCTGGCCGACTTGGCCTCTCTACTAAACCCCCCTCTCTACTAAAAATACAAAAATTATCTAGGCCTGGTGGCGTGCGCCTGTAGTCCCAGCTACTCCGGGAGGCTGAGGCAGGAGAATCGCTTGAACCCAGGAGGTGGAGGTTGCAGTGAGCCAAGATCGTACCACCACACTCCAGACTGGGTGACAGAATGGGATTCTGTTCCCACCACCAAAAAAATAAATAAAAAGAAAAGAAAATCAAGGCCTGGCGCGGTGGCTCACCTGTAATCCCAGCACTTTGGGAGGCCAAGTCGGGCAGATCACGAGGTCAGGAGATCAAGACCATCCTGGCTAACACGGTGAAACCCCGTCTCTACTAAAAATTACAAAAAATGAGCTGGGCGTGGTGGCAGGCGCCTGTAGTCCCAGCTACTTGGAAGGCTGAGGCAGGAGAATGGCATGAACCTGGGGGTCAGAGGTTACAGTGAGCTGAGATCACGCCGCTGCACTCCAGCCTGGGCAACAGAGCGAGACTCCGTCTCAAAAAAGAAAAAAGAAAATCAAAAGCTCATTGCGGCCGGGTGCGGTGGCTCACGCCTGTAATCGCAGTATTTTGGGAGGCCGAGGCGGGCAGATCACCTGAGGTCGGGAGTTCTAGACCAGCCTGACTAGCATGGTGAAACCCCGTCTCTACTGAAAATACAAAAATTAGCTGGGCATAGTGGCGGGTGCGTGTAATCCCAGCTACTCGAGAGGCTGAGGCAGGAGAATCACTTCAACCTGGGAGGCAGAGATTGCGGTGAGCCAAGACTGCACCATTGCACTCCAGCCTGGGTGACAAAGCAAGACTCTAGCTCAAGAAAAAATAAAAAATAGGTTAGTGGACTAATGAGTTATCATAGGAGTGGGACTAGCGGCTTTATAAGAGGAGAAAGAGAGACCTGAGCTAGCAGGTTAGCATGCTCAGCCCCCTGGCCATGTGATGCCTTGCACCACCTTGGGACTCTGTTGAAAGGACCTATCAGCAAAGAAGGCTCTCACCAGTTGCAGCTCCTTGATCTTGGCCTTCTCAGCCTTCATTAACTGTAAGAAATAAATTCCTTTCTTTATCAATTACCCAGTTTCAAGTATTGTGTTATAAGCAACAGAAAACAAAGACAGTAGTACAGTTAACAAGGAAGTTAACATACAGTACTCTTATGAATCTGTTGACTTTGTTGAAAATCCATCAGTTGTTCCAGTAGTATTCTTTATAGTAAAAGACAAGAGTGTTTTCCTGATCCCAGATGTCATACTGTTAACATGTTTAGCAACCTATAATCAGGAATATTTCCTCAGTCTGTTTCATGCCTTTGTACTCTTCAAAAATAAGTACAGGTCTTTGGTGGCTTATTTTATGTTCATTAGTTTGAGTTTGGTGGTTTTTCATGATTAAATATAGGTTGTGCATTTTGGCATGAGTGCCTCAAAAGAAATGTTGAGTTCTCAGAGTGTCAGGAGGGACATGGTATCATTTCATTCCATTAATGGTGATACTACCTTGATTCCTTGGTTAAGGTGGTATCAGCCAGGTTTCTACAATATAAAGTTACTTTTTTTCCTCTGTCATCAATAAGTATCATGTGGGGAGAAAAGAAAAAAGCTCGTTACTGCCTGGTGCGGTGGCTCACACCTATCATCTCAGCACTTTGGGAGACTGAGGCGGGCGGATCACCTGAGGTCGAGAGTTCGAGACCAGCCTAACCAACATGGAGAAACCCTGTCTCTACTAAAAATAAGAATTAGCCGGGCATGGGGGCACATGCCTGTAATCCCAGCTACTTAGGAGGCTGAGGCAGGAGAATCCCTTGAACCTGGGAGGCGGAGGTTGCAGTGAGCCAAGATTGTGCCACTGCACTCCAGCTTGGGGAACAAGAGCAAAACTCCGTCTCAAAAACCAAAAAAAAACAATAAATAACAAGAAATAATAATAAAATCTTTTAAGTTCCATAAAGTAGAAATACATTACAGTCAATACATTGTGATTACAATGCAATAAAACCAAAGATTATTTAAAAGACCCTTCTATATGAGGGGAGGGACAAGTGGAAACAGATGAAAAGGTAAATTAAAATCAAGATTATAGAATATTAAAAAGTAAGGCTGGGACTGGGCACAGTGGCTCATGCCCGTAATCCCAGCACTTTGGGAGGCCGAGGTGGGCAGATCGCGAGGTCAGGAGTTTGAGACCAGCCTGACCAACATGGTGAAACCCTGTCTCTACTAAAAATACAAAAATTAGCTGAGCATGGTGGCACACTCCTGTAATCCTAGCTACCCAGGAGGCTGAGGCAGGAGAATCGCTTGAACCGGGGAGGCAGAGGTTGCAGTGAGCCGAGATTGCACCATTGCACTCCGGCCTGACAACATAGTGCAATGTCTCAAAAAAAAAAAAAAAAAGGCCGGGTGCAGTGGCTCACGCCTGTAATCCCAGCACTTTGGGAAGCTGAGGCAGATGGATCATCTGAGGTCAGGAGTTCAAGACCAGCCTGGCCAACTTTAGTAGCAATGGAAAAGCCCTGTCTCTACTAAAAGTAAAAAAATTAGCTGGGTATGGTGGTGGGCACCCGTGATTGCAGCTACATGGGAGGCTGAGGCAGGAGAATCACTTGAACCTGGGAGGTGGAGGTTGCAACGAGCTGAGATGGTGCAACTGCACTCCAACCTGGGCAACAGACTCCATTTCAAAAAAGAATATTAAAAAATAATGATAAGGGTCGGGTGTGGTGGCTCATGCCTATATTCCCAAGCACTTTGGGAGGCCAAGGCGGATAGATCACGAGGTCAGGAGATCAAGACCATCCTGGCCAACGTGGTGAAATCCCGTCTATTAAAAACACAAAAGTTACCTGGGCATGGTAGCAGGTGCCTGTAATCCCACCTACTTGGGAGGCTGAGGCAGGAGAATCACTTGAACCCGGGAGTCAGAGGTTGCAGTGAGCCGGGATTGTGCCACTGCACTCCAGCCTGGGCAACAGAGCGAGACTGTCTCACACACAAAAAAATAATAATGATAATAGGCTGGGTGTGGTGGCTCACACTGGTAATCCTAGCATTCTGGGAGGACAAGGCAAGAGGATCACTTGAGCTCAGGGGCATGAGCTGTCACACCCAGCCAACATTTTTATCAGTAATTACAGGTATGGACTTACAGCTCCAAAAAAATTAAAAAGAATGCAGAGAACAGAAAATAATAGATCTAAATTTTTTTCTAAATTTACAAGCCACGTGTGGTGGCTCACACCTGTAATCCCAGCACTTTGTGAGGGCGAAGTGGATGGGCCATTTGAAGCCAGGAGTTTGAGACTAGCCTGGGCAGGGAGACCCTGTCTCTACAAAAAAATTTAAAAATTAGTGGGCTGTGGCGGCATATTCCTATAGTCCCAGCTCCTTAGGAAACTGAGGTGGGAGGATTGGTTGAGGCTTCAGTGAGCCATGATTGCACCACTGCACTGCAGCCTGGGCAACAGTCTCAAAAAGAAAATTTACAGAATAAGCCAATTCCTGGTAGAGAAAAGTATAAAGTTTCCATAGAGTTTGAATTAATATATTTTCCTTTTATTGCCAGGTTGGGTATCTACAGCCATTGGTTGCTGTTCAGGTCAGCTTTGCTCCTAACAATACTGGGCAAGAAGTAACAGTTGAGTGCAAGATTGATGGATCAGCCAACCTAAAAAGTCAGGATGATCGTGACAAGTTTTTGGGACGAGTTATGTTCAAAATCACAGCACGTGCATAGTATGAGTAGGATATCTCCACAGAGTAAATGTTGTGTTGTCTGTCTTCATTTCGTATCAGCCGGACCTTCCATTCTAGAATTATGAGATCACCTTGGAGAAAGGTGTGTGGTACATGACACTGGGTTACATCATAACGTGCTTCCAGATCATAGTGTTCAGTGTCCTCTGAAGTAACTGCCTGTTGCCTGTGCTGCCAGTGTACAGTCGCCAGATAGGGACCGGTGAACACCTGATTCCAAACATGTAGGATGGGGGTCTTGTCCTCTTTTTATGTGGTTTAATTGCCAAGTGTCTAAAGCTTAATATGCCGTGCTATGTAAATATTTTATGGATATAACAACTGTCATCTTTTGATGTCAACAGAGTTTTAGGGATAAAATGGTACCCGGCCAACATCAAGTGACTTTATAGCTGCAAGAAATGTGGTATGTGGAGAAGTTCTGTATGTGAGGAAGGAAAAAAAGAAAATAAAAGTGTATTTGAAAAATATTATCTTGGGTTCTTTGTAAAATTTATTTTTTGCATGCTGAATTAGCCTGGATCTTTTTGATTAAGAGCACAAACTTTTTTTTGTAAAACATGTAAAAAAAAAAAAAAAAAGCTGGGATTAATTTTTAGTGTTGGAACTGTCTCTTATTTTAGGCTGTAGATAAAATAGCATTTTTCGGTTAGCCAGTATGACTATGCACCTAATTTTTTATGAGATTAAATTCATAAGACTTAATTTGTACAATAGTTTGTGAAATATCTTGTTACTGCTTTTAGCAGACTGTGGACTGTAATAAAGTATATAAATTGTGAAATATAAAAACTCAGAACTTATTCAAAGCTTCAAAGCAAACAACAGTTTTGTGTAAGCATTCTTTCCCCTCCAGTGTTAGGTGTGTTCTTGGTAGGATTATTCCTCATAATTTGGGCTGCTTGGCTGAGAAAGTTGTGCTTCCCATATGATCTGTGTTGCTTCTTGTTTTTTTCTTAAGGCTATTGTTTATTGTTACGCCTGTAATCCCAACACTTTGGGAGGCCAAGGCGGGCGGATCACAAGGTCAAGAGATCGAGACCATCCTGGCCAACATGGTGGAATCCCGTCTCTACTAAAAATACAAAAATTAGCTGGGCGTAGTGGTGCGTGCCTGTAGTCTCAGCTACTCGGAAGGCTGAGGCAGGAGAATCACTTGAACCCAGGAGGCGGAGGTTGCAGTGAGTTGAGATCACACCACTGCACTCCAGCCTGGTGACAGAGCGAGAGTCCGTCTGAAAAAAAACCAGCAAAGCAGATATTCTTGAGGTTTTCTTTGTGGTGGTGCAAGCCAGAAGGGGTGGGACCCAACCCAGCTGGCTCAAGAATGGCCGTTTGGAGTAAACGTGAGGGCTCTGGGTGGCCTTGCCTGGCCAGATGGGCCTTGGCCTGGCGGCAGCCTCTGCCCTTTAATAGCGGGCACTCAGCCCCACGTGAGAGCTCTACTTGTTCCTCTATCACTAAAATCATAGTGATAAGAGATTTTCACTGAAGGAAATTATTGGAGTAATTACAGCAAACCTTTTCTGGATTTTGATTTTCTTCTTTATGCTATCTCTTAAGAGTGTAAAACAAGGATAAAAGAATGCTATGATGTGAGAGAGGTGACATGACTTTAGTTGGGCCAGTGTGACCTCATCCTCAAGAGCTGTAAACTTTGATGCCTGTGAAATTAATGTTAAGTATTCTATTAAATTGTATATTTGAGTCTTTTGAAGTAAACATGGATGGAATTTCTGTTTTAATAAGCTTAGATAAAAGACTCATTCTCAATACACAAGAAGAATTGAGATGGCATCCAACATAGGGTGGGTGTTGGAAATAAAAATGGCACACACATGTAAGTCACTAAAGCATCTTGTATGCCTCCCTGGTTCAGAAGTTTGGACATGGATCAGCCCCTGACTGCCCAGTGATCTTAGCTGATCTCCCCAACTTTTCCTGGCTCTGCTTGCTTCATCTATCGAAATTAAGGCAGTTTAACAACAATTTAGCAGACCTGCTATATACCGGACTGGATCAGCCAGACTTTGAGGATACAGAGATGAAAAGACATGGTTTCTCAAAGATCTTAAACCAGGAGGGAACAGGCTCTGAGACACAGCACGTGGCGTGATGATGGTGATGGCGCTGACATGCAAGAGGCCATGAGGGTGGGGTAAGATTAGATTATTCCAAAGGTCCCACCCTTCCCTAAAGTTTATTTTTGTGAAAGATCTCAAGAGATAGGTGGTGCTTGATGGAGGAGGAAGAGTGGCTGGGAGCTGGGCCTGTATGGGCCGGGTAAGGACTGGACTCGGAACGAAGGATGCCTGAACACAGCTGGAGTCCGCCTTTCTGCTGCTGACTTCGAGTTTTCCTCAGCATATCAGGATGTGCTTACAGATCACCTGGGTATCGCATTAAAATGCAGATTCCAGTTCGCTAGGAGGGATTCTATAGATGTAGCAACTCCAAGGTAATACCACTGCTCATTCACAGACCACAGTTTGGAAGGGACCGAAGACAACCAGCTTTGCATCCTTGGCCATTGAGCCTAGCACCAATTTGATTTAGTAGATGGAGAAGATTGAGCCATCATTTGACTTTAGCTGATATTTGGAAGTGTGTGCACTCCTGCTACCTGGCCACCTGCGTGGGCAAGAGAACCCTGAGAATACCCAAGGGCTACGCCACTGGCGCTTGGGAGAACGGGAGTGGTGGTGCTTCTGGTCTTGCTGCCCGGCAGGTCACATTCCCAGGTTGAGCTGAGGGAGTGTGGGGTGAAATGAGGTGTGTCCCCATGTTTTTCCCCATTAGCGTTTATCCTTTTTTCTGGGTGGCTGAGAACAGCTGGGGATGGTGTGGAAAGATAGTTTCCTGAGGAATGATGCGCGTCCTCAGATGAGAGAGGCCATATAGCAGTGCGGGTGGTGGGCGATGGCTAGAGGGGATGAAACAGCGAGAGCTGGGGAGGAGGAACCCAGTGGGGTGTGGTTGGCGGAGATGGCCAAAACTTCAGCTGGAGCACTTCAGAGCACCCTTCAGAGGCGATTCATCCCGAACTGGACCTGTTGGTGATGAAGTCACTGTGGTAGGCAGAATTTCGGCCCCCATGACCTTCACCTTCTGAGGCCATGCCCGTGGTTATGCTTTATCACGTGGCAAGAGGAGCTTTGCAGATGAAATTAAGGTAACTGGTGGGTTGACCTTAAAATAGGGAGATTATCCTGGATTATCCGACGGCCCAGTGTGATCATGGGAGCTGTAAGCAGAACTGAGACCTGAAGCCTCTGGGTTTGGACACATGCTTGCTGTTTTCAATGTGGCTGTGTGGGAAGCGGAAGGAAGTGCATTCTGCCAACAGCCAGTGAGCTTGGACGCCAGATCTTCCCCAGAGCCTTAAGAGCCCAGCCCTGAGGCCCTGCAATGAGGACCCAGCTGGGCTACACTGTGCCCAGACTGCTGACCTACAGAAATGGGAGGTTACGAATATTGTTTTAAGCCACCAATTTCGTGACAATTTGTTATGGAGGCAAATAGAATGCTGATATTGTCATCTTCTCAGTGACGATTACTACTACAACCCAGTGCTTTTCAAACTGATCCATCAAGGGCTCCTGTTTAAAATGCAGATTCTGATTCGGCAGTGTCCAGGGTAGGGCCCGAGATTCTGCTTCCTAACAGGCTTCCAGGTGCTGCTGTTGCTTCAAGGGCTACACCAGAGCACAAGGCCCTTTTGTGTATGATTGTGGTTGGTGTAATGCCTGGAATTCAGAGCCCGGGTAAGGAGGGAGGAAGAGGGATCTGAGAGAAGAAAGGCCTAGGATAGAATTTGTTCAGCTATGAAATAACACGGAGGCTGCGGAGAGGTGCCCTGTGTTGGGCCCCTGGCTTTCAGACACTAAGCTTTGTCAGTGTGGTCTCAGAGCCCGGGTTGGATGGGACATTTTCACTTCCTTTGCTATTTTCTGTGGCCCCGTGGGAGGACGGGCCTACAACCATGAGTCCAGCTTCCTGAGGATGGCATGGTTCAGGCCTATTAATGGGGTCCTTGTCAGCACCCTCTTGCTCCTAACTGAATAGGGTGAGGTTCTGGGGACCACTGGCTTGGAGATGAAGAGAACTCACCTCATCTGTGCAAAGTTGCTATCATGTCATTTAGTGAGATATTTCATTTAAAAAATTAATTTAGGGCTGGGTGTGGTAGGGCACACCTACAGTCCCAACTACTTGGGAGGCTGAAGCAGGAGGATCGCTTGAACTCCTGGGAGATCACAGTGAGACCCCATCTCTTTAAAGAAATATTGAGGCTGGGTGCAGTGGCTCCCACCTGTAATCCCAACACTTTGAAAGGCCAAGGCGAGTGGATCACTTGAGGTCAGGAGTTCAAGACCAGCCTGGCCAACATGGCAAAACCTCATCTCTGCTGAAAATACAAAAAACAAAAAAGTAGCCTGGCGTGGTGGCATGCACCTGTAGTCCCAGCTACTCAGGAGCCTGAGGCAGGAGAATCGCTTGAACCCAGGAGGCAGAAGTTGCAGCGAGCCGAGATCACACCACTGCACTCCAGCCTGGACGACGGAGTGAGACTGTCTCAAAACAAAACAAAACAAAAACTATATATATGTATTCTACCAAAATTCACTTTAAAATGTGTATTGAGGCTGGGCGCTGTGGCTCATGCCTGTAATCCCAGCACTTTGGGAGGCCAAGGTGGGCGGATCACCTGAGGTCAAGGAGTTCAAGACCAGCCTGACCAATATGATGAAACCCCGTCTCTACTAAAAATACAAAAAAGTTACCTGGGCGTGGTGGCAGGCACCTGTAGTCCCAGCTACTCAGGAGGCTGAGACAGGAGAGTCACTTGAACCCAGGAGGCGGAGGTTGCAGTGAGTGGAGATCGCGCCCTTGCACTCCAGCCTGGGTGACAGAGTGAGACTCCGTTTAAAAAAAAAAATGTGTATTGAGCACCACTGTGTGCTAGGCACTGTGCAAGGAGCCTGGGATACACGGGGATCAAAACATAATCCCTGCCTTCATGGAACTTACAGATTAGCAACTACCACGAGGCCCAGGCTGCTTCTGCCTGGTACTCTGGGTTGTGGCTGTCCTCTTTGTTCCTAAGGGATGGAGTCAGTTTGGCATGCTTCAGTCTCCAGCTGGCCCAGGCCTGCCCTCAGCCAGCACTCTGCACTCTCCACACCGTGAAGCCTCTTAGAAGACATGCAGGAGCTGTGTTTCCATGACTTTACATCCAGAGCCATCCAGTGGGAGGGCAAGACCCTTGCCTACACACAGAGTCTTCAGGGCACTTTACTCTTTAAAAATACCCAAAGGCCACTTTGGGAAGCCGAGGCGGGCGGATCACGAGGTCAGGAGATCGAGACCACGGTGAAACCCCGTCTCTACTAAAAAAAAAAAAATGCAAAAAAATTAGCCGGGCGTGGTGGCGGGCGCCTGTAGTCCCAGCTACTCGGAGAGGCTGAGGCAGGAGAATGGCGTGAACCCGGGAGGCGGAGCTTGCAGTGAGCCGAGATCGCGCCACTGCACTCCAGCCTGGGTGACAGAGCGAGACTCCGTCTCAAAAAAAAAAAAAATACCCAAAGGCCCGGGCGCGGTGGCTCATGCCTGTAATCCTAGCACTTTGGGAGGCCGAGGCGGGTGGATCACAAGGTCAGGAGTTCAAAACCAGCCTGGCCAACATGGTAAAACCCCGTCTCTACTAAAAATACAAAAATTAGCTGGGCGTGGTGGCGGGCACCTGTAATCTCAGCTACTTGGGAGGCTGAGGCAGGAGAATCATTTGAACCCAGGAGGCAGAGATTGCAGTGAGCCGAGATTGCACTACTGCACTCCAGCCTGGGCGACAGGGTGAGACTCCATCTCAAAAAAAATAAATAAATAAAAATGAAAATACCCAGGGCCAGGCGCGGTGGCTCATACCTGTAATCCCAGCACTTTGGGAGGCCCAGGCGGACAGATCAGGAGGTCAGGAGATCGAGACCATCCTGGCTAACATGGTGAAACCCCATTTCTACTAAAAATACAAAAAATTAGCTGGGCGTGGTTGCAGGTGACTGTAGTCCCAGCTACTCGGGAGGCTGAGGCAGGAGAATGGCGTGAACCCGGGAAGCGGAGCTTGCAGTGAGCTGAGATCACGCCACTGCACTCCAGCCTGGGCAACAGAGCGAGCCTCCATCGCAAAAGAAAAGAAAAGAAAAAAAGAATATCAGCCGGGCGCGGTGGCTCACGCCTGTAATCCCAGCACTTTGGGAGGCTGAGGTGTGTGGATCACCTGAGGTTAGAAGTTCGAGACCAGCTTGACCAACATGGTGAAACTCCATCTCTACTAAAAATACAAAAAAATTAGCCAGGTGTGGTGGTGCATGTCTGTAATCCCAGCTACTCGGGAGGCTGAGACAGGAGAATTGCTTGAACCCAGGAGTCGAAGGTTGCAGTGAACCAAGCTTGCGCCACTGCACTCCAGCCTGGGCAACAGGGGAGACTCTGTCTCAAAAAAAAAAAAAAGAATATTGTGATGTGTATAAGCGTGTTGCAAGAAACAAAGATATGGCCGGGCGGGGTGGCTCACACCTATAATCCCAGCACTTTGGGAGGCCGAGACGGGTGGATCACCTGAGGTCAGAAGTTTGAAACCAGCCTGGCCAAAATGGCGAAACCCTGTCTCTATTAAAAATACAAAAATGAGCTGGGCATGGTGGCACACGCCTGTAATCCCAGTTACTCGGGAGGCTGAGGCAGGAGAATCACTTGAACCCAGGAGGTGGAGGTTACAGTGAGCCGAGATCGTGCCACTGCACTCCAGCCTGGGCAGGCGTGGTGGCTCATACCTGTAATCCTAACACTTTTGGAGGCCGAGGAGGGAGCATCACTTGAGGCCAACAGTTTGAGACCAGCCTGGGCAACATAGTGAGCCCACATCTCTACAGGAAATTTTACAAATTAGGTGGGCATGGTGGTGCACACCTGCAGTTCCAGCTACTAGAGAGGCTGAGGCAGGGGGATCCCTTGAACCCAGGAGGTCAAAGCTGTGGTGAGCTATGATTGTGCCACTGCACTCCAGCCTGGGCAACAGAGGGAGACCCTATCTCTAAATGAATGAATGAATGAATAAATAAATAAATAAATTTGAGGGAACCCATGTTTTACGCTGTGTCCAGCCACAGAGCCCTCATTAGCCCAGACACATCCCCTGAGCTCCTACCGGCACCTTCATCAGGAGCCCCAGCCAGCTTGGAGACTTCCTCAGGGCTTGTGACACTTCCCTGGGGGGAAGAGAAATGCATCTTGCTCAAAGATGAGTTAATTCACTCACAGACTAACAGTCAAAAGAGTTTTATCCCCAAAGAAGTAGCAATAAAATAAGCCAATCCAAGGGGGGAAAAACGGACTCTTCGGGAGAGGGAGGAGTATAGAACCTTAACAGCTCCAGCCCATGGATTCTAGAGACCGAATTCCTCATCCTTTCATCCCAAAAGAGGTGCGCCACTGGCCTATGAATACACCTGTGGGTGCAGAGAATAGGAGGGAAACACTCTGTGCGCAGTACAGGAGGCCTTTTTTTTTTTTTTGAGATGGAGTCTTGCTCTGTCGCCCAGGCTAGGGTACAACGATCTTGGCTCACTGCAACCTCCACCTCCTGGGTTCAAGCGATTCTCCTGCCTCAGCCTCCCGAGTAACTGGGACTACAGGCGTCCGCCACCGCACCTGGCTAACTTTTGTATTTTTAGTAGAGACGGGGTTTCACCATCTTGGCCAGGCTGGTCTCGAACTCCTGACCTCATGATCCACCCACCTCGGCCTCTGAAAGTGCTAGGATTACAGAGGTGAACCACCGCACCCGGCCTCCACTTACCTTTTAAGCCAGGGCTCTCGGCCACGCGCAGTGGCTCACGTCTCGGTGAAACCCCCTCTCTACTAAAAAAACAAAAATTAGCCGGGCATGGTGGCGTGTGCCTGTAGTCCCAGCTACTCAGGAGGCTGAGGCGGGAGAATCGCTTGAACCTGGGAGGCGGAGGTTGTAGTGAGCCAAGATCGCACCACAGCACTCCAGCCTGGGTGACAGAGTGAGACTTCATCTCAAAACCAAACAAAAAACAGCAACAACAACAACAAATTATGCCAGGCAAGGTGACTCATGTCTGTAATCCCAGCATTTTGGGAGGTCGAGCTGGGTGGATCACGAGGTCAGGAGTTCAAGACCAGCCTGGCCAAGATGGTGAAACCCCGTCTCTACTAAATTTCATGCGCGTCCGTGTGAAGAGACCACCAAACAGGCTTTGTGTGATATTTTATTTCACCTGGGTGCAGGCGGGCTGAGTCCGAAAAGAGAGTCAGCAATGGGTGGCGGATTATCATTAGTTCTTATAGGTTTTGGGATAGGCGGTGAAGTTAAGAGCAATGTTTTTTGGGCAGGGGTGGATCTCACAAAGTACATTGATCAGTTAGGGTGGGGCAGAAACAAATCACAATGGTGGAATGTCATCAGTTAAGGCTATTTTTACTTCTTTTGTGATTCTTCAGTTACTTCAGGCCATCTGGGTATATATGTGCAGGTCACAGGAGATACGATGGCTTGGCTTGGGCTCAGAGGCCTGACATTCCTGCCGTCTTATATTAATAAGAAAAACAAAACAAAATAGTGTTGAAGTGTTGGAGCGGTGAAAATTTTTGGGGGGTGGTATGGAGAGAGAATGGGCAATGTTTCTCAGGGCTGCTTCAAGCAGGATTAGGGGCGGCGTGGGAACCTAGAGTGGAAGAGATTAAGCTGAAGGGAGGTCTTGTGGTAAGGGGTGATATTGAGGGGATGTTAGAAGAAACATTTGTTGTATAGAATGATTGGTGATGGCCTGGATACGGTTTTGTATGAATTGAAAAACAATGGAATAAGAGAAGGAGAAAAACAGGTATAAAAGGTCTAAGAATTGGGAGGACTCAGGACATCTGATTAGAGAGTGCCTAAGGAGATTCAGCATAGTCCTGCCAGCAAAGATTATTCACTTCAAGAGTTAAGAGGCAGTTTGGGGATAGCACGAGGAGATATCAGCTGTGATGGCTTGGAGAAACAGTGCAAACCAGCAGTGTAAACAAGAGCAGGGCATGTGTGAGTAGTTGAGAACGGTGAATAGGAGTATGACTAGACAGAAGATAGTAGGGATGACAAGTTTTTTGGGGCACAGTCTAAGTTGGTCTGGTGTCTGGAATGAGACTGGGGCCTAATAAAAAGGAGCTCAAATGGGCTGTACCTTGTAGCATTCCGAGGACAGGCCTGAATTCTGAGAAGCGAAAGTGGTAAAAGTATTGTCCAGTCCTTTTTAAGTTGGTGGCTGAGCTTGGTGAGGTGTGTTTTTAATAGACCGTTAGTCTGTTGCTGAATACTAAGAGCCTGAAAAAATGCTTGGCTGATTTGACTAATAAAGGCTGGTCTGTTATCAGACTGTATAGAGTGGGAAGGCTAAACTGAGGAATTATGTCTGACAGAAGGGAAGAAATGACTGCGGTGGCCTTCTCAGACCCTGTAGGAAAGGCCTCTACTTATCCAGTGAAAGTGTCTACCTAGACTAAGAGGTATTTTAGTTATCTTACTCGGGGCATGTTGAGTAAAGCTAATTTGCTGGTCCTGGGTGGGGGCAAATCCTTGAGCTTGATGTGTAAGGAAGGGAGGGGGCCTGAATAATCCATGAGGAGTAGTAAAATAGCAGATGGAACACTGAGAAGTTATTTCTTTGAGGATAGATTTCCACGATGGAAAGGAAATGAGAGGTTCTAAGAGGCGGGCTAGTGGCTTGTACTAGAGCATAGCCTGCCTTTGCTGGTGTGTGGCGATTAGGCCTGGTGGAACTGCCATCAATAAACTAAGTGTGATCAGGGTGAGAAACAGGGAAGAAGGAAATGTGGGGAAATGGGGTGAATATCAGGTGGATCAGAGAGATACAGTCATGGGGGTCAGGTGTGGTATCAGGAATAATGTGGAGGCCAGATTGAAGTCCGGGCCAGGAACAATGGTAATTGTGGGACTTAACAAAGAGTGAGTACAGCTGAAGGAGCCAGGGAGCAGAAAGTATATGCGTAAAATAGATTTTAGAAGTTATGAGAAATGTAGAGAGTGAGTTGAGCATAGTTTGTGATTTTGAGGGCCTCTAAAATTATTGGGGCAGCAGCAGACGCTGCACGGAGACATGATGGCTAGGCTAAAACAGTAAGGTCAAGTTATTTGCAAAGAAAGGCTACAGGGTGCGGTCCTGGCTCTTGTGTAAGAATTCTGACCGCACTAACCATGCCTAGGAAGGAAAGGAGTTGTTGTTTTGTAAGGGATTGAGGTTTGGGAGATTAATCAGACACGATCAGCAGGGAAAGCACAAGCACGTGTGTTTTTATGAGAATTATGCCAAGATAGGTAACAGATGAGGATGAAATTTGGGCTTGACTAAAGTAATGGGGGCTGTCTGTGAAGACTTGCAGCAGTACAACCCAGGTAATTTGCTGAGCCTGATGGGTGTCAGGGTCAGTCCAAGTGAAAGCGAAGAGAGGCTGGGATGAAGGGTGCAAAGGAATAGTAAAGAAAGCATGTTTGAGATCCAAAACAGAATAATGGATTGTGGAGGGAGGTATTGAGGATAGGAGAGTATATGGGTTTGGCACCATGGGGTGGATAGGCAAAACAATTTGGTCAATAAGGTGCAGATCCTGAACTAACTTGTAAGGCTTGCCTGGTTTTGGGACAGGTAAAATGGGGGAATTGTAAGGAGAGTTTATAGGCTTTAAAAGGCCATGCTGTAGCAGGCGAGTGATAACAGGTTTAACCCTTTCAAAGCATGCTGTGGGATGGGATATTGGCATTGATTGGGGTAAGGGTGATTAGGTTTTAATGAGATGGTAAGGGTGCATGATCGGTCACCAAGGAGGGAGTAGAGGTGTCCTATACTTGTGGGTTAAGGTGGGGGGATACAAGAGGAGGATGTGAAGGAGGCTTGAACTGGGGGAAAAGGTGGCAATGAGGTGTGGCTGTAGCCCAGGAATAGTCAGGGAAGCAGATAATTTAGTTAAAGTGTCTTGGCCTAATAAGGGAACTGGGCAGGTGGGGATAGTAAAAAGGAGTGCTTAAAAGAATATTGTCTAAGTTGGCACCAGAGTTGGGGAGTTTTAAGAGGTTTAGAAGCCTGGCCGTCAATACCCACAATAGTTATGGAGGCAAAGGAAACAGGCCCTTGAAAAGAAGGTAATGTGGAGTGGGGAGCCTCCGTATTAAGGAGGGGACGGACTTACTCTCACTGTGAGAGTTACCCAGAGCATCTGTGATGGTCCTGTAGGCTTCCGAGGCGATTGGGCGGTGTCAGTCTTCAGCTGCTAAGCCGAGAAGATTTGGGAAGGAGTCAGTCAGAGATCCTAGGGCCGGAGGCCCAGAGGCTCTGGGAGTGGCTGCCAGGTGAGTTGAACAGTCCGATTTTCAGTGGGGTCCCACACAGATGGGACGTGGCTTAGGAGGAATCCCAGGCTGTGGGCATTCCTTGGCCTAGTCGCCAGATTTCTGGCACTTGTAGCAACCTCTTGGGGGAGGCAGGCCTGGAGGAACGCCTGGCCACTGCAGTTCAGGCATTTGGAAGTTCTTGTGTGCTGGAGATATGGCTGGGGTTTGTCTCACAGTGGAGGCAAGGAATTGCAACTTTTTTCTATTATTGTACACCTTGAAGGTGAGGTTAATTAAGTCCTGTTGTGGGATTTGAGGGCCAGATTCTAATTTTTGGAGTTTTATTTAATGTCGGGAGCAGATTAGGTAATAAAATGTATATTGAGAATAAGACGGCCTTTTGACGTTTTAGGGTCTAGGGCTGTAAAGCATCTCAGGGTTGCTGCCAAACAAGCCATGAACTGGGCTGGGTTTTTATATTTGATGAAAAAGAGCCTAAACGCTATCTGATTTGGGATAAAGAAAAAGGAGCATTAACCTTGACTATGCCTTTAGCTCCAGCCACCTTTTTAAGAGGAAATTGCTGGGCAGGTGGGGGAGGGCTAGTCTCGGAACGAAACTGTAAGCTGGACCAGGTGTGAGGAGGGGAGGTGATAAAAGGATTATGGGGTGGAGGAGCAGAGGCTGAGGAAGAATTGGGACCTAGCTCAGCCTGGCGAGGAGGGGAGAGGTCAGATGGGTCTGTAGAAAAGGAAGATTCGAAAGACTCAGCAATGCTTGGGGTTGGGACTGAGGGGACAGGCGGGAGGGAAAGGAGGAAGATTTGGGACAAGTTGCATTGGGCACAGAGACTAGGAAGGGACTGATGTGTAAAAGAATGCCTGGACGGGATTCTTTTACACATCAGACCATTTGCCTATTTTTAAACCTCAGACCATTTGCCTATTTTACGACAAGAATTATTTAGATCTTGCAGGATGGAAAAATTCAAAGTGCCGTTTTTCAGCTATTTGGAACTACTGTCAAGTTTGTACTGGGGTCAAGCAGCATTGCAGAAGAAAATAAGATGCTTAGATTTTAGGTCAGATGAGAGTTGAAGAGGTTTTAAGTTCTTAAGAACACAGGCTAAGGGAGAAGAAGGAGGAATGGAAGGTGGAAACTTGCCTATAGTGAAGGAGGCAAGCCTAGAGAAAAGAATAGAGACACGGAGAAGGGGTGGGGGGGGTTCTTGCTGTCTAGAAAAGCAGAGAAGGGGTTGGGGCAAGGAAATAAGGGATTGGGGTGCACAGATATAAGACGTTTGGGCATGGAAATAAGGGATCAGGGTGCAAAGAGGTCAGGGTGCGGAAATAAGCTATTGGGGGTTCTTGCCGCCTAGAAAAGCAAGACTTGCAGCTAAGGGTGAAGGAGAAGGGGTTGAGGGGTACTTGCCCCTGCCCCAGGAAAGCAGAGAAGGGGTAGAGACACGCAGAGAAGGGGTTGGGGTACTTGCCCCTTCCCCAGAAAAGTGGGACTTGCTGCTAAGGGTGAAGGACCAAGGCAGGCATCCCTGTGTGATCTGACACCTCTGAAACATGGGTGAATAATCAGAGAGGCGTTCCTGCAATGATTAAACACCAAGGGAAGGATGCCTTCCCTAGTCCGTGACTGGCGCCGGAGTTTTGGGTCCACGGATAAAACGTGTCTCCTTTGTCTCTACCAGAAAATGAAAGGAATTGAAATTAAGAGAAGGGAGAGATTGAAGTGTGGTGCCAAGATTGAAAGGAGAAAGAGGTTGAGGGGTAGTGAGGGAAGTTGGAGAAGAGAGTTAAAAGAGGCCGCTTACCAGATTTGAAATTGGTGAGATGTTTCTTTGGCTGGTCGGTCTGAGGACCTGAGGTCGTAGGTGGATCTTTCTTACGGAGCAAAGAGCAGGAGGACGGGGGATTGATCTCCCAAGGGAGGTCCCCCGATCCGAGTCACGGCACCAAATTTCATGCGCGTCCATGTGAAGAGACCACCAAACAGGCTTTGTGTGAGCAACATGGCTGTTTATTTCACCTGGGTGCAGGCGGGCTGAGTCCGAAAAGAGAGTCAGCAAAGGGTGGTGGATTATCATTAGTTCTTGTAGGTTTTGGGATAGGCGGTGGAGTTAGGAGCAATGTTTTGGGGGCAGGGGGTGGATCTTGCAAAGTACATTCTCAGGGGTAGGGAAAATTACAAAGAACCTTCTTAAGGGTGGGGGAGATTACAAAGTACATTGATCAGTTAGGGTGGGGCAGAAACAAATCACAAAGGTGGAATGTCATCAGTTAAGGCTGTTTTTACTTCTTTTGTGGATTTTCAGTTACTTCAGGCCATCTGGATGTATACGTGCAAGTCACAGGGGATGCGATGGCTTGGCTTGGGCTCAGAGGCCTGACAGAGGTATCTTATAGTTGCGGGTTAAGGTGGGGGAATACAAGAGGAGGATGCAAAGGAGGCTTTGGATTGGGAAGAAGGGCGGCAATGAGAGGTAGCTGTAGTCCAGGAATAGTCAGGGAAGCTGATAATTTAGTTAAAGTGTCTTGGCCTAATAAGGGAACTGGGCAGGTGGGGATAACTAAAAAGGAGTGCTTAAAAGAGTATTGTCTAAGTTGGCACCAGAGTTGGGGAGTTTTAACAGGTTTAGAAGCCTGACCATCAATACCCACAGCAGTTATGGAGGCAAAGGAAACAGGCCCTTGAAAAGAAGGTAATGTGGAGTGAGTAGCCTCCATATTGATTAAGAAGGGGACAGACTTACCCTCCACTGTGACCCTCCACTGTGAGTTACCTGAAGCTTGGCATCTGTGATGGTCTACGGGGCTTCCGAGGCGATCAGGCAGCGTCAGTCTTCAGCCGCTAAGACAAGAAGATCTGGGAAGGAGTCAGAGAGCCTTGGACCGGAGTTCCAGGGGCTCTGGACGTGGCTGCCAGGTGAGTTGAACAGTCCGATTTTCAGTGGGGTCCCACACAGATGGGACACGGCTTAGGAATCCTGGGCTGCAGGCATTCCTTGGCCCAGTGGCCAGATTTCCGGCACGTGTAGCAAGCTCCTGGGGGAGGAGGTTCTGGAGGAACACCTGGCTGCTGTGGTTCAGGCATTTGGAAGTTCTTGGGTGCTGGAGATGTGGCTGGGGTTTGTCTCACAGTGGAGGCAAGGAATTGCAACTTTTTTCTATTATTGTACACCTTGAAGAGAGGTTAATTAAATCTTGTTGTGGGGTTTGAGGGCCGGAATTTAATTTTTGGAGTTTATTTAATGTCGGGAGCAGATTGGATAATAAAATGTATATTGAGAATAAGACGGCCTTTTGACCTTTTGGGGTCTACAGCTGTAAAGCGTCTCAGGGTTGCTGCTGAATGAGCCATGAACTGGGCTGGGTTTTTTATATTTGATGAAAAAGAGCCTAAACGCTATCTGATTTGGGATAAAGAAAAAGGAGCATTAACCTTGACTATGCCTTTAGCTCCAGCCACCTTTTTAAGAGGAAATTGCTGGGCAGGTCAGAGAGGGCTAGTCATGGAATGAAACTGTAAGCTGGACCGGGTGTGAGGAGGGGAGGTGATAAAAGGATTATAGGGTGGAGGAGCAGAGGCTGAGGAAGAATTCGGACCTAGCTCGGCCTGGTGAGGAGGGGAGAGGTCAGGTGGGTCTGTAGAAAAGGAAGATTAGAAAGACTCAGCGACGCTTGGGGTTGGGACTGAGGGGACAGGCGGTGTGTCCGGAATTGGTGGGTTCTTGGTCTCACTGACTTCAAGAATGAAGCTGCGGACCCTCGCGGTGAGTGTTACAGTTCTAAAGGCGGCGTGTCCGGAGTTTGTTCCTTCTGATGTTCGGATGTGTTCGGAGTTTCTTCCTTCTGGTGGGTTCGTGGTCTCGCTGGCTCAGGAGTGAAGCTGCAGACCTTCGCGGTGAGTGTTACAGCTCATAAAAGCAGTGTGGACCCAAAGAGTGAGCAGTAGCAAGATTTATTACAAAGAGTGAAAGAACAAAGCTTCCACAGTGTGGAAGGGGACCCGAGCGGGTTGCCACCGCTGGCTTGGGCAGCCTGCTTTTATTCTCTTATCCAGTGCCACCCACATCCTGCTGATTGGTAGAGCCGAGTGGTCTGTTTTGACAGGGCACTGATTGGTGCGTTTACAATCCCTGAGCTAGACATAAAGGTTCTCCACGTCCCCATCAGATCAGTTAGATACAGAGTATGGAACAAAGTTCTCCAAGGCCCCACCAGAGCAGCTAGACACAGAGTGTCGATTGGTGCATCCACAAACCTCGAGCTAGACACAGGGTGCTGACTGGTGTGTTCACAAACCCTGAGCTAGATACAGAATGCCGATTGGTGTATTTACAATCCTTGAGCTAGACATAAAGGTTCTCCAAGGCCCCACCAGAGCAGCCAGACACAGAATGTCGATTGGTGCATCCACAAACCTCGAGCTAGACACAGGGTGCTGATTGGTGTGTTTACAATCCCTGAGCTAGACATAAAGATTCTCCACATCTCCACCAGACTCAGGAGCCCAGCTGGCTTCACCCAGTGGATCCCGCACCGGGGCCGCAGGTGGAGCTGCCCGCCAGTCCCGTGCCGTGCGCTCACACTCCTCAGCCCTTGGGTAGTCGATGGGACTGGGCACCGAGAGCAGGGGGTGGCGCTCGTCGGGGAGGCTTGGGCTGCACAAGAGCCCATGGAGGGAGTGGGAGGCTCAGGCATGGCAGGCTGCAGGTCCCGAGTCCTGCCCCACGGGAAGGCAGCTAAGGTCCGGTGAGAAATCGAGTGCAGTGCTGGTGGGTTGGCACTGCTGGGGGACCCAGTACACCCTCGCAGCCGCTGGCCTGGGTGCTAAGCCCCTCACTGCCCAGGGCCGGCAGGACTGGCCGGCTGCTCCGAGTGGGGGGGGCCTGCCAAGCCCACGCCCACCCGGAACTCCAGCTGGCCCTCAAGTGCCGCGCGCAGCCCCGGTTCCCGCTCGCGCCTCTCCCTCCACACCTCCCTGCAAGCTGAGGGAGTCAGCTCCCACCTTGGCCAGCCCAGAAAGGGGCTCCCATAGTGCAGCGGTGGGCTGAAGGGCTCCTCAAGTGCCGCCAAAGTGGGAGCCCAGGCAGAGGAGGCGTCGAGAGCAAGCGAGGGCTGTGAGGACTGCCAGCACGCTGTCACCTCTCAGCGGGAGGGAAAGAAGGAAGATTTGGGATGAGTTGCATTGGGAACAGAGACTAGAGAGGGACCGATGTGTAAAAGAATACCTGGACATCAGGCACCTCAGACCATTTGCCCATTTTTCGACAAAAATTATTGAGGTCTTGTAGGATGGAGAAATCAAAAGTGCCGTTTTCTGGCCATTTAGAGCCATTGTCAAGTTTGTACTGGGGCCAAGCAGTGTCGCAGAAGAAAATAAGGTGTTTAGGTTTTAGGTCAGGTGTCAGTTGAAGAGGTTTTAAGTTCTTGAGAACACAGGCTAAGGGAGAAGGAGGAATGGAGGGTGGAAGCTTGCCCTTAGTGAAGAAGGCAAACCCAGAGAGAAGAGAGCATAGAGACACCGAGGGAAGGGGTTCAGGGGTTCTTACATTCCAGAAAAGCGAGAAAGGGGTCGGGGCATGGAAATAAGAGGTTGGGGCGCAGAAATAAGGGATTGGGGCGCAGAGATAAGAGGTCGGGTTGTGGAAATAAGCGATTGGGGGTTCTTGCCCCTAGAAAAGTGGGGCTTGCCGCTAAGGGTGAATGAGAAGGGGTTGAGGGATACTTGCCCCTCCCCCAGAAAAGCGGGACTTGCCGATAAGGGAGAAGGACCAAGGCAGGCGTCCCTGTGTGGTCTGACACCTCTGAAACGTGGGTGAATAATCAGAGGCGTTCCTGCAATGATTAAACACCAAGGGAAGGCTGCCTTCCCAGTCCGTGACTGGCGCCGGAGTTTTGGGTCCACGGATAAAACGTGTCTCCTTTGTCTCTACCAGAAAATGAAAGGAATTGAAATTAAGAGAAGGGAGAGATTGAAGTGTGGTGCCAAGATTGAAAGGAGAAAGAGGTTGAGGGATAGTGAGGGAAGTTGGAGAAGAGTTAAAAGAGGCCGCTTACCGGGTTTGAAATTGGTGAGATGTTTCTTTGGCTGGTCGGTCTGAGAACCTGAGGTCGTAGGTGGATCTTTCTTATGGAGCAAAGAGCAGGAGGACAGGGGATTGATCTCCCAAGGGAGGTCCCACGATCCGAGTCACTTAAGGGTGGGGGAGATTACAAAGTACATTGATCAGTTAGGGTGGGGCAGAAACAAATCGCAAAGGTGGAATGTCATCAGTTAAGGCTATTTTTACTTCTTTTGTGGATTTTCGGTTACTTCAGGCCATCTGGGTGTATATGTGCAAGTCACAGGGGATGCGATGGCTTGGCTTGGGCTCAGAAGCCTGACACTAAAAATACAAAAATTAGCCGGTGTATGGTGGCAGGCGCCTGTGACCCCAGCTACTTGGCAGGCTGAGGCAGAGAATTGCTTGAACCTGGGAGGCAGAGGTTGCGGTGAGCCGAGATCGCGCCACTGCACTCCAGCCTGGGTGACGGAGTGAGACTCTGTCTTAAAAAAAAAAAAAAAGTAAAGAAAATCTGTGGTTAACAGACTGTCAACTGCAGAGTGTGTTCTAATACTGTTTATTAAACATGACAAAGTCCTATAGAAAAATTAGAATTTTGCTATGCTATGGGATTATGCATGGGAAGTACTTTATGGGGTCTGGAATATATGATTTTATCATATGTAAAGAGATGTCAATTAAAATTGCTCAAATGACAGCTCATCTAACTTCAGATGAGGAGACTTGCTTGTCAGTCCATTGGTTGATACCCAGTAGTACTTTCTTTATTTTATTTTATTTTATTATTATTTTTTCTTGAGATGGAGTCTCGCTCTGTCGCCCAGGCTGGGGTGCAGTGGCGTGATCTCGGCTCACTGCAAGTTCTGCCTCCCAGGTTCAGGCCGTTCTCCTGCCTTAGCCTCCCTAGTAGCTGGGAATATGGGCGCCTGCAACCATGCCCGGCTAATTTTTTGTATTTTTAGTAGAGATGGGGTTTTACCGTGTGAGCCAGGATGGTCTTGATCTTCCGACCTGGTGATCCGCCCGCCTTGGCCTCCCAAAGTGCTGGGATTACAGGCATGAACCACCGTGCCCGGCCTCTTTCTTTTCTTCTCTTTTTCTTTTCTTTCTTTGTTTTTTTGTTTCGATCTTGTAGCCCAGGTGGCAGTGCAGTGGCATGATCTTGGCTCACTGAAACCTCCACCTCCTGGGTTCAAGGGATTCTCCTGCCTCAGCCTCCCGAGTAGCTGGGATTACAGGCTCGTGCCACCACGCCCAGCTAATTTTGTATTTTTAGTAGAGATGGGGGTTTCACCATGTTGGTCAGGCTGGTCTTGAATTACTGACCTCAGGTGATCCACCCACCTCGGCCTCCCAAAGTGCTGGGATTAGATGTGAGCCACCGAGCCCGGCTCACTGCCACCTCCGACTCCCTGGTTCAAGCGATTCTCCTGCCTCAGCCTCCTGAGTAGCTGGGATTACAGGCACACATCACCACGCCCAGCTAATTTTTGTATTTTTTGTAGAGACGAGGTTTCACCATGTTGGCCAGGATAGTCTCGATCTCCTGACCTTGTGATCCACCTGCCTCGGCCTCCCAAAGTGCTGGGATGACAGGCGTGAGCCACCGCGCCCGGTGTGCCCGTTTTACCAACTGCTGCAGCTGCTGCTGGGTTTCTCATCCCCTCAGCAGCACCACCAGCCCCTCCCTCAGCACCTGGAAGGAGAAACCTGGCGTCTTGCTGGTGGGCTACTGCCCTGCAGCACCTCCGTGGCTCCCTGGCTGATAACATAGGGGTGTTGTAAACTTACATTTCTGTGGTTTTCTGCCCATGTTGTTTCTCCCCAGACTTTTCTCCCATTTGCTTCTGTGTCATCTTGTGTTACGATGACAGGGAGTGGTCCCTGCCTGCCTCCCTGGCCAAGCCCCAGCCCAGCAAGTTGCTCATGCTGGGCCCTCCAGGCTCTGAGAAAACTTTCAGAGATTGGGGTAGGGAAGGAAATAGGTGAAAACCCTCTCTCCTCTGCAAGCTTACTTCTTTGGCCTGGCCCGTCTTTAACCTTCACAGTTTATGTATAGACAAGTCTCCCGGTGCAGGCCCAGCAGGCAGGTGACAGCCGCCCTTGCACGAGTCATCCTTTTTTTTTTTTTTTTTTTTTTTTTTTGAGACAGAGTCTGGCTCTGTCGCCCAGGCTGGAGTGCAGTGGCGCAATCTCGGCTCACTGCAAGCTCTGCCTCCCGGGTTCACACCATTCTCCTGCCTCAGCCTCTCCGAGTAGCTGGGACTACAGGCGCCCGCCACCATGCTGGGCTAATTTTTTTTTTCTTTTTTTTTTTTGTGTTTTTAGTAGAGACGGGGTTTCACCGTGGTCTCGATCTCCTGACCTCGTGATCCACCCGCCTCGGCCTCCCAAAGTGCTGGGATTACAAGCGTGAACCACCGCGCCCGGCCGCGCGAGTCGTCCTTAACCAAACAGTTTCAGAAATGTTTCTTGAGGAACTGTTTCCGGAAGCCCCGGAGCCTGTGTTGCCCATTGACAAGCCTTGTCGGTCTCAGAAGATACACTCCCGGGGTCTACATCCAGAGACCCGGCTGAGGACTGAAGCCCGGGGTTTCCAAGCGGCTGCCTTCTCCCGCCTGCAGCAGGGTCCGAGTCAACCGCCCTGGGGAAGGGAGCAAGGAACCCCCGCCGTGCTTTGTCCCCTGCCCCATTCCCCGAATGCCCGTCTGTTCAAAGAGGGTGAGAGGAGGGGGGAATACCAACTGCTCCGAGGAAAATGCAGTTCATCACATGCATCTTTGCACGCCTGTTTTTTTTTTTTGAGACGGAGTTTCGCTCTTGTTGCCCAGGCTGGAGTGCAAGGGCGGGATCTCAGCTCACTGCAATCTCTGGCTCCTGGGTTCAAGCGATTCTCCTGCCTCAGCCTCCTGAGTAGCTGGGATTACAGGTGCCCGCCACCATGCCCAGCTAATTTTTGTATTTTTAGTAGAGATGGGGTTTCATCATATTGGTCAGGCAGGTCTCAGACTCCCGACCTCAGGTGATCCGCCCGGGTGGGCATCCCGAAGTGCTGGGATTACAGGCCTGAGCCACTGCACCCGGCCTGCACAACCTTCAATCTGACTTTCAGGAGGTCTCTAGTTTTTGTTCTTAAAAATCATTTCCAAAAGCATTTATTGAAATAAAAGTATGTCATTCTTGTGTCCTTCCACCCCTTTTCTTTTTCTTTTTCTTTTCTTTTTTTTTTTTTTTTTGAGATGGAGTCTCCCTCTTTTGCCCATGCGGGAGTGCAGTGGCACGAAATTGGCTCACTGCAGCCTCCACCTCCCAGGTTCAAGCTAGTCTGTTGCCTCAGCCTCCCAAGTAGCTGGGATTACAGGTGCATGCCAACATGCCCAGCCCCTTCTTCCACTCTTAGTCATGACTTATAAACTGAGTTTTGGTAATACTTGAGGAAAGTGTTATTTAGCTGATGGTAAGATGGGCCAGAGTCTTTCATGCAGAAGAGCCACCACTGTTCTATTGTCAAAATGGCCTTGTCGTTACTCCAGTGACCTGTCACAAAAAGCAGACATGGCCAGGCACGGTGGCTCACTCCTGTAATCCCAGTACTTTGGGAGGCCGAGGTGGGTAGATCACTTGAGGTCAAGAGCTCAAGACCAGCCTGACTAACATGGCAAAAGAGTCTCTACTAAAAATACAAAAATTAGCCAGGTGTGGTGGCACATGCCTGTAGTCCTAGCTACTTGGGAGGCTGAGTCAGGAGAATTGCTTGAACCTGGGAGGTGGAGGCTGCAGTAAGCCAGGCATGGTGGCTCATGCCTGTAATCCCAGTACTTTGGGAGGCCGAGGAAGGTGGATCACGAGGTCAAGAGATCAAGACCATCCTGGCCAACATGGTGGAACCCCGTCTCTACTAAAAATACAAAAATTAGCTGGGTGTGGTGGTGCACGCCTGTAGTCTTAGCTACTTGGGAGGCTGAGACAGGAGAATCTCTTTTTTTTTTTTTTTTTAATTAATTTTTTTTGCACACAAAAAACAATAAACATTTTCTAAAAATACATACAAACAAAAAGATGCGTATCAAACATATTAGGAAGGTTGCACATGGGAAGTCGGGGAATAGAAATGGGGGGTGGGAGTTAAAATAAATGAGAGAGGGACTTTATATGGATCAGTGATAATAACTCAATCCTCTATTTGACAAAGAAGAGGGAGAAGGAAGAGGAAGAAAAAGAAAGTGGGATAAAGGATCAGAAAGGGAGGAAAATAGAAAAAATTAGAGTATGACTCCAGGGTAGACCTGTTTTGTTGTCACTGAGTTGGTTGGTTAGTTTGTTGTATTTCTCATGTTTCGCCAAGTTGGCCAGACTGGTCTCGAACTCCTAGCCTGAAGTGATCAACCCGCCTCGCCCCCCAGAGTGCCGGGACCACAGGCGTGAGCCACCACGTCCAGGCCCCACATTGCTTCTGGCCTCCGTGGTAGACCTCCCAGATGGAGCGGCCGGGCAGAGGTGCTCCTCACTTCTTCCCAGACACGGGGCGGCCAGGCAGAGGTGCTCCTCACTTCCCAGACGGGGCGGCCAGGCAGAGACGCTCCTCACTTCTTCCCAGACGATAGGTGGCCGGGCAGAGGCGCTCCTCACTTCCCAGATGATGGGTGGCCGGGCAGAGGCGCTCCTCACTTCCCAGACGGGGCGGCCGGGCAGAGGCGCTCCTCACCTCCCAGACGA
>NW_026652297.1:8591326-8626922 GCF_009828535.3 Hylobates moloch | reverse complement strand
CTGTTGCCCAGGCTGGAGTGCAGTGGTGCAATCTCGGCTCACTGCAAGCTCCGCCTCCCGGGTTCACGCCATTCTCCTGTCTCAGCCTCACGAGTAGCTGGGACTACAGGCGCCCGCCACCACGTCTGGCTAATTTTTTGTATTTTTAATAGAGACGGGGTTTCACCATGTTAGCCAGGATGGTCTCGATCTCCTGACCTCGTGATCCGCCCGCCTTGGCCTCCCAAACTGCTGGGATTACAGGCGTGAGCCACCGCGCCCGGTCAATTTTTTGTATTTTTAGTAGAGACAGGGTTTCACCATGTTGGCCAAGCTGGTCTCTAACTCCTGGCCTCAAGTGATCCGACCACGTCGGCCTCCCAAAGTGCTGGGATTATAGGCCTGAGCCATTGCACCTGGCCTATTGTTCTTTTTTTTTTTTTTTGAGATGGAGTCTTTCTCTGTCCCCCAGGCTGGAGTGCACTGGCGCGATCTCGGCTCACTGCAAGCTCCGCCTCCCGGGTTCACGCCATTCTCCTGCCTCAGCCTCCCGAGTAGCTGGGATTACAGGCACCCGCCACCACGCCCGGCTAATTTTTTGTATTTTTAGTAGAGACGGGGTTTCACCGTGTTAGCCAGGATGGTCTCGATCTCCTGACCTCGTGATCCGCCCGCCTCGGCCTCCCAAAGTGCTGGGATTACAGGCTTGAGCCACCGTGCCCGGCCTCCTATTGTTCTTTATCTTAATCCCAGCAGTGTGGGAGGCTGAGGTGGGAGGGTCACTTGATGCTAGGAGTTGGAGACCATCCTGGTCAACATGGTGAAACACCATTTCTATTAAAAATACAAAAATTAGCCGGGTGTGGTGGCACGTGCCTGAGGTACTCGAGAGGATGAGGCAGGAGAATCCCTTGAATCTGGGAGCTGGGGGTTGCAGTGAGCAGAGATTGCACCACTGCACTCTAGCCTGGGCAACAGAGACTCCATCTCACAAACAAAAACAAAAAAAGCCTTTTTTTTTTTTTTTTTTTTTTTTTTTTGAGATGGAGTCTCCCTCTGTTGCCCGGGCGGGAGTGCAGTGGTGTGATCTTGGCTCACTGCAACTTCCGCCTCCCGGGTTCAAGCGATTCTCCTGCCCCGTGTAGCTGGGATTACAGGTGCATGCCACCACACCCAGGTCATTTTTGTAGTTTTAGTAGGGACGGGGTCTTACCATGTGGCCAGGCTAGTCTTGAACTCCTGACCTCAAATGATACGCCTATCTTGGCCTCCCAAAGTGCTGGGGTTATAGGCATGAGCCACTGCGCCTGGCCTAACACCTCCTTTTTTAACTAAAAATGTCCCGACCCACTAGTAATGAGACTAACATTATTTTAAAGTGTTTATTTTTTTTCTATAATACATTTCATTCAAATCATAAAAGTCTGATACATTTTTTTTCTCAAGAACAACTTACACTCATTTGAGATGCTTTTTCTTTGTTTTAATCTTATACGATGGACAAAGATACACTTTAATGGACAAAAAAATCAGAGTTCATTACAAATACAGCTTCCCAGGCCCCACCTCCAGCGCTTCTGACTGAGTGTCTGGGACGCATCCTAGGATCGCAAAACTGTAAAATTCCCCCAGTCAACTCCACGACAGGCAGGCCTGGAACCACCCTTAGTGGAATACTACTTAGGACTTGTCTGTCATCTACCAGAAGCAATTTCAGGAAATCAGGAATAATTACGTATACAGAAATAGCTCTTCTATAAAATTTCCATATAAAAATAATAGTATTTATTTACAAAGTCTGAGATACTACAAAATAATATATCATATTAGGTTGTGTACTTCGGTCTAATAGAGGAAAGTCTACATTGGGCAAGTCAGATGTGGTGGTTGCATTTTCCTCTTACCCCTCGTTTACATTGCTTAAAGCATGTGGCACCACGATGTATCCTTCATGCAGAAAAAAGAACTACATTTTCTGGAAATAAAACCCAACAGCTCATAGTCAGAGTAAAGCATTTTCAGATGAAAAGGTGAACAACCTAGTGATTTGGGCTCATGGCCCACCTTTACCCACCTTTTTTTTTTTCTTTTGAGATGGAGTTTTGCTCTTGTTGCCCAGGCTAGAGTGCAATGGCACGATCTTGGCTCATTGCAACTTCTGCCTCCCAGGTTCAAGTGATTCTCCTGCCTCAGCCTCCTGAGTAGCTAGGATTACAGGCATGCACCATCACACCCGGCTAATTTTATATTTTTAGTAGAGACAGGGTTTCTCCATGTTGGTCAGGCTGGTTTCGAACTCCCGACCTCAGGTGATCCGCCCGCCTCGGCCTCCCAAACTGCTGGGATTACAGGTGTTAGCCACTGTGCCCGGCATACCCACCTCTTTTGTCCAAAACTCAAGGGTGATGGTGGTGAACCAAGTGCGCGAAGGAACTCAGTATTGAAACGTGATCCCTGGAGTGCAGCTGCCTGGGCAGCCAGTGCATATGGTTGGTGGGGGGTTCCATTTTTCAGGACACTGAGAGGTTGAACCTGTCATGGTACTACTGGGAAAAATAGAACTGCAACAAGCCCAGAGAAGCTATTCAGGAGAAAAGTAGCCCCATTGTCAGTGACGTTTTAGTATGAAAACCCTGGCCCCAGTGTGAACAAGCACAATCACCAGGACATGTGGCATGAAGCTGGGCCATGGTGAAGTATGGTGACAAATGGCATGCACTGAGGCATGACAAGGGATGAGTTTTTAAATCCAAACATGATCTGGGGAAGCTTCCCTGTTATGATTCGACAGACATGGGCAGCACCAGCTGGTGTGGTGTGGAAGGACCAGTTGGTCACTGAACTCCTTGGACCCCTGCCAATGGCCAGCATGGGGCGCCCTTGTCCGTGGACGTCTCAGCCCGGGGTTTTCTGACTTGAGAGAGGCCTAAACCTGACACCACAGCCTCATGCTGGGGCTCGGGAGAGGAGTCCCACTTCTGCCCCTCAGCTGTTTGGCACTTGGTGACACAGGACTGATGCTAATCCAAAACCCATCTGAGAGGACTGTGGTGACAGCGTGGCCCTCACGGAGGGAAGAAGCTCTGGGTTTTGGTGCAGGCTCTGCCACAGACAGGCTGAGGGATGGGATGCAAGTCAAGCTCTTGCTTGTTTCCCATCTCTAAATGAGCAGGGTGGGATCGATGTTCTCCCACATCCTGAGACCTGCGGCGAAGGGGCGGGGCCTGACCCTGAGCATCAGCTACGTTGGCCTCCAATGTAGCTATAAGCAGGGAAGACCAAAGTCTAACCTGCTGGAACAGCAAGGGGCAAGACAGCATTGACTTCAACAGGCCTTTTTTGTAAAGCAAAAGGTAAGATGATGAGATCCGGCCTTAGAGTCTGAGAACAGCTGCACAGAACACACATTTCAATGAGCACTTCCTTCTCTCTCAGCACCCTGGTGAATGGGTGTCAGAGAAGTTTCTGGACCTGTCAGGGACTCCCAGCGTTTAGCCAGAGGGTCAAAGTGTTGTGCCCACTCACTGTTCTTTAGCATACTGTGGAGTGAGACATGTGGGAAAATCGGATCCCAGCGATTACCTAAGCGTAACTTCTCAGAGACATTTTGGTTAAGGGACTATTTCCTGAGAAATGTTATAATTTCTGTGGGTATTGAGCTTGAATTTTTTTAAATCATAAAATCTTAGGCTGGGCGCGGTGGCTCAAGCCTGTAATCCCAGCACTTTGGGAGGCCGAGGCAGGCGGATCACACGGTCAGAAGTTCAAGACCAGCGTGGTCAACATGGTGAAACCCCATCTCTACTAAAAATACAAAAATTAGCCAGGCATGGTGGCACATGTCTGTAATCCCAACTACTTGGGAGGCTGAGGCAGGAGAATCGCTTGAACTTGGGAGGCAGATGTTGCAGTGGCTGAGATCGTGCCACTGCACTCCAGCCTGGGCAACAGAGCAAGACTCCATCTCGAGGGGAAAAAAAAATATTACGCAAACATCAGGCTTTTCTCTTCTTAGTGTAACCATGTTTGGCTTGAGTGGAAATTTAACCAAACACTGTTACCAACTGGGAATTTGAGGGCAGGGAGGCACATTGCTGAGGGTCATTCGAATGGCATTGTGCAGGCTCCTGATACATAGTGTGGGTCTTTGAGAAATGCATATTAGTTTTGATCAGTGCTTGGGGACCATTGCTTTAGGTACATGAATATGGGAACCCATTTGGGAAAACGGTTCTTAGAAGTCCAGTCATCAGCTTCACCAAAGCCAGCCCATATGCAGAATAGAGATGATCTCTTTGATGTAGCCAACAACTTAGAAACCCGTAAAATAGTTCTCAATTTCTAATCATTCTTCTTTTTCTTTTTTCTTTTTTTTTGAGACAGTGTCCTGCTCTGTCGCCCAGGCTGGAGTGCAGTGGCGGGATCTTGGCTCACTGCAACCTCCGCCTCCTGGGTTCAAGTGATTCTCCTGCCTCAGCCTCCCAAGTAGCTGGGACTCAGGCATGTGCCACCATGCCCGGCTAATTTTTGTATTTTCTAATGATTTTTCTACTGCATAGATTCAGTTGGAAAGTAGTGAATCTTTTTTAGAATCTTCTCTTGGTTTATGGAAACTGCTGGTAGCTAACTTTGCTTTGAAGTCTTAAGTTCCTGAACAGACTCCAAAATGAAAGCTTGAAACTGGAACAGTGGGGCCTCTGGAACTTAGGAGAGATTCCAAGTGCATGTTATGGGACAGAGTGGCTTGTTAAGAAAGTATAGAGACATCTGTCTTTCTACCGTCTGACTCAGTAAAACTGTCTCTTTCCCAGAAGGGCCTTCCCCGGCCACCCCCAGCCAAAGCAGCCTGTCCCAAACGGTCCTGCTACGCTGCCGCGTTCTCCACAGCACTCATCAATCAATCTGCACGTGTTCCATCTGTGATCACGCTTCCCCAGTAGGAGGAGAACCCAACCTCGGCAGGGCTCTCGCTGCTCCGCCCCAATGCCTGCTCACAGTAGGTACTCAAATGCTTACTGAATGAAGGATGAAATCTTAAGATGCACTGTCCAACCCCCACCCTTTACTTACCACTAAGGCAGCACAGTTTTAAGGTCTATTTCACAGACTTGTTGGGCAGGGACAGCCCATTTTGTTAGGGGAGGGAACTTGATAGATATTAAAGGGCCCTTGAAATGAAATAATTTTTAAAAAGCTAAATAGAGCCGGGTGCAGTGGCTCACACCTGTAATCCCAGCACTTCGGGAGGCTGAGGTGGGCAGATCACCTGAGGTCAGGAGTTCGACACCAGCCTGGGCAACACGGTGAAACCCTGACTCTACTAAAAATACAAACAATTAGTCGGGTGTGGTGGCATGCGCCTATAATTCCAGCTACTTGGGAGGCTGAGGCAGGAGAATCACTTGAACCCGGGAGGCAGAAGTTGCAGTGAGCTGGGATCGCGCCACTGCACTCTAGCCTGGCAACAGAGCAAGACTCCGTCTCAAAAAAAAAAAAAAAGAAAAGCTAAATAGGCTCCCCCCCGCGCCCCCCTCTCTCAGTGTGGTTATGGCAGGAATAGCTGAGGTAGTTCTCATCCTCTGCTAATCCACACTCCCTCCAGCACACACACTGTGTGCTGGAGGGAGCCTAAGTCGCATCTATACTTGGAGCAACTCTGCTCTATGACCCAAATAGCCAAAAAGAGTTGTGGTTTAGCAAACAGTCAAGTTATAGATGTCTTGCAGGGCTAAAGCGAGCCACTCCTCTGTGAAATATTTCCATCTGAGGCCGGGCGCGGTGGCTCACACCTGTAATCCGAGCACTTTGGGAGGCCGAGAGGGGTGGATCACAAGGTCAGGAGATCGAGACCATCCTGGCTAACACGGTGAAACCCCGTCTCTACTAAAAATACAAAAAAATTTTAGCCAGGCGTGGTCACGGGCACCTGTAGTCCCAGCTGAGGCAGGAGAATGGCGTGAACCCAGGAGGCGGAGCTTGCAGTGAGCCGAGATCGCCACTGCACTCCAGCCTGGGCGACAGAGCGAGACTCAGTCTCAAAAAAAAAAAAAAAATCCATTTGAATTATCTGACAGGAGCTACCTTGTTTTCAAGGACTGACTCTGGCATTATTTTTCAAATACGGCAGAGTACTGTTACAACTGTAAAATTTGTTAATGGAAGGAGTATCCTCTTTATCCTGCTAAAATGGCAGAAACCACATAGCTTTTTCTTCCCATCACTTCTTGAAAGAATTAAATTGAAGGACGCCAAACATGTGGACATCGTCTGTAGTTTCTCGGGCAGTAGGTGTCGCTGAGGGGTAGAGGACCACCGTGTTGGCCGCTCCTTTCCCACCCTCCTCCAAGGCCCACCTTGATCATAAGGCACAAGGTATACAAACACCACGACTGGACACAGACCGACAGTGGGGAAGAGGAGGGCAGCCTGATAAGCACCTGGGGCCCATAAGCGCTGCTGTGTGCCTAGGTGGCACCACCCTTCCCACTGAGGGCCAGACACGCAGGTCCTAGTGCCACTGTGCATGTGCTAAACAGAGCCAGCACTTCCTCAATGAATGATGCCACACGCTTGAAAGGGGGACAGCCACACTCACCCTCAAGGGGAAAAGGCCTCTTGAACTCCCCCACAATCAGTGTGTGCCAGCAGCCCTGGGAGGAGTGATCTGTGTGTGGCAAGTAACCCAGTGTGCCATTATAACAAAGAAGCCTGGGCATTGTGACCACAACTTCCCCCCGCCTCTCCCACTTTTTTTTTTTTTTTTTTTTTTTTTTTTTTTTTTGAGACAGTCTTGCTCTGTCACCCAGGCTGGAGCGCACTGGTGTGATCTTGGCTCTACAACCTCCGCCTCCTGCGCTCAAGGAATCCTCCCACCTCAGCCTCTTGAGTAGCCGGGACTACAGGCATGCCCCACCACACCCAGCTTATTTTTGTATTTTTGTAGAGACAGGGTTTTGTCATGTTGCCCAGGCTGGTCTTGAACTCCTTTGCTCAAGCAATGTGCCCGCCTTGGCCTCCCGAAGTGCTACGATTACAGGCGAGAGGCACTGCACCCAGCCCACAGTTTCCTAACACTGCCTCACTTTGATTTTGTGTCAAATTGTGACTCAGTGCTGAGCTTTAGACCCAGATTAATGTTGAGGGGGAATACAGAAGAGAATTGGCCTTTCTGAACAGCTCAACCTAGTTTCTAAAGGCAAGATTTTACTCCATCGACATGTACTGGTGACCACGATGTCACTCTGTGAGCCGGCCTCACCAGTAACCCAAACACAACATTGAGGAAGGAGACCGTTTCCCACCAACAGCACACACCTACGGCTGGGGTGGCCAATGATGGGGCACCAATAAGGATAAGAGTCTTTGGCGGCTTTCTTTTTTTTAAGCCCATATTTTATCAATTTAAAGCATGAGAGCAGCAGAGATGGAGAGTAGAGAAAAAAACAGGTTTCCCAAGAACTCTGGCAAGAATGTTGCTATTTGGTGAAGGAATGGTTATCATTAGTGCACCTGTCTTAAATCCTGAAATGCATCTTGGGACCTGCAGTTCAATATTTCGAAGACTACAAAGGTAGCTGTGGCCGTCGGCCTCTCCAGGTCCCTGCTGGGTCCCAGAGATGAGAAAGGGTGGAGTTAGTAAAAAGAGGAGGCTGCCCCTTAAAGGACAGTTTGGTTTGGAGGGAAATCCCAATCTGTGCAGCTGAAATCTCCCCTGCAGGCCCCTGGGGACCTGCTGTCACCTCCCCGGTGTTCCTGACTGGTCTGAGAGGTGTGCTCCAGAGCCCATGATAAGACCAAGTTCTCTAGAAACTGCCTCTGAGTCTGTACTATGGCTTATTTCTGACAGAGTGAGACTTTTGTATCAAAGGAGCTTCAGCTAAAGTTGAATGTTTTTGTTTCTCAGTTTTTATGGCCTTATTAAACATGTTGAGCTAGCCAAAGCTTTCTCCTCCTCACCATGCTGTGTCAGCATGGTGGTGAGGCTATAAAGAGGCACCACAGGAAGGAGCCTGCACTTCCTCCATGGGATTTAAAAAAAAGAACCAATTTGGGCCATGCTTGGTGCATCTAGCATAATCTTGGGACAAATCCACATGATTCAGGTCAAAGTTTTGGAGTTAATTCTCCCATTATTATTTGCTCCTTTCCAAGGCCTTAATGTGAAATTCAGTCAGGGTCTGGCCATGGTGGCAGGTGTCCCTACACTCTTTCATTCAGAGAAGCAGCAGCTGTGAATACACCACTGCAGTACTTCTAATGACATCTTGAGCCATCAACAACATAACTGCACTACCATATATCCAGGCAGTAGGAGTGTTCAACGTTTTCCAGTGTTTCTGCGAAACACTAAATATTGGATTAGTTTAAAATGCAACTGACCCCAGGAGTAGGCTCAATAAGGTCATTCTGATTAATGAAAATGTGAAAAAAGGTGACATGTACAAGGAAACAATGCTGTTCATATTCTTGAAATAGACTTTTCTTGAAGACAAAAGTAATGACATTTGGTTCATTTTCACAAATTGCACACTGGGTGAGATCATACAATTATTACAGGGAACTGTAGGCAAGCAATTTGGTCATAGGAGTTTGTTTCTTTGTCTTGTTTTAAATGAAAAAGCTATATGAAATGCATAGCTTTGATTAACCTAAAGATACAGTTTCCTTCTTTGTAAAACTCCAGATTTAGGATGCTGGCAAAAGGCAGTGCTGGCAAAGTATTTAATGCACATGGAAATGCTATTCTATTTTGGCTTCCAGAAGTAGCCCTAGTAAATTCTATGCACCAATGCATTGGCTAATAATAATTTCAGTTTTACTATAAATTATCTAAATGTCACTTAAGTACTTAAGAAGTAGCGCTCGCTCCTTTCTAGAAGCTGTCTAAGGCAGCTGATGCGTAAAGCACCTCATCTAGACCTCCAACTAGTTCAGCAGTTCAATCTGTGCCCCTCGGCCACAGGACTGCCCTCAGTATCCCTTCACTACACAGCTCCCCTCTCCTGGGGACTTTTCATGTTCATTTCTACCTTGTCAAAGGCAGTCCAGGCAAGGAAGAGAAACGTCAGAAACACGATCGTCAAGGACTGCTCCGTGTAGCAATCTCAATTCTAAGAATAATTACATGGGTGTGAGGAACACAAAAATCCCACCTCATAGAAGATAAATGAGTTACACTCACACTGCCAACTCTTCAGGGATTATCCCCACTATCTCCTCAGAAAGCATGCTTTGTTATATCATCTACTGCTCTGTTGGCCAGACTTTCACTCACACTATGTTAACTTTCATCTCAATCATCTCAGCCTTCATGTGATTTGCTTATTGTGTTTCTCTAGTTTTCACTGAACACACAGTGCAAACAAAGGCAAAGACTGAAGCAATCATTTCAAAAACAAGAGCTCACACTACAAACACACATGAGCATCACATATTGACACGTAGGCTTTCTCTTGTCTTTATTCTGGGGAGGAGGAATCCTCCTCATCATCTTCCTCATCTTCATCATTGAACGAACAGGGGGTCTCGCCTCGCGACTCGGAGCAGTGAGAGGCCGCACTGCTGGACTGGTGACTGTTTGGGGCCAGGAACTGCCCAGTTGCTAAGGCCACTTCTGCATCCAAGCATAACCCTTGGTTTACACTAGCAAACAATTAAAAACACACAGGCTCATTAACGTGGTATAAACAGTTTTGTAAAACATAGGAATAAAAACATAGGAAGGAGGTGCCATTGGTGAGATCTGCCACAAACCTGCTCAGCAGGACCTGTGCTGCAGTAACATGACCCTGGCTCACCCCTACACAGACAGTCAGGGCTCTGGGGTTTGCCTTTCTAACCCTGAAAAAAATACGTACCTTGACTGGGGTAAGGTGACACCAGTGGTCAGGTCTAAATTTGAAACCGATTGGGTAGAGTTCAGAAGTAGTCCCTGATTTAACCAAGAAGGTCCTGTGGAGATATCTAAGGGAAAAAATGAAAACAAAAAATGTTGGTCCTGCAAGTTCTGTGGCTGCTGTTGTTACAGTCTGAAGAAAGCACAGAAAAGCAGGAGCTAAGCTTATTCTTCATGACAGCTAGACAATTCTCTGGCTGTGAGAAGAACCCAGGTTTCTTAATCTTCTTGGAAGAAAAAAAAATTTCTAGAACATAAGAGCAGGAAAAAAAATACGAGAAGGCAGCTTATGGAGAGAAGGTATTCAAATGAAAACACCCACAGGCACTTTCTTACTCTTTTTCCTTAGATAAGCCCTCCGGAGCACAGCCCATGGGATAGAGCCCAATGTACCATCCTCAATGCCTGCTGCCCTCACCACAAAAGACCTGGACTGTGGTGCTGAGAGCCAAAGCCAGAAGTGGGAAAAGAGAAAATCAAATCAGAAATACATGAGGTAAGAAGGCCACCCTGCTTAGAGGGCAGACAGACATGTTTTGGCCAAAACCCCTACCGCAATGTCTTTTCAGGTGCCTGCTGCTGGTGAACTCAATGCTGCTACTCATCATATACCTATTCTTTTTCCTGACAAGATTTTTCCTGGCGTCCTTTGCTTTCTAACTCAAACTAGCTCTTATTTTAAAAAGGTCACATGCAGTCATGTTTTTAATGAGGCAGAGACAGACATTACTGTTTTAGTCTACAGAAGATATTTTGGGCTGAGCACGGTGGCTCACGCCTGTAATCCCAGCATTTTGGGAGGCCAAGGCGGGCGGATCACCTGAAGTTGGGAGTTCTGTCCAACATGGAGAAATCCCATCTCTACTAAAAATACAAAATTAGCTGGGCGTTGTGGTGCATGCCTGTAATCCTAGCTACTCAGGAGGCTGAGGCAGGAGAATCCACTTGAACCCGGGAGGCAGAGGTTGCAGTGAGCTGAGATCACACCATTGCACTCCAGCCTGGGCAACAAGAGCGAAACTCCATCTCAAAAAAAAGAAAAGAAAATATTTTGGATATCTCCCTGCCATCTTCTTTTCTATACATATACCACATTTATCCTATGACAACACTGATCAATTCTTATTGTAATTTTACTGGTTTAATACTTTTTATCTTCCCATCTACAGTGTTAGCTCAAAGAAGGCAGTAACTGGAACATGTAAGATCTAAATGTGGCAGGGCACAGTGGCTCATGCCTGTAATCCCAGCACTTTGGGAGGCCAAGGCAGGCAGATTGTTTGAGCTCAGGAGTTTGAGACCAGCCTGGCAAACACAGCAAAGCCCCATCTCTATTAAAAATACAAAACTTTAGCCAGGCATGGTGATACATGCCTGTAATCCCAGCTACTAGACAGGCTGAGGCAGGAGAATCACTTGAACCCAGGAGGCGGAGGTTGCAGTGAGCTGAGATCGTGCCACTGCACTCCAGACTGGGTGACTGTCTCAAAAAAACAAAAAAACAAAAAAGTTACTGAATGAATGAGTATAGTCTCTGTCAGCTGCCACTTTACAAAATAAGTGGTAGATACATTAAAAGTAATTCCTAAAAAGAAATACTATAAGCCCAAACACACACTCAGAAAATGTAATTTGCTAAAATGAGCTATGATTTAATTGAATCAAAATCTTTTTGCAATTACTGTACAAAAAAATGAAACTATATGATTTAGATTGGAAACTCTGGTATCCAAACAAGAGGCCATTCCCATGTAGGAAAAAAGTAAACTAAATGACTATGCTAATTTTAGAAACGTCTTATGAACCTTTTTCTTTGAGACAGCTGTGGAAAAAAAAGAGACTTCAAGTCTAAGAAGAATAGCAGACTTTAAATACATTAAATAACAACAAGTCTGTACAAGAAAATAAAATTAAAGCCAGAATCTTGTGCTGAATATTAATTAGTATATAGAACTATAGAAACCTTCTGTCAGAACACAGCTATTTACTTGTTTGTGAGCATAACACATTACATTCTCTTTTTACAATGGATTGGAAAAGCCTACATTTCTTTCCTATTATCACAAGATCCACACAATGGTTCTCACACTCCCACCCAGGCCATTCTGCCCCTTTACACACGAGAGGCACATGTTTCTTCCTTTGAACTAACCAGAAAGTCTGTATCCCAGTCTGCAAATGAGGTCACGAAGAGATCAAAACCACAGAGCCTGCCTAATCGCCCTGAGCCTTTTCACTGGGAGTAAGCTAAAATAAAGTTCCGGTGATTGATTGAGTAAGCCCTTTATTCAGATTCTGCTGGCCTTCCAATGACACAGCAGGACCCAGGCTGGAGAGCGTGGGGAGAGGAGAGCTGGGTGGGGAGATGAAACAGGTGGGCCGAGGGGCAAGGAGAGGCGGGGGGCCCTTGCAGGGGATGAATGGTGCCAACCGAAGAACTAAAACAGAAACCAAATCTCAGCCAACAAACTCTTCGTTGTGAGCAAAGGGCCAAATCATAGAATAAAACAAAATTAAAGCTACCTTTTTGCTTACATTGGATTTAACATATCTTAGAACTAGTATTAAAATGCCTTTAAAAAGCGATGTGAAATTCTAGATGGTTATACTTACAAATAAAAGAAAGCAAAGGCAAAAACACTGCTAATATATTCAATTTTTTTTTTTTTAAAGACAAAGTCTCGCTCTGTTGCCCAGGCTGGAGTGCAGTGGTGCAATCTCTGTTCACTGCAACCTCTGCCTCCCAGGTTCAAGTGATTTTCCGGCCCCAGCCTCTCAAATAACTGGAATTATAGGCCTGTGTCACCATGCCTGGCTAATTTTTGCATTTTTAGTAGAGATGGGGTTTTTGCCATGTTGGCCAGCCTGGTCTCGAACTCCTGACCTCAAGTGATCTGCCTGCCTCGGCCTCCCAAAGTGCTGGGATTACAGGTGTGAGCCACCGCACCCAACCTAGATAGTCAAATTGTATCTGCAAAATATATAATATTTTCAGGAATTAGGAAAATCTGGAAGATTTCTAAATTAGTGAAAAAAATCTTAATTATAGGTCATGTAAAACATAGTGCTTCTGTTTTCAAGTATACTCAGTATAATTTTACAACTCTATAAAAAGACAAGTAACTCTACTTAAACATGGGCAAAGGATGCACTGTGGGAGGCCAAAGCAGGTGGATCACCTGAGGTCAGGAGTTCGAGACCAGCCTGGCCAACATGGTGAAACCCTGTCTCTACTAAAAATACCAAAACTAACCGGGCATGGTGGCAAGGTGCCTGTAATCCCAGCTACTCAGGAGGCTGAGGCAGGAGAATCACTTGAACCTGGGAGGTGGAGGTTGCAGTGAGCCAAATTACGTCACCGCACTCCAGCTTGGGTGACAGAGTGAGACTCCGTCTCTAAATAAGTAAGTAAGGATGTGGAGAAATTGGAACCCTTATCCATTGCTGGTTGGACTGTAAATGGTACAGGAGCTTTGGAAAACAGTTTGGTATTTCCTTAAAATGTTAAACACAGAGTTACCATATGACCCCGCAATTTCACTCGTAGGTGTATGTTTTTAGAGCTAAAAACATATGTTTACACATAAACTTTTATAAGAATGTTAACAGCAGCATCATTTGAGATAGCCAAAAAGTGGAAACAGTCCAAATGTCTACCAACTGATGAATGGATAAACAAAACGTGGTCCATCCATACAATGGAATAGTATTTGGCAATAAAGAGGAATGAAGTACTGATGGTGCTACACCATGAACGACCCTTGAAACGCTACACTAAGTGAAAGAAGCGATCCACAAAATGCCCCATGCTGTAGGGTTCCATTCACACAAAGCATCTGTCTAGAATAGGCAAATCCATAGTGACACAAAGTAGATTAGTGGTTGCCAGGGGCTGAGGGAGAATGGGGGAACAGAGAGAGACTGTTAATGGGTTTGGGTTTCTTTTTGGGTTTTTAAATTAAAATATTCTGGAATCAGATAGTGGTGATGATTAGCAACCTTGTGAATATACCAAAACATCGTTGAACTGACATTTTTAAATGGTGTATTTTATGGCATGCATGTGAATTCAATCTCAATTTAGAAAAGCTACAATGGTATCATTTCAGACCCACCTGATTGGGAAAATAGAAGAACACTTCTACTCTGCTGGGGAAAGTGTAATTTGGTAAAATCAAATTGAAAATTTTTGGTATCATCTAGTAAAGCTGAAGATGTACCCAACTCTGACCTAACAAGTTCAATCTGTACGTTTGCATGTGGTTACTAGGATACATGTATAGGAATGTTCAAAGCAGCACTGTATTTTAACATCAAGCAATCAGAAACAAACAGTTTATTTTCAGTAAAATAAACAGATAAGCTGTGATGTATTCATATAATGGAATTTTACATAGGAGTAAGAATGTATGAATTATATCTACATTAAATCACATGGATGACTCTAAAGAACATAATATTGAGTGAAAAAAAATCAAATCACCAAAGAGTATATTACTATGATTTCATTTATATAGAGGCCAGAAGTAGGCAAAACTAAATAATACATTATTTCCAGTTTACCGTTTTGGTTTATCTCTAAAGAAAAGTAAGTGAATGATAATGAAATTTAAGAGAACGGTTATACTTGAGGGGTGGGAAAGGGCACAGAGCCTGGGGCAGGGGCATGCAGTGGACTGGAACGGTAAATATAGTCAACTTGAGAAGTTTTACTGTAAAGAGGAGCAACGTACACAAATGTGAATCCAGGTTTACCCTGTTCTGCCCTTTTTTTCCCCTGACATTTAAACTTTCAGTCCACTCCTCCTCTCTGAATTCAATTAATCAAATGATATTTTTATGTATGGGCAGATAATAGATATATTAAATTTTTCATTAGAGGGAAATAGGATGTACCTACTTTTTTTGTTTGTTTTTTTGAGACAGAGTTTCGCCCAGGCTAGAGTGCAATGGCAATCTCAGCTCACTGCAACCTTCGCCTCCCTGGTTCAAGTGATTCTCCTGCTTCAGCCTCCTGAGTAGCTGGGATTACAGGTATGTGCCATCACGCCCGGCTGATTTTTTGTATTTTTTTAGTAGAGACAGGGTTTCACCATGTTGGCCAGGCTGGTCTCGAAGTCCTGACCTCAGGCGATCCACCCGTCTTGGCTTCCCAAAGTGCTGGGATTACAGGTGTGAGCTGCAGCGCCCGGCCAGGATGTGTCTACTGTCTTTTGTAAATTGCCCAAAGTTTCCCTTGAAGTATCCACAGGGCACTAAGAGAAGATTTTTTACAACTCCCTCGTTGAGCTTTTACTAGCTTACTCTAACTAGGCTCTAAGCTAGGTACTGGGAATTACAAGATCTCTCTGAAGAGCCAAATTTAGTGCTGAGTGAGCCAATTTAGATGTAATAGTATATAATGTGTGGTGTATAGATGTAAGTTCATAATGTTATGAAACAACCTATTTAATCTAATTTTTGAAAAAATGGTCCTAAAGTGTTAAAGGTTTCAGTTTGTCGACACAAGCACAGATGTTCTAAAATTTTGCAATTTTCTATAAGAAAGGTTTTTAACAACTTTGGATTCAACATTTAATCAGGGACAACACATGAAAGCATCAGTTAACATACCTGTGATATAACCTTCTAAAGCCTTTGGCACCAGGGATTTCGCGAGTTTCAGATCCTCCAGAGAGCATTTGCCTGACTCCAGGCCAAATGACATTCCCATCCGCTTTAGTACTTCTATGTCATCATGGATCTCAAAGGTGTTGTCGAAATTGAAAAGATACTCAAACCTGCATCAGGAAACAAAGTAAAGGGTTTTTGGTGGTGCTGGAGAGGTCTGAATAGTTTTGCATTCTATAGTTTAAGTAACAGAATGGGGGCCTAAATCCAGCTATAGTGCTAGAAATTGCTACCATTTAGAGAGCCATGAGTCTGCCAAGGGAATGACATCTCAAATAAAACACTTTCCCAATTAAAACAGCATTCCTCTGACAGATGACAGAAACCCACAAACTTTAGCCCTAATGCTGTTACAAACAGAGGATAGAAATTTTGTTCTAAATCCAGTACTTCTCAAAGTTGCCTACAGCTTTGCCACAAAAGAAAAGCCTTTCTACTTTAATATTACGATATCCCTATTCCAAGTTGGCCTGTTAGCTTTGAGGAAAAAAACATTTTGAATGCTTACTTCATTTTCATGAGTCAAATGTTAGCTACAGCCTACTTCAGATAAGCAATAAATAGAAGACTTTCAACAAATGAAAACACCCCAAATCCTGTCCTGAGAGGCTAAGGAGTAAAAGGTTTTAAGAAAAAATGTCACATGTAATACAAGCACATTTCCAAACATGTTTGGAAAGTACCCAAACTGGATTCCCAGCTTCCCAGCAGCCCAACATACTTCAATCAAGTGGCAAAAGAAGGAAGACACAGTCCTTCCGACTCCTAGGCTAGGCCTGGAGCACCTTCATCATGGGCCTCAGCCCTGCAGGGACAGCGTTTGGGGACAATGGTAGGTTCTACCTGGTCATGAAATTCTATTGAAATCATGTGAGGGTAAAACTTTACACCCTATCTAAGATAATTTGAATAACAGATTATCTTAGGAGCAAAAATTATAATTTGAAGCAAAATACCAATTTCAGTAATCTAAAGTATATGAATTTGATTAAAGTACAATAACAATTTTAAAAAAAATCTGAAGTGGGTGCCTGCCACAGGGATGATTTCAGGCGTCTGTTAAAGGCAGATCATTTTGTAAACGTAATCCTCATTGTGGAAAGCCTCTCAGCTAATTATGGGGAAAGATTGCATCACCAAAGTAACTGAAAGATAGGGTTTTTGGACCTACGTCGGATAACAAGCTTGTACAAGCTACTCAGAGCCTCCTTTCCTCTACTCAAAGGAAGGCCAAGGAAAGGGCATGAGTCAGGGACCACCCAAGAGATGGACGCCTCACCAGATTCCAGCCTGGGGGAACAGTGTCCATAATTCCCCTAGGCCAATGACTCCCAGATTTTCCTGTCATTCTTTTTACACTTAGGAGACTAACCTAAGAAGACAGTTTTATAATTCTCCATACAAAACAAGAGACTAATTAGAGAGAGCAACTAGAATGCTAAGTTTTGTGTTTTTTATCTGAAAAGATGCATCTCGGCTCAATGCAACCTTTGCCTCCTGGGTTCAAGTGATTCTCCTGCCTCAGCCTCCTGAGTAGCGGGGAGTACAGGCGCGTGCCACCATGCCTGGCTAATTTTTGTATTTTTAGTAGAAATGGGGTTTCACCATGTTGGTCAGGCTGGTCTCGAACTCCTGACCTTATGATCCACCCACCTTGGCCTCCCAAAGTGCTGGGATTACAGGTGTGAGCCACTGTGCCCGGCCTGAATTCTCAGTTTTCTGAGACTATGTTAATGGTCCTCTTTGACATATATTTATAAAGAATTTGCAAGTGTGTGGAAAATAATTCAGATATCTACCACTTACCACTGGGCTGGGTTCTATATTAATTTACCCAAAACTTTTTGAAACTGGCAAGGTAAATACTATAATTCTCATTTTTGTGGAGAAAAGAACATGATCTCAGAGAGGTTAAGAAACTTAGAAGATTAAAAAATGGATCAGCTTTAGATGGCCAAGGAGGTGTGCACCTGCAGTCCTGGCTACTAGGAAGGCTGAGGTAGGGGGACCGCTTGAGCCCAGGAGTTTGAGGCTGCAGTGAGCTATGATCGTGCCTGTAAATCGCCACTGCACTCCAACCTGGGCAACAGTGAGAATAGTGAGAATCCACTCTTTTTTTGGGGGGGATGGAGTTTTGCTCTTGCTGCCCAGGCTAGAGTGCAATGGTGCAATCTTGGCTCACTGCAACCTCTGCCTCCTGCCTCAGCCTCCTGAGTAGCTGGGATTACAGGTGTGCATCACCACGCTGATTTTTGTATTTTTAGTAGCGACAGGGTTTCACCATGTTGGCCAGGCTGGTCTCAAACTCTTGACCTCAGGTGATCCGCCTGCCTTGGCCTCCCAAAGTGCTGGGATTACAGGCATGAGCCACCATGCCCGGCCAAGAATCCACTCTTAAAAAAAATATATTGGTTCTGGTTTACTTCATAACCTACACGGTCTCTACTATTTCTTTTTGTGTCTATAGCCTCAATTATTAAATAGTTTTGAAATTCCTGCTGTTTTTTTCTTTTTTCGAGACAGAGTCTTGCTCTGTCGTCCAGGCTGGAGTGTAGTAGCACAATCTCGGTTCACTGCAACCGCTGCCTCCCAGGTTCAAGCGTTTCTCCTGCCTTGGCCTCCCTAGTAGCTGGGACTACAGGCGTGCGCTGCCAAGCCTGGCTAATTTTTGTATTTTTAGTAGAGACAGGGTTTCATTGTGTTGGCCAGGCTGGTCTCGAACTCCTGATCTCAGGTGATCCACCGGCCTCGGCCTCCCAGAGTGCTGGGATTACAGGCGTGAACCACCGCGCCTGGCTAGCCCTTGTTTTGTGTGTGTGCCTTCTTACTGGAGTGGCCCGGAATCTCTGGACACAACAGAGACCGGCAGAGGGCGCAAGAGCGCCAGGAAGAAGAGTGGGAAAACAAGTGGCACTGAAGCCCAAGAGCAATGTCATGGCTCTAGGAGACAGGAAGTTCTGGTCTCCCTGGGACAGTTCTGGGGTATGCCTGTGGTACCGACGCAATTATTATAGAGTCTTCCTTTGCATTAATAAATCCCAATTTGAACAATAAACTATAGGCTGACCTTTTGTAACAGCAGCTAACAATTAAAAAACGTTTACCTCGAGTCATTATAGACATTAACTCATTTAATCCTCACAAGGCTGGGAAGTGATAGGGGCCCCAGTATCATTCCTATTTGTTCTTGAGAAAACAGAGCTTTGCAGCAGTGAAGTGGGGGAGCCATAACCGGTACATGGACCCATCTCACTCTGCATCCTATATATACTCCTAACTCTTTTATGGTACTGGTCACAGCCTGAAGACCACTGAGAGAAACTTCTTCATGAATGGTAAAATACATCACAAATTAATTCTATATTTTGAAAAGTGCTACTTCTTATTTGCCATGATGAATATTATCATTGATCTTAGTTAAAATGTAAAAACACAATTTAAAGAAAGCAAAGAATGTGCCAGGCATTTTCATGTCTATTCATACATTCATTAATAAACAGAAGCATGCATAACTATGATATAGCAAAACAAAGAAATAATTGGTTTAATGCCACATGTTGACCTAAAATATTTCCATAATAAACTATGACAGTGAATCACCAATGAATCTACCTTGTCCCAGACCCACAGTGCTGGGCTAACTTATCATAGTTACTTGCTCAGAGTTACCACATACATGTAGCGTGTCATAGGTTGGGCCCAGACACCGCCACACACATATAATACAGACAGCACAGTGCCTGGCACAAGACAGGGGACCACAGAGGGTGAGGGTTGGAGTGCACACTAGTGGAAGATTGCACCCATGGTTCAGGAGGTGTTTCATGTGCCCCAAGGAAGCCAGCCTTTGAGGGGTGCAAATAATAAAGTGCATCCTTCTTGAGTTTGCAAATGATATGAAAATGTTAACAGAAGGCCAGCCCTGCACCCATCCCTAGTTCTCCACTCACTTGTCGCTGGAGATGCTGCAATCTATGACTGTTTTTCTGCTTGTATTGATGATTATGAATGGCAGCTGAATGGTAGAGTTCAGAGCCGGCGGGCCCTGGTTTTGCTGCTCATTTTGTCGATTTCTCTGTACCAGGTTTTTGAAAGCGATTTGCTGTAATGATCAATAAAAAGAATATGGTCAATTGTGCATAAGTGAGTTGGAATTTAAAAGAATTAAGATAATACCTTTAAAATATAGTTTAAAATTAGAGTTTAAAGAGACATCCCACCTGCACTAATGAATGAATTTTAAAAATTAAACATTTAAGAAAGAATGATCCAACTCAATAAATACATTTTTCCATCATCCATAGAAACAAGACCTCACAATCTGGGAACCAGCAGGCACCTGGAACTCTTCAGCAAATGACATAGCAAGGGTGATACCATTTATATAACACAGACTCCTGACAGTTTGGGGTCAAATATGCCCTTTAGGATGTGTAGCCCAGGGATATGCAAACATTTTAAAGCCACAAAATCGTTTCTTCAAATAAAATCTCACGGGAGGCCGGGCACAGTGGCTCACGCCTGTAATCCCAACACTTTGGGAGGCCAAAGCAGGTGGATTGCTTGAGTCCAGGAGTTTAAGGCCAACCTGGGCAACATGGCAAAACCCTATCTCTACAAAAAAATACAAAAACTAGCTGGGCATGGTGGTATGTACCTATAGTCCCAGCTACCCAGGAGGCTGAGGTGGGAGGATTGTTTGAACCCAGGGGGCAGAATTTGCTGTGAGCAGAGATCATACCACTCCATTCCAGCCTGACAGAATGAGACCCTGTCTCAAAACAAAAAACAAACAAAACTCATGTAAAACAGATGGAAGTGGCACTGTTCAGGCTGGCTGCAGTAAGGCCAGGTCCTAAGCTCTGCCACCTCTGCCCTCAAGCACAGCCACATGGTTTCTAAGGCACCTCCACAGAACTTCTCAGCAGCCTCTGGGCACAGTTTGGAATCCAGCCCCAGCCTTCCCCAACCAGACATTTCCAGATGAGGTAACTGAGTCTCAGCACTAATTATAAGATACATCAAGGCCTAAATCTTTTTACTGGATCTTGCTGCTACTTTTGGTTATAACCATTACTCAAAAGCCAAAGAAAGTGATCTCCCTTTTAGACGGAGGCTGCAGTAAGCCGAGATTGCACCACTGCACTCCAGCCTGGGCAACGAGCAAAACTCTGTCTCAGAAAAACCAACCAACCAACCAACAAACACACAAACAAACAAGTGATCTCCCTTTTTTTAATAAGGTAAATGTATGATAGAATTTCACAGCTAGAAAGACTGTATGCAGTTCAAGTTTTTCATCTGCTCAAGAAACAGATAACGTTTTAAAAGTTCCTCAAGTCAGAGCCATTCATTCTCCTTCATTAGCTTATAGTTATATCTTGTCACCCAGTAGTGATAAATTTTTTACATTTTAGCAATCTTATAATCAGTATTATTTCAGGTTCTGGACCTTAACTAAAGTTTCAGTAAGATTCCTATTATTGGCCAGGCATGGTAGCTGACACCTGTAATCTCAGCACTTTGGGAGGCCGAAGTGGGAAGTTCTCTTGAGCCTGGGAGTTCGAGGATGCAGTGAGCTATGACTGTGCCACTACAGTCCAGCCTGGGTAACAGAGCCCTTTCTCAAGAAGAAAAAGAAAAACAGGAAAGAAAAGGGAAGAGAAGGGAGGGGAAGGGGAAGGAAAGGAAAGGAAGAAAGAAAAGAGAAAAGAAAAGATTACTATTATCTTAAAATGGCTGAGTGCTATCTCCCCAAAAGGGGAACATTTACTCTTTGAAATGCACAAAAAATAATGAACACCAATTTATTGTAGACCTAAGTGTGTCCAAAAATCACTATCAATAACTAGCACTATCAATATCACTACCAAACATTATTGAGGTTACATTTCATTATTTTCTGTTGCTAAAAAACTAATTCATTGCTTAATTCATTTAATAATGAGGAAAAATTACGATTAAACTGTGGAACTGAGAAAAAGAATGAAATGTTTAAATACTCCTGCATAGCTTCTCTTCCCTTTTACTGGAATACACATCTCAAGAGCTGTTCCTACACTTTGCCTAACTTGGTGTCCCCTAGTGCCACAAGAGCACCCTGGTATATGGGGGAATATAAGCAGTGATAACTAATGGCCCTTATGTATTTGTGATTCACTATTTAATGTTGTGTACATTTAATAGTATCAATGGTTTTTCAAGTGAAGAGAGCAGTAAAAACATAATGTTTTTATTATTATTATTTATCATTATTTTTTTGAGACGGAGTCTCGCTCTGTTGCCCAGGCTGGAGTACAGTGGCGCGATCTCGACTCACTGCAACCTCCGCCTCCTGGGTTCAAATGATTCTCCTGCTTCAGCCTCCTGAGTAGCCGGGACTACAGGCACCCACTACCATGCCTGGCTAATTTTTGTATTTTTAGTAGGGGCAGAGTTTTACCATATTGGCCAGGCTGGTCTCGAACTCCTGACCTTGTGATCCGCCCGCCTCGGCCTCCCAAAGTGCTGGGATTACAGGCGTGAGCCACTGTACCTGGTCATAATAATGTTTTTTAAACACTGTCACAAATTTCATATACCATATAATGTTATTTTGGATAGTAAAAGGAAAAATAATCCACTTATTTTCAACTGACTTATTTGTTGCCCTTTGATTGATTTCCTTTGGCCTTTTGTTCTTTTTCAAACTCATTAACATCTATTCCAGAGGCTGAACAGCTTTAAGTGTTCATTCATCTTCCTATGCGTTCATTATGGAAAAGGTTTAAGGGCTGGAAAGGGCAATTATAGAGATAAAAGTAGGATATTGGGATTATCTACAGGTTTGCTTTACTCACACTATTCTTCTATTACATTACCAAAAATAAAAGAGAGGGGGTAGCAAGTAGGTAATAGTTACTTGTGTCATGTGACATGAGCGAGTTGTGACATTAGCTTATTAAAAAAATCAAGTGAGCTTAGCCACAGCAAATGGATTACTTTAAAAAAAAAAAAAAAAAAAAAAAAAGGTGGAGTCTCGCTCTGTTGCCCAGGCTGGAGTGCAGTGGTGCAATCTCGGCTCACTGCAACCTCCGCCTCCCAGGTTCAAGCGATTCTCTTGCCTCAGCCTCCTGAGTACCTGAGATTACAGGTGTGCACCACCACACCTGGCTAATTTTTGTATTTTTAGTAGAGACGGGGTTTCATGTTGGTCAGGCTGGTCTCAAACTCCTAATCTCGTGATCTGCCTACCTCGGCCTCCCAAAGTGCTGGGATGACAGGAGTAAGCCACTGCGCCTGGCTGCTTAATTTACTTTCTATGACAACTTAATTTATTTGATGAAACGAAAAAAACTGAAATGCTAGGAGGAAATTTTTTTTTTTTTTTTTTTTTTTTTGAGACGGAGTTTCACTCTTGTTGCCCAGGCTGGGGTGCAGTGGGGCCATCTCGGCTCACTGCAACCTCTGCCTCCTGGGTTCAAGAGATTATCCTGCCTCAGCCTCCCAAGTAGCTGGGATTACAGGCATGTGCCACCATGCCTGGCTAATTTTTTGTATTTTTAGTAGAGACGGGATTTCTCCATGTTGGTCAGGCTGGTCTCGAACTCCTGAACTCAGGTGATCTGCCCGCCTCCGCCTCCCAAAGTGCTAGGATTACATGCGTGAGCCCCACACCCGGCCTTCAGAAATAAGTTTTATGTTTACCAGAAGACCACAAGTTGATTTCAGTTATACTTTGGGTTTCACTTTAATGTTTAGAGAGACCTGTTTCTATAAATGTTGACAGCCAGGTTGCCCCTGGGTGGAACTCTTCTATAAATATTTGGTTTGAGAGACAGTAGAGAAAAAGAAGTTCAGGACTTTAAAAAATAAAAGAACAATGTTCATGGTGCAGAGGTAAGCAGGGAAAAAATATGATTTCATTCTTTGCATCAGGCATCTAGAGACGGGAAAGTCCTACACACGAGGGCGATCTTGCCCAGCACCATTCTTTCTGACAGGCAGATAACTGTAGGCATGCTGATAAACAGGTTTTTTAAAATAACATGCCAAAAAAATTAATCTCCAAAATGTTCCATGGTTTTGAGGAAATTCTAAGAAGGCCCCAGCACAGGGTTTGGGGCATGAGCTGCTAGAGGATACTGCAGATAACTCTGCAGGGATAGGGACAACAGAGAGGCTGCCGGCAGGGAAGAAGACGGCAGCACAGGAGTTCAAGGAGGAGCGTTTGGTAGAATTCTACAGGCAGGAGCATAGGAATAAACTGTCAGTTTCAGCTTTTTTTTTTTTTTAAAGCTGCACAATATTCTCTTCAAACAAAACATTATTATTTATATATAATAATGTATATTATATATAACTATATATATATATAAAACCAGCCTAAATTTTGGTATTTCTTTTTTTTTTTTTTTTTTAGATGGAGTTTCGCTCTGTCGCCCGGGCTGGAGTGCAGTGGCGCGATCTCGGCTCACTGCAAGCTCCGCCTCCTGGGTTCACGCCATTCTCCTGCCTCAGCCTCCCGAGTAGCTGGGATTACAGGTGCCCACCACCGTGCCCGGCTAATTTTTTTGTATTTTTAGTAGAGACGGGGTTTCACCATGTTAGCCAGGATGGTCTTGATCTCCTGACCTCGTGTTCCACCCGCCTCGGCCTCCCAAAGTGCTGGGATTACAGGCGTGAGCCACCACGCCCGGCCTCAATTTTGGTATGTCTATAAATCTTACTGAAACAGACCCAGTGCGGTGGCTCATGCCTGTAATCCCAGCACTTTGGGAGGCCAAGGCGGGTGGATCACAAGGTCAGGAGTTCAAGACCAGCCTGTCCAAGATGGTGAAACCTCGTCTCTACTAAAAATACAAAAAAATTAGCCAGGCGTGGTGGTGGGTACTTGTAATCCCAGCTACTTGGGAGGCTGAGGCAGAGAATGGCTTGAACCCGGGAGGTAGAGGTTACAGTGAGCCAAGATCGCACCACTGCACTCCAACCTGGCAAAAGAGTGAGACTCAGTCTCAAAAAACAACAACAACAAAAATCTTACTGACCTATTTCATGCCATTCTGTCATTTACCAATAAAATAAGTATTACAGGCACATTTGATTACTGTACTTGAAGCACCTAAAATTTAACTAGCTTCACTAGTGGATATTCCAAATTCGGGCTAAAATAAACAAACACAAAAAGACCCCTGACAGTTTATGTTTAGAGAGGCCTGGGTGTCAACAGTGAACTGCTGCCTGGTGTAAGTCACACACAGGGCAAGGAAGCTGCTGTGGAGCTGAGATGATGGTAAGAGACGGGACCATCTTAAGGCAGAGCACGTGGATGGCAACAAGCTAGTAGGTGAGAGAGGCTGCCCTGGCATGGGCTCACCACACACCACTCAGAGGCACCACAATTAGAAAACACACTGACTCCAAAAGGCAGGAAGTGGAGAAACAGGGAAGGTAATGAAAACATCTTGGCATCTTTACCTGTAGGAGAAGTTCTTGCAGCTGGGCCCGCTTCTGCTTTATCCGTTCTATCCGCCTCTGCTTCTCTATCTTTAAAACATTGGTTACAAAATAATATGAACATAGGTAGAGTATAAAGTATCATTCACTTTCCAGGTCCCTATTCTTTTTTTTTTTTTTTTTTTTTTTGTATTTTTTTAGTAGAGACGGGGTTTCGCCATGTTGGTCAGGCTAGTCTTGAACTCCTGACCTCCTGATCCGCCCGCCTCGGCCTCCCAAAGTGCTGGGATTACAGGCATGAGCCACCACGCCCAGCCATCCAGGTCCCTATTCTGAGGTAACAATTTTCCCTAGAGAAACTCAACCCATTTTAACGATATGAATAAAGACAAATCATATCTTTGTAGGGGGCAGGGGTTGGAGTGAACAAGTAGACACAACATCAGATCTGTGGCAACTGTCATCAAAAATGAAATCATACACTTAATGAATACTTGTTAGCAGTACTTGTTGCAATTATTATTCAAGTTCTAATCAAAGTAATAGTACCACTTAGTTTATACTCACTCTATCTGCCAACACAAAAGTAAGCATTTTACACACATCTTAGTTCATCTTCACAAAAACCTTATGAGTTAAGTCCTGTTGTTATCCACTTTGCATCGAAGGGAATGGAGGCAGAGGGCTTAAGTAACTACCCAAGGTCACGCAGCTAGTGAATGGCAAGAGCCAAGATTTGAACCTAAATCCTCCGGTTACAGGGACTCTATTATTAATTACTTTGTTATATTACTCCTCTAAGAATAAGGCAAGATCTTATTTACAATTTCAGCTTAGCTGACTCTCCAATGAGGACAGCTGATAATACAGATATCTCACACATCATGGTAGGCTGGGTGTGGTGGCTCATGCCTGTAATCCCAACACTTTGGGAGGCCGAGGGGGGTGAATCACTTGAGATCAGGAGTTTGAGACCAGCCTGGCCAACATGGAGAAACCCCATCTCTACAAAAAATACAAAAGCCAGGTGTGGTGGTGCGCATCTGTAGTCCCAGCTAATTGGGAGGCTGAGACAGGAGAATCGCTTGAACTTGGAAGGCAGAGATTGCAGTGAGCCGAGATCACGCCACTGCACTCCAGCCTCGGCAACAAAGCAAGACCTTGTCTCAAAAAAAAAAAAAAAAAAAAAAACATGCTTATTGGACAAATTTTCCAGCGGTTGGAACCACTGCTTTTTTTCTCAATCTGATAACTACTTAGAGAAAACAGACATTAGGGTCTGAACTTCCTTGCAGTTGAGTTCCTCACTGTCTCCTTGGGCAAAAGCCAATGACATCTATTAAGAAAATTTATGGCCAGGCACGGTGGCTCAGCCTGTAATCCCAGCACTTTGAGAGGCCGAGGTGGGCGGATCATGAGGTCAGGAGTTCGAGACCAGCCTGGCCAATAAGGTGAAACCTCGTCTCTACTAAAAAAAAAAAAAAATTAGCCAGGCGTGGTGGCAGGTGCCTGTAATCCCAGCTACTTGGGAGGCTAAGGCAGGAGAATTGCTTGAACCCGGGAGGCGGGGGTTGCAGTGAGCCGAAGATCACGCCATTGAACTCCAGCTTGGGTGACAGAGCAAGACTCCAACTCAAAAAAAAAATAAATAAATAAAATTTATAGGAGCCCATTGGTTTGGACTGAGCTCCTGCACAAAGCCCAGGAGACCAAACTAAAATGGAGTCACTCATGCTGAAGTTCCATGCCACCAGGCCAAAACTGAGTTGTTTATCTGACCTAGGAAATCAGGAGAGAAAGAGAGAATAGCAAACTACCCAAACAGGCCAGTTGCAGCTGGCATAAGAGAGTCTTCTCTATTTTACCCTTACAAGGAAAGTGATATTGATATGTCCAATCTGCTTTTTGTTCTGTTTCTGCCTCTATCCGCCTTTGCTGCTTCTCTATCTTTAAAACATTGAAGAATGTTCAACCTCTTCTGCTCAGCTTATAGGAACACGCATTCTACTTACTAGTGAGGTGTTGCCAGATTCTAGAATCACAAATAAAAGGCAATTAAGATCTTTAAACTAAATTTGTTACAATTTTGTCTTTCAATCATCAAATAAGACATTTTTCTTGTCTGCTCCAGCAGATTACCTCTTACTTGCTCCGCATCCAGTCTAGTCTGTACTAGGAGTTTCCATTCATGGTTCCTCTATCCACCACGTTTTACTTTCAAATTACTTAAGATTCACTGTAAAATCTGTGTGGTGTTCTGCATTTGAAAAGATGTTGTAGGAGCATCCCTTTATCAGAAGCTCTGACAAGCCAGGCCCCTTACCTGTCCCTCATCCAACCAGGTCAAGCTGCACTGATTCTACCTCTAAAACGCCTCTCCAATCTCATGGCCGCTGCCATAACTCAGACCATCTCTAATCCACCTCCCCCATTCCATTTCCTTCCCTACCTGTTAATTTTATTTCCAACCTACTGGCAGAGTGATCCTTTAAAAAACATCCTATCAACCCTTTTCTTTGTAATTTATCAACTGCTTCCCTTTGTTTACAAGATCAGGTCTCCACTGCTTAACACTTAGATATCTATCCTCCTTTCTGCATGGCTGTTCCCTAGCCACACCCAGCTCCAGGCAAGCTTTCTCATGCCTGTCTCAGCCCATGCAGCACCTCTGCCTGGAAGGCCCTCCCCACCCTTATCCACTTGGCAAACTACTCCCACCTCATGCCATTATCTCCTTGGTAAAGCCCTCCCTCATCCCTCTTTGCAGAGAACCTGTACATTTCTTTCTTAGGAGTAATCACATTTTTGGTAGCTCTTTTACATTTCTCTTCTCCCCGGTTAGAATGACAGTTCCTTGGGGTCAGAGATTTGCCTTGTATAATCTGTGATTAAGCACGAGGTAGATGTGAATAGGTTTTTTTTGCTTAATGAGTCTTTGGTATCAGCTCAATATTACTGGTCATGAAAATGATGCTCAAATTCCACTCTATCAGAAGGAAGAAAAACAAGAAAAGGAGGATATTTCCACTGTAGCATATAAAAAATATTGTATAGCTTCTGATGAATATCTGGTTTCTCTCTCCATCCATAAGTATAATAATACCAAATAACTGAATTGCTGGGGAGAAAAAAGACTGAGAAAAACAGGAAACCAATCTTAATTATCTCCCAAAGCTATATGTATGTATGTGTGTGTGTGTGTGTGTATATATATATATATTTTTTTTTTTTTTTTTTTTAAAGATGGAGTCTTGCTCTTGTCACCTAGGCTGGAGTGCAATGGCACCATCTCGGTTCACTGTAACCTCTGCCTCCCGGGTTCAAGCGATTCCCCTGCCTCAGCCTTCCAAGTAGTTGGGATTACAGGCATCCGCCACTGGCTAATTTTTGTATTTTTAGTAGAGACAGGGTTTTACCATTTTGACACCCACCTCGGCCGCCCAAAGTGCTGGGATTACAGGCGTGAGCCACCGCCCCTGGCCCAAAAGCCATATTTAACCTCAGTTTACTCCATTTATGGCCATGATAGTAAAATTATGTCAAGTCAATTTAGAAACAGTATGTCAGGGAAAATGCTCATTTAGGAAGAATTTTCTATAATGCTTAAAGTTAACAGAACTAAAAATGCTTCTGCATACATCATTCCAAAATTCTATCCATTCTGGTAAAGACACAAAGGAAACACTATTCATTCTGTTGCTACTATTTCTAAAGTCAAATGTAAAAGTCTGACTTTCGCAGCTATATTCAGAATATTGTGTAACCAATAAAGGAAATAAACAGCCAGCTTGATCCATTTTTTTTTTTTTTTTTGGATATATACAGCAAGCATCTCATCAAATAAGATACCATTTCACCAAAAGTTTATTAGTAGAGTGCTCAGAATTAACTTAGGATGAAATAAAAATCTTCTCTAAAAAACAGTAAAATCAAATTGTTATTTAACTTTTATATCCCTCAGTTTCATCATTTGCAAATTAAACTGTAGACTATACCTATAAGGCACCTTCCAATTCTAAAACTCTACAGTCTGTTAAAAAATGACATAGTATATATGAAAAATTGGAAATATTTTATATTACAATTACATTTTTAAATTAAAATGCCTGTGATGTAAAATAATGCAAACAGCTATTCATGAACAGATTTTCTCACTTACCTCCAGATTCTGACATTCCTGAGCAGAATTGGTAGGCAGGCCAATCCACTTGATTTCTTTTTTTTCCTTTGAAATTATGTTCATTGCCATTAGCACATTTAAAGCATCATAAACTCTTCGCCTAATGTTCTTCTGATCGTAAGCCTGCTAAAAAATATTTTCATTGAGTGATAAATTTTAAGGGTTAAGATACAGTCACATGATATGAATATATCAAATTAATATTACATCTTCAAAGTGCTGGAAGGATTCTATTTTTTTATTTAGCCAACTGACAAAAACATCCAAAAGAATTCTATATTCCGTGAAAATATCCCTCAAAATTAAAGATGAAATAAAAATACTTTCAAACAATATAAAACAAAATAATCTTAAAAATAAAGATCATGTTACCTGCAGATCTACACTGAAATATACTAAAGGGATTTCTTTAGGTAGAAGAAATATCATCTAAGATGGGAGCTTAGATATGTAGGATAGAATGAAGACCAACCCAAAAAGTAAATATGTGGGTAAATCTCAATTTTCAGTGTATAAAACAATAATAATGCCTTATGGAGTCTAGAATACAGAACTTAATATACATGACAATAAATAGTATATATATTAACAGAAAAAGGTATTGGAGGTAAAGTGTTCTAAGCCCTTGCATTACCTGGGAGGATTTTAGACTTAAAAAAATCAAGGACATTTATTCAAGTTCTGGGTAAAACTGTGCTTCTCAAAATGTGTTCCTTGACCGCTGCTGATCTGCAAACTGTCTCCAATCTACAATGGGACTAGGAACTTGTACCAAAATATAATCCTCTATATGACAAGGGACACTGTTCAGTTCAGCTGACCATTTTTCTTCTTCTTTTTTTTTTTGAGACAGCGTCTTGCTCTCTTGCCCAGGCTGGAGTGCAGTGGCGCAATCTCAGCTCACCGCAACCTCCACCTCCCGGGTTCAAACGATTCTTCTGCCTCAGCCTCCCAAGTAGCTGAGACTATAGGTGCACACCACCATGCCCAGCTAATTTTTCTATTGTTAGTAGAGACAGGGTTTCACCATATTGGCCAGGCTGATCTTGAACTTCTGACCTCGTGATCTGCCTGCCTCGACCTCCCAAAGTGCTGGGATTACAGGCGTGAGCCACCGTGCTCGGCCTTTTTCTTCTATTTTTTGATAGTAAGACTTACTCAATGAAGGAAACCATGTTGGTTTACATTATGGAACAAGGTCCTCAGGAAATGCAACGATAATAAAGGATGGTGGAGAACACTGAATCCACTTAAATATAAAACTAGATCTAAATAAGTGGGGGATTTAAGTTATAGAACTGAATGTAAATATTAGAAATCTTGACAATGGGCCAGGAGTGGTGGCTCATGCCTGTAATCCCACCACTTTGAGAGGCCGAGGCGGGCGGAACCCCTGAGGTCAGGAGTTCAAGACCAGCCTGGCCAACATGGCAAACCCCATCTCTACTAAAAAATACAAAATTTAGCTGGGCGTGGTGGCGCATGACTGTAATCCCAGCTACTCAGGAGGGTGAGGCAGGAAAATCGCTTGAATCCGGGAGATGGAGGTTGCAGTGAGCCAAGATTGAGCCACTGCACTCCAGTCTGGGTGACAGAGCTAGACTCTGTCTCAAAGAAAAAAAAAAAAAAGAAATCTTGACCCTGTAGAAACAATGATACTGTAACAACAAGTACTGGGAGGAGGCAATGTGATAGGTATGCCAATTTCCTCTTTTTGATATTGGAAGGGATATGGATGTTATTCAAAGCAGATTAAATAATAATAAAGGGGTCAGCACAATCTATGTATTTAAAGTAATAAAAACAACTATTTTTCCGAGACAGAGTCTTGCTCTGTTGCTCAGGCTGGAGTGCAGTGGTGAGATCTCAGCTCACTGCAACCTCTACCTCCTGGGTTCAAGTGATTCTCCAGCCTCAGCCTCCTGAGTAGCTGGGATTACAGGCGCCCACCACCACACCCGGCTAATTTTTGTATTTTTAGTAGAGACAGGGTTTCATCATGTTGGCCAGGCTGGTCTCCAACTCCTGACCTTGTGATCCACCCACCTCGGCCTCCCAAAGTGTTGGGATTATAGGCGTAAGCCACTGCGCCCAGCCTATAGTAGTATTATTAACAAATATACTAATATATCTAATCTGAATCCTATGGTAGAAGAGAAAAATGGAAGACGGAAAAAAACATACGTTTTTCTTCATAACCAATAGATACTGTCTACAGGTGGTAACTCAAGGAACTTAAGTTATAAAGGTAACCAGCTGAAGAACTGAGACTACAAGCATTCTAAATTACCAGAAAAATAACAAAGCAGTGAATAAAGAGAAAAAAACTCAACCTTTGTTTATATCTTGGGAAGATGGTGGTGATAGGGTATTAGTAAAAATGTATTTCAGATACTGAAAAGTGCTAAGAAGAAATGCTTCATTGTGGTGACAGGTGAGTGAAGATCACAAGGCAGGGAGAGAGAAGCCATATGAATACCTAGCAAAGACTGCTCTAGGCAAAGGAAACAGCAAGTGTAATGGCCTGATCAGGGACAAAACATATAGCTGGAGCATAGTGACATGTGGTTGGAGGGTAGTAAATGAGAAAGTGCATAGCAGAAGACGAGATTAGTGAGGTAGTGGTGGGCAAGATCACAAAGGGGCTTGCAGATCATTGTGAGAACCATGGCTTTCACTCAGAAACAGAATGCTATATACTTTTTTTTTTCAAGTGCCTAGAGAACATGAAAAGAAAAAGAAAATCACCATATAATGGCTCCCAAGGAAAATCTCAATGTAATACAAAAAAAAAGGGAAATAGCTCAAATCATATTCTCTGGACAAATTAAGTAATAAAAGTAAAACTTTAAAGCAACAAACAAAACTTGGAACTGTAAGAACTCTTTCTAAGGCAATTCTTAGGTCAAACAAATTAAAACCAAAATTACAGAACATCTAAAGAATAATATATCAGAATCAATAGGATAGGGCTAAATCAGTGCTGTAGAGAAACAGTCATAGCCATATATATATATATATATATATATTTTTTTTTTTTTTAAGAGACGAAGTCTTTCTTTTTTTTTTTTTTTTTTAAGAGACGAAGTCTTGCTTTGCTGCCCAGGCTGGAATGCAGTGGCATGATTGAATTCCTGGGCTCAAGCAATCCTCCTCAGCCTCTGGAGTAGCTAGGACTACAGGTTTGTGCCACAGCACCTGGCTAATTTAAAAAAAAAACTTTTTGTAGAGGTCAGGCATGGTGGCTCATGCCTGTAATTCCGGCACTTTGGGAGACTGAGGCTGGAGGATCACTTGAGTCAAGGAGTTCAAAATCAGCCTGGGCAACATAGTGAGACCCCATATCAAAAAAAAAAAAAAAAAAAAATAAAAAATTTTTTTTCTGTAGAGGCAGAGCCTTGCCATTTTTGGTCCCAGCTACTCAGGATGCTGAGGCATAAGCATCACTTAAACCTGGGGAGCAGAGGTGTCACTGAGCCGAAATTGCACCACTGTACTCCATTTATTTGAGACTCTGCCAGACAACTGATTTTTTTATAAACATATTTATATATTCCCTGTCCAATTAAAAATAAAATTTTCTTGTTGACTTAGACATTGAAGAAACAATAAGATTCAGAAACAATAAAAAATTATTGGATAGGTGACCAAATTTTTTTTTTTTTTGAGATGGAGTCTCGCTCTGTTGCCCAGGCTGAAGTGCAGTGGCACGATCTTGGCTTACTGCAACCTCCGCCTCCCAGGTTCAAGTAATTCTCCTGCCTCAGCCTCCTGAGTAGCTGGGATTACAGGCACGTGCCACCATGCCTGGCTAATTTTTTGTATTTTTAGTAGAGACAGGGTTTCACAGTGTTAGCCAGGATGGTCTCGATCTCCTGACCTCGTGATCCGCCCACCTCAGACTCCCAAAGTGCTGGGATTACAGGTGTGAGCCACCGCGCCTGGCCAAATATTTTTTAAATGTTAAAAAAAAACAAAAAAACAACTAAGGCCAGGTACAGTGGCTCACACCTGTAATCCCAGCACTTTGGAAGGCCAAGGCAGGTGGATCACCTGAGGTCAGGAGTTTGAGACCAGCCTGGCCAACATGGTGAAACACTGTCTCTACTAAAAATACAAAAATTAGCTGGGAATGGTGGTGTACGCCTGTAATCCTAGCTACGTAGGAGGCTGAGTCACAAGAATAGCTTGAACTTGGGAGGCAGAGGTTGCAGTGAGCTGAGATCATGCCACTGAACTCCAGCCTGGGCGACAGAGTGAGGTTCCGCCTAAAAAAAAAAACTCAACAACAACAACAAAATCCCCCAAAATAAAGGATGAAACCCTCAAGTATAGTCGTGATTCCTCAAATCGATAACAAAGATAACACAAAGAGGTAGCATCATCCATCAAAATCAATGTCAGGTTCATGATTTACCTACCGAATCAGCAGCCAAATGGTTACTTGAATTGGTGAACTCTGATACCAGCTCATCAGCGACTTCATTGTACGATGTTGTACCTTTTCGTTGAACTTTCTCACACACTTTCATTGAAAAGTGTCTCAAGCCTTTCCCATTTTTATCTCCTTTTTTGCTTCGTTTACTAGAAGGGAAAAAAGTTTCTTTTTTACTCCATTATACATATTAGAGGCTTTCTTTACAAATCTCTGTAAGATAATGCAAGAAGACAGTAATTTAAGTTTTACTTCAGGTGTCAAAAATTTAAATTGAATAGAGATGAGAAAATGTTTATTTAAACTTACTTTTTGCCTTAAAGGCCTAATAAAGTTAGAGTGTTTTTCTATGCACAGCATTTATTTATTCGACAAATATTTATTGACCAGTTACTATTCTATGCCAGATACTGTTATTGACACTGAGAATAAGTCAGTGAAAAAACACAAAAACTCTGCCCTTGTACAGCTAACATACTTATCTTTTCCTATTCTATGTAGATTATAGTTTTTTATTGAAATTAAAACTACAGTCATTTGCCACATGAGGACATTTCCGTCAATGATGGGTCGCATATACAACAGTAGTCCAATAAGACTACAATGGAGCTGAGAAATTCTCCTTGCCTAGTGATGTGGTAACCACTGTAATGGTTAATGTGAGTAATAATGCATTACTCACATGTTTGTGGCGACGCTGGCAAACAAACGTACTGCTCTGCCAGTCCTATAAAAGTCTAGCACATGCAATTATGGACAGTACATAATACTTGATAATGATAATAAATGACTATGTTACTGGTTTCTGTATTTACTAAAGTATACTTTTCATCATTACTTTAGAGCGTACTTCTTCAAATTATAAATTAAAGTTAACTGTAAAAAGCCTCAGGCAATCCTTCAGGAGGTATCCAGAAGAACGCACTGTTATCACAGGAGATGACAGCTCCATGTATGTTACTGCCCCTGAAGACCTTCCAGTGGGACAAGATGTGGAGGTGGAGGACAGTAATATTGATGATCTCGACCCCCCTGTAGGCCTAGGATAGTGTGTCTCAGTTTTCTTTTTTGGAGAGAGAGTCTCACTCTATCCCCTAGGCTGGAGTGCAGTGGCGTGATCTCAGCTCACTGCAACCTCCGCCTCCCAGGTTCAAGTGATTCTCCTGCCTCAGCCTCCCGAGTAGCTGAGATTACAGGTGTGTGCCGCCACACCTGGCTAATTTTTGTATTTTTAGTAGAGATGGGGTTTCATCATGTTGGCCAGGCTGTTCTAGAACTCCTGACCTCAGGTGATCCGCCTGCCTTGGCCCCCCAAAGTGCTGGGATTACAGGCGTGAGCCACTGCGCCTGGCCCTCTGTCTCAGTTTTCTGTTTTGGGGTTTTTTTTTTTTTGGATTCAGGGTCTCACTCTGTTGCCCGGGCTAGAGTGCAGTGGCGCCATCATGGCTCACTGCAGCCTAAACCTCCCGTGCTCAAGTGATCCTTCCACCCCAGCCTTCCAAGTAGTTAGAATTACAGGTGCATGTCACCATGCCTGGCTAATTTCTTTTCTTTTTTGTACAGACAGGGTCTCGTTATGTTGCCCAGGCTGCTCTTGAACTCCTGACCTCAAGTGATCCCTCCCATCTCAGCTTCCCAAAGTGTTGGGTTATAAGTGTCAGCCACCCTGCCCAGCCACGTCTCAGTGTTCAACAAAAAAGTTTCAAAAGTAAAAAAAAAAAAAAAAAAAAAAGAAATTAAAAAACAAAAAAGCTTATGGAATAAGGATATAAAGAAAATATTTTTGTACAGCTGTACAATGTGTAATGATCAATCAGGGTAATTGGGGTATCCATCATCTCAAGCCTTTATTGTTTCTTTGTATTAGGAACATTCCAATTCCATTCCTCTAGTTACTTAAAATATACAATCGTTGTTAACTACAGCAACCTATTGTACTACCAAATACTAGATATTATTCATTCTATCTAAGTGTATTTTTGGACCAATTAATATGTTTGTG
>NW_026652297.1:8521955-8591226 GCF_009828535.3 Hylobates moloch | reverse complement strand
GAAAGAGTCTCACTCTATCCCCTAGGCTGGAGTGCAGTGGTACGATCTCAGCTCACTGAGAATACCGGGTTCAAGCGATTCTCCTGCTTCAGCCTTCTGAGTAGCTGGCATTACAGGCGCCTACCCCCATGACTGGCTAATTTTTGTAGTTTTAGTAGAGATGGGGTTTCACCATGTTGGTCAGGCTAGTCTCGAACGCCTGACCTCAAGTGATCCATCCGCCTTGGCCTCCCAAAGTGCTGGGATTACAGATGTGAGCCACTGCTCCTGGCCAATATTGTCTGTGTTTTAAGTCAAGTGTTACTACAAGAGTAAAACAGTTTGAGAACATTAAAAAGTTTATAAAGTAAAAAAGTTATAGTAAGGTAAGGTTAACTTATTATTGAAGAAGAAAAAATCTTTTTAAAATAAACTACTATAGCCTAAGTATACAGTGATGATAAAGTCTAAAGTAGTGCTCAGTAAAGTCCTAGGCCTTCACATTCACTCACCAGTCACTGACTCACCCAGAGCAACTTCCAGTCCTGCAAGCTCCATTCATGAAAAGTGCCCTACAAAGGTGTATCATTAAAAAAAATCTTTTACAAGGTATTTTTACTCTACCTTTTCTATGTTTAGGTATGTTTAAATACACAAATACTTACCACTGTGTTACAGTGACCTATAGTATTCAAACCAGTAACATGCTGTGCAGGTTTGTAGCCTCAGGGCAATAGGCTATACCAAGTACCTAAGTGTGCAGCAGGCTACACCACCCTGGGTTTGGTTAAGTACACTTGATGATGTTCACACAACGAAGAAATCGCCTAACGAGGCCTTTCTCAGAACATAGCCCCTCATTAAGTGATGTGGGACTGTGAATATATTTATTGATAAATAATTTACATGTTCTACGTTACGTACATAGAAACAGATACTAAACATGCAGTTTTAAAAGGAATATGAGAAAAGGATATCTACTTTCCTTTTCCTACATTCCCAAAGAGTTGTGTATGCATCCCTTGTGACAGTATAGGATAGCACAGGTATCTTACCTCACAGACTACTTATTTGAAATAATGTGAAATCACTAAAATATATTGAATGGTATTAAGTGGTGAGTAGAATGGTGAGATTTTCAGTTAGGCAGACATTCTCACTGCAAAGCAGAAGATTTTGGAATCAGAATTAGTAACAGTAGAAGTGAAATTTATGAGGCAAAAGAAGAGACACAAAGACCAATTGAGAGGGTATTGCAATAGTCCAGGTAAGAGAATATGAATCCCCAAACTGGGGCTGTGGTAGGGCAGGAGACAAAAAGATGGATTTACAAAATTTTAAAGGACAAAAAATCAATAAATTTGTCTGAAGTGGAGGGTAAGGAAGAAAGGAATAGTAGAATGACCTCTAGAAAGAAGGGTCATTTACTGAGATTGAAGAGATGAATTACATTTATGAGTTGCATTTTAAACCTCCTAATCAGCACTGTCCAATACCCCTCGGCATAACTCACGTGTGGCTACTGCGTACTTGAAATGTGGGAAGTGTGAACTGAGATATGTCGTAAGTTTAACACACTGGATTTTAAATACTTAATATAAGGAATGAATGTAAAATACCTCACTAGTGATTTTTATATTTAATTACACACTGAAATACAATATTCTGGATATACTGGATTAAATTAAAAATATTAAAATTAACTTCAGATATTTATTTTCTTTTTTTTTTTTGAGACGGAGTCTCGCTCTGTCACCCAGGCTGGAGTGCAGTGGCGCGATCTCGGCTCACTGCAAGCTCCGCCTCCCAGGTTCACGCCATTCTCCTGCCCCAGCCTCTCCGAGTAGCTGGGACTACAGGCGCCCGCCACCACGCCCAGCTGATTTTTTGTATTTTTAGTAGAGACGGGGTTTCACCGTGGTCTCGATCTCCTGACCTCGTGATCCGCCCGCCTCGGCCTCCCAAAGTGCTGGGATTACAAGCGTGAGCCACCGCGCCCAGCCCAGATATTTATTTTCTTTTAAAATTTCTATTGGGCAGCAATAATGTTGTGTATGGGATTATATAGCCAGGAAAAGAACTGGTTAATGGCTTAAAGTAAATAAATTTCTCAACTTAGTGGTTACATGCTTTCTTCTTCTTTTTTTTTTTTAAAGACTACTCAAGTAGTCTTTACCCCCTACTTAAGTAGGGGGTAAAGTGTAGAACAAGGAGTTCGATCTGTGTTCAACTGATTGTGAACAATCAATTGAGATAACTCACTACCTTCGGGTCAGCCAGTTACATACTTTTGAAAAGCCAGGAGTGAAGCAGGGTTGTTTTTCATCCAATTCTTGGTCTTTTTGTTAAAGGCAGCAATAAGATAGAGTGGTTTTGGGCAATCACTTGGCTAACTGGCTCTCTATAGTCATACCTGGATAATATTTGTAGTCATACCTGGATAATATTTAAAGGAAGAAACTAAACATAGTCCTTAAGTAGGAACAACTACAATTTTAACAACTATTATGAAATAGTGATGGCTATACTCTTGAAATGCAGATACAAGCCTACATGTAAGAGTTTTATAAAATCAGTTCAGTGCATAAATTGATAATAGACTTGAAGAAAACTTGCTTAAATATCAACATTAGTAAACTATCAGATACATATTTTGAGCAGTTTACTCGATTTAACTCTGATCCACAGTCCTTCATCTGCAAAATGCAGAATACCCATCTCACAAGTTGTGAGGATGAAATGCATATAACATATGGTACACTACAAGTGATTTTATCCCCTTCATGAGCTGCTAGAATTTTCATAAGCAATATAAAACCAAAGGGCACTATTCAACAATGGCAGAATCAAGAAATTAAGCTTATTATTTGGAAGGATGATAGAATATCATGCCAAAACTCAATTAACATCAACATTAAAATTCAACAAAGGAGGTTAAAAGAGTCAACACCTGCCATACACAGATGAAAGATTTGGTCCTGCAACCAATCCAGTAAGCCACTTTGAAAGTTAAGCAAAAAATGTCTCTAGTTAAAGAAAACTAAAAGGCAAAAGGCTATATAAAGAACTACAACAACAAAAAACCAAACAACTCAATTCAAAAATGGGCAAAGGGCCAGGTGCAGTGGCTCGTGCCTGTGATCCCAGCACTTTGGGAGGCCAAGGCAAGTGGATCACTTGAGGTCAGGAGTTCGAGACCAGCCTGGCCAACATGGTGAAATCCCATCTCCACAAAAAAATACAAAAATTAGCTGGGCGTGGTGGTACACATCTGTAATCCTAGCTACTCGGGAGGCTGAGGCATGAGAATCACTTGAACCTGGGAGGCGGAGGTTGCAGTTCACGCCACCGCACGCCAGCCTGGGAGTGAGACTGTCTCAAGAAAAAAAAAAAAAAGGGCAGAAGACTTAACAGTAATTTATCCAAAGAAGATATACAAATGGCCAAAAAGTACGTGAAAAGATGCTCAGCATCACTCATCATTAAAGAAATGTAAATCAAAACCATAATGAGATGCCACTTCATACCCATTAGAACGGCTATTAAAAAAACAAAAACTGAAAACGAGAAAGTGTTGGAGAGGATGTACAGAAACTGCACCCATTATGCACTGCTGGTGGAAACATAAAATGATACAGCCACTGTGGAAAACAATATGGCAATTTCTCAAAAAAGTAAACATAGAATTACCATATGATCCAGTAATTCCACTTCTGGGTATATACCCAGATGAATCTGAAAGTAGGAACTCAACAGATATTTGTACACCCATGTTCATAGCACCATTATTCACAATAGTTAAAATGTGGAAGCAACCCAACTGCCCACCAATGGATAAACCGATAAAATGTGGTATATACATATAATGAAATATATACAGCCTTAAAAAGGAATAAAATTCTGATACATGCTACACTACAGATGAACCATGAAGACATAAGTGACATAAGCCAGACATAAAAAGATAAATATTGGGCTGGGCATGGTGGCTCACACCTGTAATCCCAGCACTTTGGGAGGCCGAGGTGGGTGGATCACGAGGTCAAGAGATCAAGACCATCCCGGCCAACGTGGTGAAACCCCGTTTACTAAAAACACAAAAATTAGCTGGTGTGGTGGTGCATGCCTGTAGTCTCAGCTACTTGGGAGGCTGAGGCAGGAGAAGTGCTTGAACCCGGGAGGCGGAGGTTGTAGTGAGCCGAGATCACACCACTGTACACGCCTGGCGACACAGCGAGACTCCGTCTCAAAAAAAAAAAAAAAAAAATTGTATGATTCCACTTATATGAAATCAAATTATAGTCAAAATCATAGAAAGTAGAACAGAGGTACTGTGGGGGAGTGGGAAATGTAGTGTTGTTGCTTCATGGGGACAGAGTTTCAATACGGGATGATGAAAAAGTTCTGGAGATGGATAGTGGTGATAGTTGCCCAACAATTTATTATTTCTCCATGGTTCTTTTGGTTTTGAACTGACTTATGTTTTGTTGTCTTTTATGCTAAGTTTTGATGATTTCATGGCTTCATTAGCCAGTGTATTTCTGCAAATAAGATGCTGTAGTTTATGTATTATGTTATGTATTTCATCATCAATTATGGCTACAAAACCAAATTCAATATGAGAGGAGGTCATGTTTCCAAGCAAAACTAATACAAACTCTATTGTATTCATTTTACTGTTCTTCTTCTTTTTTTTTACATTGCTCCTTGTGGAGCAGGACTACCCCATAGGTAATGTGCCCAGAGTAGCCTGTTCTTCATTCTTTAAGTTACTTCCATTGTCACATCTGGTTAACTACTACTGCTGCCACCTTCAGAAAAGGTATGCCTTTTCTTGAAAAAAATAGTTTAGGATGCTTATTTCACCATTAGAAAATGAGGATTAAAATAAAAGTTTACTTTTCTAATTTAGCTAATAATTTTAAATAATAAACCCAGGCTTGTTTGAAAAATTAAAATAACTGTAAAAATGTTATAAAAAATAAATGTCAAAAATCCCTATTTTGGCCAAGCACAGTGGCTCAAGCCTATAATCCTAGCACTTTGGGAGGCCGAGGCAGGCAGATTGCCTGAGCCCAGCATTTCAAGACCATGCTGGGCAACATAGTGAGACTTCATCTCTACAAAAAATGTAAAAATAGCCAGGTGTGGTGATGTATGCCAGCTACTCAGGAGGCTGAGGCAGGAGGATTGCTTGTGCCTAGGAGGTCGAGGCTGTAGTGAGCCATGATTGCGCCACTGCACTCCAGCCTGGGAGACAGAGCAAGACGCTGTCTCAAAAAACAAAAACAAACAAACAAAAAACACCTATTTTTTCTTCATAGATTTTCTATATGCTTCTGGGTTATATTTGACAAATTAACCTTAATAAAAATTAACTCAAAGCAAAGACCTAAATGAAAGAGCTAAACCTATCAAACTCTTAGAAGAAAACGTAGGTGTTAAGTCTTTGTGACCTTGGATTAGGCAAAGATGTTTTAGATATATGACACAAAAGCATAAGTAACACAAGAAAAAAATTAATTAAACATCAAAATTAAAAACATTTGTGCCTCAAAAGACACCATTAAGAATGTGAAAGGTCAATTCACAGATTGGAGAAAAACTCTGCAAATCATGTATTTAATAAGGGATTTCCATCTAGAATATACAAAGAATGCAAATCAAAATGCTTTAATTTTTATTAATGAGGTACCATTTCTCAAGAAGTGTTAGCAAAAACGTGGAGAAACTGGAATACTCATACATTGCTTATGGGAATGTAAAACGGTACAGCCACTTTGGAAAACAGTCTAGCCATACTCAACAGGGCTAAACAAAGAATAACTGTATGACCCAGCAATTCCACTCCTTAGTCTGAGCTTAGTCTATAAAAGATGGGTAGGAAAACACCACAGGAGCCCACAACATGAGGAAGAAAACTTTCCTTTTCTTCTTATGTAGTCCTGTCCCATCACCTAGTGGCTTACAGCCTAGAAGTTGAGAGTTACCTGGCTACAGTGTTTAACTTCTCCCTGAGTTTCTAAATGTAAATTTTCATTGACGTACATAACACATAAAGTACGCAAACCATCTGTGTTAAGTGTCTCCTTCTAGTTACAGTTCCACCCAAACCCAACACCTAAAGAATATCTGTTACCATGACTTCTATTATAGTTTTACCTATTTTGAACTTTAAATTAAAATCATATAGTATGTACCCTTTTGTATCTGACAACACTATTTGAGAGATTCATTCACACTTTTCATGTGACTGTATTTCATTCATTGTATGAATACGTTGCAATTCATTCATCCATTCTGCAGATGGGCATTTGTTTGGTTCTAGTTGGAGGCTAACAGTGTTTCTATAAACTTTCTTGTACACATTTTTGGTGAATATGTGCACCAATTTCTGTTGAGTATACACAAGGAACAGAATTGATGAGTTACGGGTATGTGTATATTCAACTTCAGCAGATACTGCTAACTCCCAAAATGACTGTACCAATTTATCCTGCCACCAGCAGTGTATGAGCATTCTAGATGCTTCATATCCTTGCCAAACTTAGCACTGTCTATCCTTTTCATTGTAGCCATTCTGATGGATGTAAAGTGGTATTACACTGTGGTTTTCATTTGCATTTTTCTAATGATTAATGCTGATAAGCACTTTTTCATGTTTACTGGCCTGTTAATATTTTTTGCTAGAATAAAAAAATTCTGTTCATTTTTATATGCCCTTATATCCGGCAACCTTGCTAAATTCATTTTTCTCATAATTTGTCTGTAGATTCTTTTGGTTTTTCTTGGGATACAATCACATCATCTGCAAATAGTGCCATTTTATTTCTTCATTTACAATTCTTTTATTAAGGCTTTCCATTTTGTTTCTTGGCTTACTGCACTAGCAAGAATTTCTACTACAATACTGAATAGAGGTGGTGATTAACTAGGGATCCTCCTTGTTTCTTATGCCAAGTTGAAAGCTTTTTATTCACTACTAAATGTAATGTTTGCTGTCAAGTTTGTGTGTGTGTGTGTGTGTTTTTTTTTTAGTCAGAGTCTAACAAGGTGAAAAACCGTCTCTACTAAAAATACAAAAAATTAGCCTGGCATGGTGGCACACGCCTGTAATTTCAACTACTCTGGAGGCTGAGACAGGAGAATCACTCGAACCCAGAAGGTGGAGGTTGCAGTGAGCTGAGATCAAGCCATTGCACTCTAGCTTGGGAGACAGAGGAAGACTCCATCTCAAAAAAAAAAAAAAAAAAAAAAAAAAGAAAGAAAGGAAAGAAAAATAAGCATAAAGAAAGAAAGGAAAGAAATGAGCATAAAGAAAAAAATGAAACACCATTGTGCTAAATCTTACTTATTTAGAACAAGGAATAAAGAAAAATACATGTAGCAATCTTCGTGGTTTGACAGAGGGGTGGTGGGGATACATTACAGAAAAGTTATATTCAAAACTTTTTAAAGAATGATAAAAAAAAATGCTAGGAAAAAAAGCCACTGAACCAAATGTAGAAAGAGAAAGTTGAACCAATGGCTATACTATAAATTTAACCTAACACTTTTATGTGTTCTCACTTACAGATCTTTAGAATTCTTACTTACAAAGGAGAATAAAGAGAATCTTGGTTTTTGTACTGTTTGCAGTGCAGAGGTGCCACCAATCATAACTGATAAATAGTTCCATTTTAAGGCCTTAAACATTGCTAAATACCTCTGTGCAAGAACTTGTTCTGTTGCCCTTTTGAAGGATAAACACCAGTAAAGACCAGTTTGAATTGGAAAGAGGACTTTCCATTAGAGAGTAAAGAACATTTCATTTCTACGATACAGCAGCTCCTCAGAAGTGATTGTATCTGTTGAAAACGATTAGGACCAAGAAGCAAGCAACAAAAGCCACGAAGGAACTGAAACAGCACTAGTGTCAGGGCAAGAAAACACACATCCTTTATACATATTCCCATGGTTCTCACTCAGAACCTAGTCACTTTCATTTTAGACTCAATTCTAACATATTTGGCCATCTAGTTTCTCAGGGCACAGCAAATCAGAGATAGCATATTAGAAAATGTAGGAGTTTTTGACGTGGTAGGCATTTATTTTTTACTTAACAAACTACAAGTGATTCTGATGCACCGCTAGAATGGAGAAGCCACTGTCCTAATATTCTAAGATAACATGAACTTTCCTTATGCCCAACATATTGCTTAAGAAACAAGCAAGTTTGTTATGATTTATAAATGTTTTAAGAAAAACTTAGCCAGGTGTGGTGGCTCACGCCTGTAATCCCAGCACTTTGGGAAGCTGAGGAAGGTGGATCACGAGGTCAGGAGTTTGAGACCAGCTTGGCCAACATGGCAAAACCCCATCTCTACTAAAAATACAAAAATTAGCCAGGCATGGTGGTGTGCGCCTGTAATCTCAGCTATTCGGGAGGCTGAGGCAGGAGAATTGCTCGAACCTGGGAGGCAGAGGTTGCAGTAAGCCGAGATCACGCCGCTGCACTCCAGCCTGGGTGACAGAGCAAGACTCCATCTCAAAAAAGGAAAAAAGAAAAAATTGTTAAAGTTTGGGCACGTTAGGGTAATGTGGAGTATTCACTTTGATAGACCTCTTCATCTCCCAGATGGAAAGAGGGGAGAGACTAAAGGACATACTACCAATAGTCAATCTGCTCACAGGGTAATTTCTACTGAAACCATACAGATACTATGAGTGAACTGGGGCACTCAATGCAGAATGAAATAATGGCAAAAACTGAAAGAAGTTAAAGTTACATGAAGAAAAACATCGCATTAAACCAGAGCAGTGGCAACGCCAACAGCCTCTCTATATAGCTGAATCTTCCAAACAAAATAGTTAGACTTATACTCACCTTTCTGAAAAATCAGAGTCTATAAATTTTCTAGCCCGTTTTCTATCACTAAAAAGGAAAAAAGATAGCATAAAAACAATACATACTTAAATACAATTTAATTTCATTAATACTTTATTATAACTTGTCTAAAATTATACACTATTCAAAGACTAAAACTAACAAGTACAAAAGATAGGTACATAAAATAAATCTTAATTTTATCATGTGAACAAGATATCACAACATAATAATCATAAGTTGAAAAGAGCTCAATGCATAGTTAGAGAGGAAAACACTGCAGACTTGCAAACAAGATAGAGAAAAATTTTCTTCACTCTGCGACATACTGACTATAAAAACACCAGACACTCCTGCCACCTCCAATATAAAGCACAAATGAGGCTGAAAACATCCAGACCCTGGTCATTTCCAAAGTGGGCTAACACTGCTGGCACAGGCTTGGCTTTCATGTTATAATCTTTCAAGGCTATAGAGAAATCCAGGGTAACCTTAGATCTACATAAGAATGTTCATAAGGATTGAATAACGCCCATAGGATTACAGGTAATTCTGTCATTTCAGTTCATTTGATAATGGAAAAGTATGCATATACAAAACTCTTCTGTCTTTAATGTATTTGTGTTTGTACATGTGTGTAGGCATGTGTTTATGTATATTAATATGTATACATATTAAAGCACTTTGCCAGGATTATTAATTCACTTAATATCCTTGAAGCAAGGAGATTCTTACTGAACTAAGATTTACCACCTGCTTGCTCAAACTCACATATGACAGAATCACCAATGCAGTATTCCACCATGTAAATAACTTCTAAAGTAACAAAACGTCTAAGGTAACAAAATGAGGTTTTGAGTAATTTATCTTATTTATTTTTCTTTTATGGAAGTATGAGGTGCTAAAATGATAAAGAGTGGAGAAAGGTATAAGTATTTTACAGGCAAAGATGAAACATATAGAAGTTGTACTAAAAGTGACAAATTAGTAACAGAAGGGACCTTGATTCAATTGCTCAGTGTTTAAAAAGAAGAGGAAATTTACTAAAAAAATTTATTTGGCCTCTTTTCCTACCCTTTTCTGGTTTTTACGGAAATAATTCATACAGGAAATTCTGAGTGTAGCCAACACTTAATATTTAACTCCTTTTTTGTGTGAGTTAAAAATACATAAAAATATAGTTTTTATATCTCCAAAGCAGTTAAATGTTATAATAATAAAAGTAGACCTATTCCAGAGTTTAAAAAGTCACAGGGTTTAGTTATGAGTTATTGTACTGTTTCTTTTCTGTTTAAAAATAGTTGTTCCAGAGATTATTTATATCTAAGATATAAAGTGAAATAAAATAGGTGATTTTAAAGGAAAAACATTTGTTTTTAAGAACTAAACAAACAAGAACAGAAGACAAGACAGTAAGAAAAAAATGTCTAAACTTTTTTTTTAAGGTTTTAAAAATAGTAACTTGCAACACTCTTACCCAGGGACCCAGCCAGTAGCTTCTGCTATGTGTGTCTGAGTAACCATTGCTGGTGCAGGGGTATATGGACTCCCAATCAGAACACTTCCTGAACTGGTTAGTCTCTGTGGTGTGCTTATAATCTGTAAAGTTAGGAACAAAGAATATAATATTCTTAATTATTAAGAAAAGCCTACAGGCAGAAAATAACATTGATTGCTAACCTACATATGAGGAAACCTTGCTGCCTAAAAGGCACTTAATGTCAGTCATCTAAAAATATAAGCAATGCCTTTGATTTACTTATATCCTAGGATCTTAAAGCACAAGTATCCTGAATACTGACATGAGGTCACAATGCAGGTTTCAGCAAATAAATGGCAATCTGGAAGGATTAAGTAGAGAACTGATAATGCTTTAAAAATCAGAAAAATGAAAAGCTTTCTTTGAAACTGAGGAAATGAACTGCAGTACAGCTTGATTTACTAGAAGCAGGGCAACAGCAAATCAGACTTCCACAGTCCATCATACGGTATACACAAAGATACTATCCAGCTTGGATTATTATATAGATGCAATGTTATCCTTTTATAAAAGAGTATTGGACCGGGAGCGGTGGCTCGCGCCTATAAACCCAGCATTTGGGAGGCCGAGGCGGGAGGATCACCTGAGGTCAGGAGTTCAAGACCAGCCTGGCCAACATGGTAAAAACCTATCTCTACTAAAAATACAAAATTAGCCAGGTATGGTGGCATGCGCCTGTAATCCCAGCTACACGGGAGGCTGAGGCAGGAGAATCACTTGAACCTGGAAGGTGGAAGTTGCAGTGAGCCGAGATCGCGCCACTGTACTCCAGCCTGAGCAAAAAGAGCAAAACTCCATCTCAAAAAAAAAAAAAAAAAAAGAGTATTTCATTTTATTAAATACTCTTTGAAGACATTTTAAAGACCATAAAACATTCTACCATATGGATTTATTATTCTCTATTAGATATATATGCATTTTTAATTATTCACTATTATAAAGAATGCTGTGATAAACATTTTTGTACAAAGACCTTGCCCTTAATTTCTATTTCCTAAGGCTAGATTCCAGAAAGGGGATTAATGGAACCCCTAAAGACTTTTTTAGAAAGGTACCTTATATGTGTTACCAGGTCTTAAAATTTTCACTGGTTAAAAAACAAAACAAAACATGTTTTTCCCAAAGACATTTATAATAATTAATACAAAAAAAACTAGCAGCCTAGTAATAGCTTTAGAAGTATTTTCATGTAAAAAAAGGGGAAGAGGCATGCTCCAGTGAATGGGGATATTAATGAAACATGATTGGCCCCTATGTGGATAATTGTTGAAGCAACTGCTGGGTATATAGTTCTGTTTTTGTAAAGTTTGGAAGTGTTCATGATAGTAAGTTTTAAGTCCCAACTGAGAGAGAAAAATATCTACAGGGACTACGTGTAACTGTTAATAAGTCCTCAAACAAGAGAAATAGTTCTATTTCTACTGCCTTATGCAAGACAAAATGCTAATTAATTTTTATCTCCCTGACCAAATGAAACATGTTTCTGCAGCCAGGGTGAATCATTAAGTTCATTGCTAACTTGCTCCATACATAACTGAAGGGAAGGATTAATAAGCATTTCAAGCTCTTTATTTGCATTTGAAAGAAAGAGTCAAACAATAACCTCTGAAGCATAAAAATAGTTCAGACCTAGTTATTAAAGTCTAGTCAACATTTATTCATTTACCAAGTATTTAAGAACCTTAGTTAGTGTCTGTTTTTGTTCGACTATGTTAGTTTGGGGCTAGGGAGATGTTAGTACCTAGAAATGTTTATGAAATAGTTTTAATCCATTCATTCCATAGTTTAAAAAAATAAAAACAAAAGTTAGTAATACTGACAGATGTCTGGAGAGTTCTGATTATGTACAATACACCAAGGGTATTAAATAAGGCACTCAGAAGTTTGCCTCATGAGAAAACATAACATAAAAGCATAAAAACAGACAACGTGTCTGTACCTCTCATCAAATTCTGCCTTGCATTCCAAGTATGCTTGCACTTCCCACTCCACACGTCTGGTCCCACATCCCCACTTTCAGTGCATCCCCCATTTCAGTGTAGGATCTTTAGGGGTGGCGAGTACCTTGCTAAACTATGTCCTTTGCAGGGTTTAACACAGTGGTAGGGGATGCTCATAGGAAAGGCACAATAAATATTTATTAACTGGGATAAAATACTCAACTTTTAAAATAATAGGGAAAAAAGTAACTTCATTTATTGATATGCTAAAAGGTTTATATAAAATCCACTAAAAAAATACAGCATAGTTTCCACCAATCACTACATCACATTCTCTATCATGTTGACCTTGGGTATGGACAATTTATAAAGAAAAATGTGAGTTATTTGATTAGCCTCTGGTCAACTCTATTCCTTGAACAGCAATGTCTACAAAGCTATTCTAAGCATTCCAATTTACCCTTGAAACAGATTGTATTACTACTGTAGTATTATTACTAAGGAGATATTTTTCTATATGGTATTAGCAGCCTGCATGCTTGGTTTTGCTGATTTATAGGGCTTTGTAGAAAAAAAAAAGAAGCTCATGCCTGTAATCCTAGCACTTTGAGAGGCAAAGGCAGGCGGATCATTTGAGGTCAGGAGTTCAAGATCAGCCTGGCCAACATGGCGAAACCCCAACTCTACTAAAAATACAAAAATTAGCTGGGCGTGGGGGTGGGCACCTATAATCCCAGCTACCTGGAAGGCTGAGGCAGAAGAATCACTTGAACCCAGAAGGCAGAGGTTACAGTAAGCAGAGATCATACCACTGCACTCCAGCCTGGGCGACAGAGTGAGACTCCATCTCAAAAACAAACAAACAAAAAGAAACAAAGAAAGGAAAAAAAGAGAGGAGGAAGGGAAAGAGGACATAGAGAAAAACTGGCTATCTTTATGAAAATGACTTTGAAAGTGAATTCTAGTTTACATTTTCTTTTTCTCCCTCCCTCATTGTCAGATTGCTGGCTGATATTCTTTGCTGATCGGAGAGTGATTAGCAACACTCTGCTCCTTTCTCTTAGCACAGGGCCTGGTACATAGCAATTCCTTAATAAACATTTCCTACATGAACAAATTAGAGAGATGACACACTCGAACAGGAAAGATAGGGTCTAAGAGTATGTGAGATACAGTAAGTTCCTAAACTAGGATAATGAGAGTGAAACTTAAGAAATAAAACAAAAGGAAAATCAAGTAAGACTTGAACAGCCACAGAATATAAGAAAATTGGTTTACAGGGTGATAAGCCAGTCATGCTTTGTAACCCTGAACCTTAATTTTGAAATCCCAGGCCAGGCACAGTGGCTCACTCCTATAATCCCTGCACTTTGGGAGGCTGAGGTGGGTGGATCATTTGAGGTCAGGAGTTGGAGACCAGCCTGGCCAACATGGTGAAACCCCATCTCTACCAAAAATACAAAAAAAAATCAGCTGGGTGTTGTGGTGCACGCCGGTAATCCCAGCTACTCAGGAGGCTGAGGCAGAAGAATCGCTTGAACCTGGGAAGCGGAGGCTGCAGTGAGCTGAGATCGTGCCACTGCACTCTCCAGCCTAGGTGACAGAGTGAGACTCTGTCAAAAAAAAAAAAAAAAAATTTTGAAATCCCAAACTGAAGTATTAAAAGTTGGAGGTAAAAATATACTTTTAATATAATTCACTTGATATGCTAAGGAAAATGGAGTTTTAAATTTCAGAGTCCTCCTACCAAAAATCCAGATATCCTTAATTTAAATGTTATCATGTGGTTTCTCTGACAATAGAATTAGTTACGCTGGGAAAATCACATAGCAATTGAACATTATTCTGAACATTTTCCTGCCCTCAATCAACATATTTTATGTGCTACTGCCATCTACAGTTAAAAAAAGCCAAGAGACCGTATGTATTCGAAAGGGAAAAAAATTACAAAATTATAAAGTGGTATATTAAGAGATTTCACTATTTGATGGAATTCTGGTTTTCACTATAAGAAGCACGCAGTTTTTACTCTTTTAAAATAAGACAGCCATGAGATTATCTTATACAGTTGACCCTTGAACAACATGGGCTTAAACTGGGCAGGTCCACTTATACATGGATTTTCTTCCACTTCTGCCACCCCTGAGACAGCCAGACCAACTCCTCCTCTTTCTCCTCCGCAGCCTACTCAACAGGAAGACATCAAGAATGAAGACCTTTATGATAATCCACTTCCACTTAATGAATTATAAATGTATTTTCCTAATGATTTTCTTAGTAATATTTTTTCCCTAGGTTACTTTATTGTAAGAATACAGTATACAATACATATTAACATATGAAATAACATTAATATAACATAAAATGTGTTATTCGATTATTTATGTTACAGTAAGGCTTCTATAGTCAATAATAAGGTATTAATAGTTAAATTTTGGGGGAGTCAAAAGCTATCTATGGATTTGTGACTGCACAGGGGCTGTGCCCTTATCCCTTGCATTGTTCAAAGGTCAACTGTATAAATAATCTTAAGATCTATAACATATAACCATAAGACAGCCTGTAAGAAAAGGGCAAGTATCTCAACTAAAATAGGTACTGCTAAACTAGTTTCCATAGCCACAGAAAACTTTTCATGGGGACTTTGGAAATTTCTATCTACCATTAAGATTTGGCTTCCAAAAGACATGTAAAGTTTAAAGGGCAAGCACAAAAAGAAGGCTAAGAAGCAAATGGGTGAGTTTCTAATCCAAGAATTCTTTTTTTTTTTTTTGAGATGGAGTCTGGCTCTGTTGCCTAGGCTGGAGTGCAGTGGCGTGATCTCAGCTCACTGCAAACTCCGCCTCCCGGGTTCATGCCATTCTCCTGCCTCAGCCTCCCAAGTAGCTGGGACTACAGGCGCCTGCCACCACGCCCGGCTAATTTTTTGTACTTTTAGTAGAGACGGGGTTTCACCTTGTTAGCCAGGATGGTCTCGATCTCCTGACCTTGTGATCCGCCCGCCTCAGCCTCCCAAAGTGCTGGGATTACAGGCGTGAGCCACCGCGCCCAGCCTAATCCAAGAATTCTTTAACGAAACAAAAACTTTTTAAAAAATCATGGATGAGGGAGTTAGAGAAGCGACAAATGGCTCTAACTGGGTGTCTTAGTCCATTCAGGCTACTATAACAAACCACCTTAGACTGGGTAATTAATTTTCTTTAAAGTCTTCTGCAAGGAGTACAAAACTGGGTAATTTACAAACCATAGAAATTTATTGCTCACTGTTCTGGAGGTTGCTGAGAGGTCCAAAATTAAAGTGCCGGCAGATTCAGTGCCTGCTGAGGGTTTATTCTCTGCTTCAAAGATGATGCCTTCTGGTTGCATCCTAATAGCAGAAAGGGTCCAGGGCGCTCCCTTCAACCTCTTTTATAAGGGTACTAATTCCATTCATGAGGGTGAAGCCCTCATGACTTCATCACTTCCCAAAAGGCCCCGCCTCTTAATACCACCACAGTAGGGATTAGGTTTCAACATGAATTTTTGGAGGAACCCATTCAGACCACAGCATTCAGTTCCTGGCCCTCTAAAATTCATGTCTATTTCACAGGCAAAATACATTCATTTCATTCCAATAGTCTCACAAGTCTTAACTCCTTCCCAAAATCAGATATGGGTAAGACTCAAAGGTGCAATTCATCCTGAGGCAAATTCCCTCCAGCTGTGAGTCTGTGAAATCCAATCTGTTTCCAAAATACAATGATGGGACAGGCACAGAACATGCATTCCCATTCCAAAAGGGAGAAAATAGAAAAGAAGAAAGGGATAATAATAATAGGTCCCAACCAATACAAAACCCAACAGGGCAAACATTAACTTTTAAGGCTTCAGAATGATCTTCGACTTGATATCCTGCCTTCTGGACACACTGGAGCAGGAGTTGGGCCCCCAGGGTACCAGGGGCTCCCACCCCCATGACTTTATTGGGGGCAGCCCATGCTGCAGTTCTCCTGGGTTAGAGTTTGAGTCTTCTGCATGTGGCTCTCCCAGGCTGGAGTTGCATGCTGGAAGCTCTGCTAGACTAGGGCCTCAGGGAGCGACCCCGCCCCTCTCAGCTCCACTAAGCTTTGCCCTGGTGAGGGTTCCCAGCGGTGGCCTCACCTCTGTAGCAATTCTCTGCCAGGATCTGCTAAGGCTCTCCAGGGCATCTTTGAAATCTAGGTGGATGTTATCATACCCCGCAGCTTGTGCACTCTGCACCCACTGGAGATGGCATCACTCAGACACTGCCAAGGTTCACCACCTGTGCCATCTAGAGGAACAGCCACTGTGACTTGCACTATACTTGGGCCTACTGGAGCCACACCTGGAATGGCTAAGGAGCACTGTGCCAAAATTTGGGGAGTAGACTTGACACAGTGCCAGGAAGGGATTGCCAGGGTTTCATTAGCGCCTGAAGCCCCTCTTTTGATAGTTCTGTCCCCCATGCCTTGGCACTCTGGGCCTGTGATGGGAGGAGCAGCACTGGTAATCACTGAAATGCTGTGGGTTTATTCTTCCATTGTTTTGATGAACAGCACCAAGCTTCCACCCAGGCACGCTAATCTCCTTATCAAAAGGTGACTAGGCCACTCTTTTAGTGTTCTCTCCAGAACATGCTTTTTTATTCTTCACATGGCCAAGCTGAGAATTTCCCAAATCTTCAATTATGATTATAAATTATATGTTTAATTCATTTCTCTCTTCTCACATTTTACTATAAACAGCCAAGAGAAGCCATGTTGATCCCTAAACACTTTGCTTAGAGATTTCTTTGACCAAATATCCAATTTCACTGCTCCTAAGTTCCTCCTTCCACAAACATTAAAACAGGAAAACAATTCAGTGAAGTCCCTTGCCACTTTTTTGGTTGTTGTTTGGTTGTTGTATTTTATTTTTTTGAGATAGAGTCTCACTCTGTCAGGGTCACTACAGCCTTGGACTCTTGGGCCCAAGTGATCCTCTCTCCTTAGTCTCCTGAGTGGCTAGGTGCCACCATGACTGTTTTTTTTTTTTTTTCTGAGACAAAGTCTCGCTCTGTTGCCCAGGCTGGAGTGCAGTGGTACAATCTCTGCTCACTGCAAACTCAGCCTCCCAGATTCGAGTGATCTTCCTGCCTCAGCCTCCCAAGTGGCTAGGATTACAGGCACCCGCCACCATGTCCGGCTAATTTTTGTATTTTTAGTAGAGACGGGGTTTCACCATGTGGGCCAGGCTGGTCCCGAACTCCTGACCTCAAGTGATCTGCCAGCCTCGGCTTCCCAAAGTGCTGGGGTTACAGGTATAAACCACTGCACCCGGTCTAGCTAATTTTTTATTTTTAGCTTTTTTTTTTTTTTTAGTAAAGATGAGGTCTCACTATGTTGCCCAGGCTGGTCTTGAACTCCTGGGCTCAGGAAATCTTTCTTCCTTGGCCTCACAAAATGTTGGGATTACAGGAATGAGCCACTGGGCCCAGCCTTTTGCTACTCTGTAACAAGGATGGCTTTTCCTCCAGTTTCCAATAACATGTCCCTCACTCCTGTCTGAGACCTCATTATAATGGCCTTTACCATCCATATTTGTGCCAACATTCTGTTCATGACCACAGAGGTAATCTCTAAGAAGAGTGAGGCTTTCTATATAGCTCTCCTCTTCTGATTCCTCACCAGAATCACCCTTAATGGTCCATTCATCTCAAGAGGCTTTTTCCAGCCTGTTCCTCTGAACTCTTCCAGCCTCTGCCCATTATCCAGTTCCAAAGCCACTTCTACAGTTTTAGGTGTTTGTTATGGCCACACCCCTGTTCTTGGTACTAATTTTTGTCTTAGTCTGCTATAACAAAATATCTTAGCATAGGTAATTTATAAATGATAGAAATGTATTTCTTACAGTTCTGGTGGCTGGGAAGTCCAGGATCAAGACACTAGCAAATTCAGAAGGCTCACTCTCTGCTTGTAGTGTCTTCACTACAGGAAGTGGGGAAGAAAGGGGCAAAGAGCTCCCTTCAAATTTTTTTTTTTTTTAGACAGAGTCTTGCTCTGTCTCCCAGGCTGGAGTACAGTGGTGCGATCTCTGCTTACTACAACCTCTTCCTCCCGGGTTCAAGCGATTCTCCTGCCTCAGCCTCCCGAGTAGCTGGGACTACATGTGTGTTACCATGCTTGGCTAATTTTTTGTATTTTAGTAGAGATGGGGTTTCACTGTGTTAGCCAGGATGGTCTCGATCTCCTGACTTCGTGATCCACCCACCTTGGCCTCCCAAAGTGCTGGGATTACAGGCGTGAGCCAACACACCCAGCAATTTTTGTATTTTTAGTAGAGATAGGTTTCACCATGTTGACCAGGATGGTCTCGGTCTCTTGATCTCATGACCCACCCGCCTCGGCCTCCCAAAGTGCTGGGATTACAGGTGTGAGCCACCACACCCGGCCTCAACTTCTTTTATAAAGTCACTAATCCTCTCCATGAGAATGAAGCCCTCATAGCTTAATCATTTCCCCAAAGGCTCTACCCCTTAATACCACCACAATAGGGATTAAGCTTCAACATGAATTTTGAAGGGACACATTCAAGAGACAGCAATGGAGTCTTACAACAATTAAGAAACCAAAAACGAAATTCTGATTCCTGCCCAAGAACTCAGAACTGAAAAAAGGACCTCAGAAGTAGGGGGACAAATTAAGTACTTGGGATGGCCCAGTTGAAGGTAGAGTTCCAAATCGCCTCTCCTTCTTGTGACCTTTGTTTTGCTGATCCTGAGATTTACAGTAACTGAGTTAGTAGCACACATCACTACTTATTATTAGCAGAACTGGACTGTGTAAGGGCTAAAATGCACATTAGTTCAAACTGACAATGGGAGAAAAATTATACATGCTTCCAAAGGAGAAATTCAAATTGGGGTATAGCAGCATTAAACAAAAAATAATACAAAATAATCTCTCAAAACAGAAGAGTGCTGTAAGGGCAAGACTCATAAAAATTTGAGTATGTTTAGTTTTGGTGCTTATATAATCACATTTCAAAATGCAGATTTTAAAGTCAGGTGCTTTATCTCATTTGCACCTATAGTAGTGGCTGAGGAGGGGCAAATGCTTAGCAAATGTCTGAAAATATAACCTGAGTTACCTTGAAATGAGGGCTCTTATTTGGGCTTAAATCTCTATGAGGTTTGGAGCTAGACTACATTCTTCACATAGTTACAGTAAATTGTGTTGTATCTTTAGCTTGATTTCTGCAGATAATAAACAGTCCTCAACTAACCAAGGAAAATATCATGTCTAGAATGTGTACTGAAGTCTTAGAGACTTTCTGAAACCATTAGGTATGTTAAAAGATATTTTTGTCTAAATAACTTTGCATTTAACATAGTCCACAGTGCTGTTGTACATTATGGGCAAAATGTATCCTTATTGCTCTATAGATGAAAAGGTGAAAACACCAGCAACGGAAAGTTATTGCTTAAATATTTGAGTACTTTTACTAATGGTGGGTGAGGCCATTTAGACATAGTTTCAGAGTAGTGGAATGGAACCTTGCTTATAAGTAAGTCTTCTGAAAGTGCTACACAGTTCATGCTCTAGCATAATTAATGAATGTCTTTAGAGAAACAGTTGTTTTCCATTTTTCATTCATTATTTCTACTGCTAAAGATTAAAATAAATTGGTATATTGTTTTTTCCCCAAAAGTCTTTAATGAAAGGAGTTTTAAATTAATAGCTCCAGATGTAAATTAACTGTTGGGTCACAGATTCCATTTATGTGAGAATACATAGTTTAGAGTAGTAAAGGTTATTTTATAAGAAAAAGAAAAAAGGAGAAAGACATAAAGCATAATACATTTCAAATCAATTTAAACAAGTAAATACAAGAGAAACCTCATATAGAGAGCAAAAGACTTAATACTACACATCCAGAATCCACAGATTCAAATATGTGAAAATTAAATATTAAAGAGCACACAATGTTTCTCAAGCTCAAAACTTGATCAGATATATTCAGATAAAAACAGAACATTTTTTAAAAGTGACTCAGATAACTGAAATTAACTATAATTTTTTCTTTTTCTTTTTGAGACAGGGTCTTGCTTTATCACCCAGGCAGGAGTGCAGTGGTGCAAACACGGCTCACTGTGGCCTTGACCTCTTGGGCTCAAGCAATCCTCCCGCCTCAGTCCTCCAAGTAGCTAGGACTTCAGGCATGCGCCACAGTGCCCAGCTGTTTTTTGTAGAGACAGAGTTTCACCATGTTGCCCAGGTTGGTCTTGAACTCCTGGGCTCAAGTGATCCACCTGCCTCGGCCTCCCAAAGTGTTGGGATTACAGGCGTGAGCCACCTACCGCGCCTGGTTTAACTGGAATATCTGATCAAACGTATTTAATGCAATTATCCTTTAAATTAGTCTTGGCTAAACAAAGTTTCGATTCTAAGATTTGATAATTTTCTTACCATTTGGGGTCCAACATTCACATTTATTGGTCCTAAGGTTTTTGGTAAAATCTTCGTAGGTGAGTTGGTATTGGAAACTGGAAATGCAACAAATGAAATGTTGCCTGAAATGATATCAAAACATTAAGTTAGTATTCTGCAATACCAAGGCCATTTTCTAGCTATATACACCCATGGTCCTAATTCATTATGTTGAGGTAATTTATAATTATCTTAGGAAGCATATTATGAACAAAATATACCTTACTGAAAAGTCATACTAATGGCTGCTTTGTTGTAAGGAATACAATTAATTTTGCTGCATAACTAATCTTATTTCTATTTTATTGAAACTCTATAAAATAGTTCCAATTATTTGACAACTAACTACAAAACTTTCAGTTAGTCTTTTAGAGGAAAAAATTTTTAGAGAATATGTAACACAAATCACAGTTTATATCAGAATTGAGAAAGAGATCTTTAATAGACATGACAGAACAAATAATATACTTGATGATGAAACAGAACATGAAAAGTAAAATAACTATTCAAATTTCTTTTTTTTTTTTTTTTTTTTTTTGGGACAGAGTCTCGCTGTCGCCCAGGCTGGAGTGCGGTGGCGCGATCTCGGCTCACTGCAAGCTCCGCCTCCCGGGTTCACGCCATTCTCCTGCCTCAGCCTCCCGAGTAGCTGGGACTACAGGCACCCACCACCGCGCCCGGCTAACTTTTTGTATTTTTAGTAGAGACGGGGTTTCACCGTGGTCTCGATCTCCTGACCTCGTGATCCACCCGCCTCAGCCTCCCAAAGTGCTGGGATTACAGGCGTGAGCCACCGCGCCTGGCCTCAAATTTCTTTATAGTATAAAACATTGAGACTAAAAGCTAACATATTTTCAAACTGTCAAATTGGTAATGTTTTAGGGTTTTATAAGTAGAGAAAAAACATGGTGCTAACTAGTTATTAATACTAGAAACAGTGGGATCTGTACCGTGTTTTCAAGTGATTTCAGTATTTTAAATTTCAAATTAACATAGCAAACTGCTACCAAGAAAATTCCCCCCAAAAGGAAAAGCCAACCTGTTATTTTCTGAACTATAACATCAACTACTTAATTCCCCCGATAAACTTCAGCTTATCAATGTTTCTCTTAGAAGATAACAGTGTAACAAAATATATCAAAGGAGATCATCCAGGAAGTATGTGAAAGAAGGCCAACACTAAAACCCTGGGGACAAGCAACATTTAAGGGTAGGACAACAAAGACATTTCCTTCTTAGTTGCCTTCCTCAGATGACCCCCATCTTCCAAAACTTGACCACACTCTTTAATCCCCTTACTTTTTTTTTTTTTTTTTGAGATGGGGGTCTCACTCTGACACCCAGGCTAGAGGACAGTGATGCAATCACAGGTCACTATAGCCTCAAACTCCAGAGCTCAAGTGATCCTCCCACCTCAGCCTCCAAAGTGGCTGACATCACAGGCATGCGTCACCACACCTGGCTAACTTTTTTATTTTGTAGAGATGGGGTCTTGTCATGTTGCCCAGCCTGGTCTCAAACTCCTGGGCTTCAAGCAGTTCTCCCTCTTAGCCTCCCAAAGTGCTGGGATTAAAGGCTTGAGCCACGGCACCCAGCCTAAATGACTTCTTTTTCTTTTTTTTTCTTTTTTTTTGAGAGTCTTGCTCTGTCGCCCAGGCTGGAGTTCATTGGCACAATCTTGGCTCACTGCCACCTCTGCTTCCCAGGTTCAAGTGGCTCTCCCGTCTCAGCCTCCTGGGTAACTGGGATTCCAGGCACCTGCCATCATGCCCGGCTAATTTTTGTGTTTTAGTAAAGATGGGGTTTCACCATGTTGGCTAGGCTGATCTCGAACTCCTGACCTTGGGTAATCCGCCTGCCTCAGCCTCCCAAAGTTCTGGATTACAGGCGTGAGCCACCATGCCTGGCCCTAAATGACTTCTTTCATTTCTGCTCTGCACTTTCTGCCTCTTCAGGGATCTCACCCATCAATTATCTACTCTGTCTCTGGAATTTTCAACTATTCCATTGGCCCTTTCCCTTCAGTTTTTCTGCCCATTCGGCATTATAGAGTTAATTTTCCCCCTAATTCCACATATAAAAATCAAATTCTATTTCTTGTACCCACTCAGCAAGTCCTAGTACCCAAATCTGCTTCTCCTTCCTGTTCTCACTCTTGATATATGACTGAGCCCTCTTATACGATCATCGAATCCACCCAGTGATCTAATCTAGAAATGATCTTCAGATCTTCACTCCATCCCCTCCTCATTCAACTGACCACCATATTTGTTATTTCCTTATTCTAGTTCCTTTATGCTAGCGGTCCCCAACCGTTTTAGCACCAGGAACTGGTTTCGTGGAAGACGGTTTTTCCACAGACAGAGGTGAAGGGAGGTATGGTTTTGCAATGATTTAAGAACATTACATTTATTGTGCACTTTATTTCTATTATTATTACACTGTAGTATATAATGAATTGGTTATACAAATCATCACAATGTGGAATCAGTGGGAGCCTTGGGCTTGTTTTCCTGCTACTGGAGAGTCCCATCTGGGAGTGATGGGAGATAGTGATAGTTCATCAGGCATTAGATTCTCATAAGGAGTGTGCAACCTAGATCCCTCACATGCACAGTTCACAATAGGGTTTGTGCTCCTATGATAATCTAATGCCGCTGCTGAGCTGACAGGAGGCGGAGCTCAGGCAGTGATGTGAGTGATGGGGAGTGGCTGTAAATACAGATGAAGCTTTGCTCACTCACTGGCTTGCCTGCCACTCACCTCCTGCTGTGTGGCCCAGCTCCTAACAGGCCACGGACTGGTACCTGGTGGCCGGTTGGGGACCCCTGCTTTATGCTGCTGGCACTCGTTTAATTTGCAACTTCATATCTGGTTTGAATACAGTTACCCTCTAACTCAGTGATTCACAATACTGGCTGTCCAGTGGAATCACCTGGGGAACAATGAACAATACCAATTCCTAGGTTCCAATCCTAGAGCTGCTGATATAATTGATCTGGGGTGAACCTGGGCATCGGGCCATTAAATGTTCTCCAGACAGTTCCAATGTGCAGCCAGGGCTGAGCACCACGGCTCTTACTAGATATCCTACCTCCAACAGCTTTCCTAGACACTCCATACATCTATAACAAACCAGTCTTTCAACTGGCAAAACTGTTCTGAACACTCCCCTAATTATGGTTTTTAAGGACTCCACAACACTTTCTAAATGCCTCCCAGACTCCTCAACATGGCACAAAAGCTCACAGTGGATATCTCACCCCTGCCTCCTTTCACAGCTTCATCTTCAGCTGCTCCCTCCACATGTACCCCACAATCCAACCAGATTAAATACTTTACATTTCCAGAGAGGCCCCAATTCAACCACCTGGCTTTGGCATACACCTTTCCTTCTGCTGAGAAGGCCCTTCTCTACTGAGCCAACTCCTACCTACTAGCACTTCAAAATGGATGGATTCCACACCATTTTCTGAGCAATTATTATGTCCCCAGAGTGTTCCAGAGGTTTCCTATATATACATACATATATGTATGTACATATATACACAACGCACATAAAGTGTATATATATATAGATATACACACACACATATATATGCACACACCACACACATACACACTATTGTCCTAAGCATCGATGAGGAAAAAAGTATACACATATATACATTTTATGTGTGTGTATGTATGTGTGTATATTTTTTCCTCATCAATGCTTAGGACGGACAACAGTGTGAAATAGATTATTAATGACCCTATTTTATACATTAAGAAATTGAGATTGAGATTCAATACAAGGTCCCATAGTAGTGAAGCTGATAGCTCCACCTCCAAAGCCTCTGCTCTATGCATCTCCTTGTTCTTAAAAGCTGTGCCATCCCCTGTGGTCTAAATTCTGGATATTCCTCTTCTGGCTTCTCATAAAACCTGTTATTACTGACTTGTAATTCTATTATAAATGGGCTACGTCTCTCAGCTTTGTATCCTAGAATCTACTTTAGTCCTTGGCACAAAACAGGTGCACAAATGATGAAAACTGTTTGATCAGCAAAGATTGAAAGTATTACCTTTCCTAATCTGGATGCCAAACTTCCTGCAATACAGTTTAATTACAACCCTTATTATTTTTCCAACCAAGATGATAACTCATCCTGAGTTTGAAATCAATTTAAACAGCAGGTCCTTTGTTTATTTTGCTTTTAACATGACTGAACTGGTATTATCAAATAAAGTTTCCCTACCTTGTAATTGTGGAACTGATTTTCTTAAAACAAAATGTGGCCGGGCACGGTGGCTCATGCCTGTAATCCCAGCACTTTGGGAAGCCAAGCAGGGCAGATCACCTGAGGTCAGGAGTTCGAAACCAGCCTGGCCAACATGACGAAACCCTGTCTCTACTAAAAATACAAAAATTAGCCGGGCGTGGTGGTGCACACCTGTAATCCCAGCTACTTGGGAGGCTGAGGCATGAGAATCTTGAACCGAGGAGGTGGAGGTTGCAGAGAGCCAAGATAGCACCACTGCACTCCAGCCTGGGCAACAGAGCAGGACTCTGTCTCAAAAAAAAAAAAAAAAAAAAAAAACCAGAAAGAAAAAGAAAGAAAAGAAAAAGAAATTGACAAAACAAAAATTACAGTCCAGAAATAATTTCACCTATATATGAAAATTTTGTATATGATAAAGGTAGTATTTCAAACCAATAATGTTGAGACAAGAGACTATCCATTTGGATAAAAGAAATTTTAGATTTCAATTTTTCACACTGAACAAAAATAAATTTCAGAAAAATCAAATAAACATAAAAATTAAAACTTTATAAAAGTATTAGAAGAAAAAATATAATAATATTTTTATAATCCTGGAATGAGGAAGGCGCTCCTCATCATGTTAAGAATTCAGATATCTTAAGTGAAAAGACTGATGGATCTGACTACTTAAAAATCAAAACTTTCTCTATACCAAGACTTAATATACTTAGAAGACAAATGTCAGGCCGGTAAACAAATGTGCAAAGCCCAGGTCATTTGATTACTATTGTTAAAAATTTTTGTTTATTTAACCCACTCTTATAAATCAATAAGAAAAAGGCAATACCCCAATATAAAAATAAATCCGGTATATGAAGAAATACAGATGCCAGTCATCACATGAAAAGATGCTTGATTTTAATAATTAAAAAACTAACTTTTGGGCCAGGCGCGGTGGTTCACACCTGTAATCCCAGCACTTTGGGAGGCCAAGGTGGGTGGATCACGAGGTCAAGCGTTCGAGACCAGCTTGGCCAATATGGTGAAACCCCATCTCTACCAAAAATACAAAAATCAGCTGGGCATGGTGGCATGTGCCTGTAATCCCAGCTACTTGGGGGGTTGAGGCAAGAGAATCGCTTGAACCCGGGAGGCGGAGGTTGCAGTGAGCCAAGATCAGGCCAATGCACTCCAGCCTGGGTGACAGAGCAACACTCTGTCTCAAAAAAAAAAAAAACCCAAAAAACAAACAACTAACTTTTTAAAAAAGGAAACCTTTTCGCATACTAGACTGATAAAAAATTAACAAGTCTGATAATGCACTGAGTTGGTAAGGATGTGGCAAAACAGGCACATTTTAAAAGTACTGACCTGGCACCTACTATTCTATGTCAAGAACTAAGGCTAAGCATTAGGATATTCAGTGAACAAGTAACACTGTTCCCTGCACTCAAGGGACTAACATACTCTGTTAGTGAAGGGAATACTGTAGAACCTTTCTGGTGGTTCTGACAATGTGTTGATTTTAATTTGAGAGGAATAAACTGACCCTTGTTAGAATACAAAATTCTACATAAATGCTTTAAAAATAATTCTACACTTTTTTTTTTTGAGATGGAGTCTCACTCTGTCGCCCAGGCTGGAGTGCAGTGGTGCGAGTTCGGCTCACTGCAAGCTCTGCCTCCTGGGTTCACGCCATTCTCCTGCCTCAGCCTCCTGAGTAGCTGGAACTACAGGTGCCCAACACCACGCCTGGCTAATTTTTTATATTTTTAGTAGAGACGGGGTGTCACTGTGTTAGCCAGGACGGTCTCGATCTCCTGACCTCATGACCCGCCTGCCTTGGCCTCCCAAAGTGCTGGGATCATAGGCGTGAGCCACCATGCTTGGCCTATAATTCTACACATTTTAAAGCTTTTTTCCATCTCAACAAATACCCTCTGTTGCCTAAGTGGCAAGCTAATGTCTGGCTTCTGTGACATCATGATTGACAATGGGCATATCCTCTGACTAGCAATTCCTCTGGTGGAAATATACTCTAACAAACTAGGCAGATAAGAACAATTCTACATGTACTGGGACTGGAGCATTGTGGAGAAAAGCAAAGACCTACAAACAATTTAAGTGTTTAAACATCTTTTAGTACATATGTATGATGGAATATTATATAGTCCCTAAAAATACAAGCATGTATTGCCATGGAAAAATGTCCTATTATAAAAGAACATGATTACATTTACCTGAAAAACGACCTATATATATATTTTTCATATATTTTTATATATTCATAAAAAGTCTGCCAAGAGAAACTACAAATTTAATAGTGGTTAGCTCTGATGAGTAGCATGGGGGAAGTATTTGTTTTATACTTTTTATTATTTGAAAAAAAACATTTTATGAACATGCATGCACTTGTTTTATAATTTTAAAAGCTACTGTTGCCAGGCGTGCTGGCTCACGCTTGTAATCCCAGCACTTTGGGAGGCTGAGGCAGGAGGATGACGAGGCCAGGAGTTTGAGACCAGCCTGATCAATATGGTGAAACCCCGTCTCTACTGAGAATACAAAAATTAGCCAGGTGTGGTGGCACGTGTCTGTAATCCCAGCTACTTAGGAGGCTGAGGCAGGAGAATGACTTGAACCCGGGAGGCGGAGATTGCAGTGAGCCAAGATTGCACCACTGCACTCCAGCCTGGGTGACAGAGCGAGACTCCGTATTGAAAATAAATCAATAAATAAAAATAAAAGTTACTGTCATTCTGAAAAAGAGAGAGAGAATGAATCAGCCATAGCTACTAAAACAAGTTGAAGATCTAGAAATGATTGTCTTATAAGTAGTAAAAATGAAATTTGCTTTAAAAGTAGTTAAAAGGATTCCACTAGAATTCCAATAGTTGTAATATCCAGAAATAAAAGCCACATGTTTAGACAAAACTTACTTCCATCAAATCAGCTAAGTTCAGCAGCAGAAATATATATATATATATATATATATATATATATGTTTTTGACTCAAAAGGACACCTTTAAATAGATTATAAAGATTCAGTCAACCAAAATTTCAGCCAGGCTGAGAGAAGTAAAGTCTAAACAGTTTTTCCTAAGTGCGTGGCCTAAATTCATAGCTCCTCGGCAATAGGTGCTCAACACTGTCCAGAAGCTGATTCCTGGGACTCAGTGTACTAAAAACAACGATTTTTAAAGTTGCTTGGATTTTGGTTCTGGCAATTCCCTCAATTAACTAAATGAGATCAATCACCTAGAGAAGTGGCTAAGAAACAGAACTAAAAACTTATGCCAGATCTTGGCACAGGCACAAGATTTTGGCTCAAATATTATTTCAATTTATTGAGTAATTGAAATATTTTTGTTTTCCACTAGAATTGTCTAGACACCACAGACTTTTTTTTTCCACTATAATTCTTTAGGGGGTTCCAGTTACAATTAATCACCTTCAATATGTCCAATTAAAATGAAAAAAAAATCCAGTTACATAATTGTGGTTTGTCTATATGATGCTAATATAGTTTTTTTTTCATGGCATAGACTTTCTGAAAAAAATTTTTTTTGCTTGAATTAGCTTTAGGAAAAACCTTCTTCACCCAAGCCTACATCACATCCTCCTACAAGAACCAAACTGGTAACTTACTATAAGAAATAATACATATTTTTTGTGGGCTTATAAATCTCTTAAATTAGAAGCAATGGTATATCCCATATATACAGGGTCCAACTTCCCAGGACAAGCTAACCTAGAGCCCAAAATAAAAGTTTCTGGTTTGTCTGTTTGGAGACAGGATCTTGCTCTGTCATTCAGCCTGGAGAGCAGTGGCACTATCACAGCTCATTGCGGCCTCCAACTCCGGGCTCAAGTTATCCTCCTGCCTCAGCTTTCCAATGAGCTGGAACAATTGGTGTGCACCACCATGCCCAGCTATTTTTTTTATTTTTATTTTTTGTAGGGAGGGGGTCTCACTATATTGCCCGGGCTGGTCTCAAACTCTTGAGCTCAAGCGATCCTCCCGCCTTGCCAAAGCACTAGGATTCCAGGCATGAGCCACCACACCCAGCATAAATAAGTTAAAATGACCTAGACTGTGGTGGTGTATGTGTTTGCTGAAGTCCCCGAATGCTAGGCTAAAAGGGGTGATTCTACTGTAGGTAAATTATACCTTAATAAAATGATGGAAAAATGTAACTTGGGCGAGTTCATATTAGTTAGTATGATGCTAACTATAGATTATACCATCCTCTTGCTTTTCTTCTTCTGTCACCTCAACTGGCCCTTAAAAAAAAAATACAGGTAGTTCATCTTCTTGTCTAAAAAACATCCCTTCAGCTACTGTCCCTTTTAAGTCAGTCTCCTGCATCATCACAATCTTTCCCTCTCTGCCAGATCATTCTCATCAGCACATGAACATGCATAATTTCTTCCATCTCAAAAACAAAAAACAAACCAACTTTTCTCGACCATCCACAGTCCTCCAGTTACCAACTAATTTCTTGCCCTCTACAGCAAAACTACTCACAAAATCTGCCAGCATTTGCTGTTTCCACTTCCTCCACATCTCAGTTTCTTTTGAACCCTCTCTTCCCAATTTTCCCCCACAATTCCACTGAAATTCTTGGCCTTCAATTTACTTAACCTTCCATCTACTCTTGACACTTTTTAAAATCACACCTTCTTTAGAAACACTAACTCCACTTGACATCCAAGCCACCATTTTCTCCTGGTTCTCTTCCCAACCTACTGGCCACTCCATCTTAGCCTTAGTTGCTGGCTCCTTCTCTCTAAACATTTGGGAGCCCCTTATCTTGGTCCTCCAATCTCTTGGCTGTAAACCCTTCCTCATGAGATGATCTCATCTAAGTCTCCTGGCTTTAAATACACTGATGACTCTCGTGTATATTTCTCTGGATTAAATCTATCCCTTGAACTTTGGATTCACATATCCATTATCTTCTCATATCTCCATTTTGATGTCTCAAACGTATCTCAAACTTAATATATCCAAAATCTAACTCTGGACTGCCCCCACCCCACCCAGAAACCTCCTTCTTCATTTCAGTAAATGAAAACTCTATTCTTCAACTGCTCAGACTGAAAAGATTACTGTTGAGACCTCACTTTCTCTGATATCCCACATTCAATCAATTCATAAATCCCGCAAAGCTGGATCTTTAAAATACAGCTTGAATACAACCACTTCTCACCTGCTCCTCTGCTATCACTCTGGTCCAGGCCAACATCTTGGCTTCAATTACTGCAATAGCTTCCTGACGCAGCTCCATGCTGCTGCCCACCCTACCCCACAACTCTTATTTCCATGCTCTCTAATACAGTAGTCACTAGACACAGGTGGCTACTGAGCACTTGAAATGTGGTTAGACCTAGATTTTAAGTTTATTTAATTTTAATTAACATGTTTAAAAACTAAAGCAAATGAAGTATTTTCCCACTAAACACAACTTTATCATTTTGGTAGGGCTACATTTCACTTCAGTTGTTGAAATGTAGCATCTAAACTGAGATGTGCTCTAGGTATAAAATACACATCAGATTTTGAAAACTCAGCACAAAAAAACTATAAAATATCTGACTAATAATGTTTATATTGATTACATGTTGGATGATAATGTTTTTAACTTTTTAATTTTTTCCTTAGAGATGGAGTCTCGCTCTGTCACCCAGGCTGGAGTACAGTGGTGCAATCTCAGCTCATTGCAACCTCCATCTCCTGGGTTCGAGCAATCCTCCTGCCTCAGCCTCCCGAGTAGCTGGAATTACAGGGGCCTGCCACCACACCTAGCTAATTTTTGTAGAGACGGGGTTTCACTATGTTGGCCAGGCTGGTCTCGAACTCCTGATCTCGTGATCCACCCACTTGGCCTCCCAAAGTGCTGGGATTACAGGCGTGAACTACCATGCCCAGCAACATTTTTTTTTTTTTTTAAGACAGTCTCACTCTGTCACCCAGGCTAGAGTGCAGTGGTGCGATCTCAGCTCACTGCAACCTCCACCTTCTGGGTTCAAGCAATTCTGCTGCCTCAGCCTCCTGAGTAGCTGGGACTACAGGTGCCTGCCACCACACCTGGCTAATTTTTTTGTATTTTTAGTAGAAATGGGGTTTTGCCATGTTGGCCAGGCTGGTCTTGAACTCCTGACCTCAAGCAATCCATGTGCCTTGGCATCCCTAAGTGCTGGGATCACAGGCATGAGCCACCACACCTGGCCAGACGGTAAGTTTTAGTAAACGTTTGTATAATGTTTTAATAAATGTTTGGGTTCAATAAAATCCATCATTAAAATAAATTTCACCTGTCTCTTCATAGTATTAAAATATTGCTACTAGAAAATTTGCAATTACATAAGTGGATTACATTATACTAGGAAACCTAACTGGTTTATCCTCCACACAGCAGTCAGAGTGATCCCGCTACATGGAGGAGTCCTCTTTAAAACTCTCTAACTGGCATCACATCTCAGCTAGCTTGAGTCCTTAATGAGGGTTTACAAAGCCCTATATCATCTGCAGTCATCTTTCTGACCTTGTCACCTGTCAATCTCTCCCTACTTCATTCCTCTGCATTCACACCGACCTCTTTGCTGTTCTTCAATCCATGCCAACCAAATTTCTACTTCATGGCCTTTGTCCTCCAAGCCTCCTCTGCCTGTAATCCTCCCCCAGATATCCTACGTGTCTTATTCCCATTTCCTTCAAGTGTGCTAAGTTGACACGGCAGCAGAGATATCTACCACCCTATATCAGCACTTCCTAATTTACTATACTTTATTTTTCCACCATAGTACTTATCTCTATATGACACATTACATATTTATATTTACTTATATAATTACTATCTGTCTTGTCACTCTCAGAATGTTAAGTTCTACAACAATAGGGGCTTTGTCATCTCATTCATTGCTCCAGTTAGGTGTCTCCAACACTAGCATACAGCAGAGCTTAATATTTGTTGGATGAATCAATTGGTAAGTACATGAATGTCTACATGGAAGCATATATACAAATTCATAAAACTAGAGTGTACAGTGAAAACTGAGTCTCCTGCCATCCCGAATCACCACGAAAATATTCCCTTCCTTAGTGACAGCTGTGGTGCCAGTTTGTAGATAAGCTTCCAAAAATATCCTAGGCATACCCAAACACATACGCAAAAATATTCTTTTTTTTTTTGAGATGGAGTCTCGCTCTGTCGCCTTGGCTGGAGTGCAGTGGCATGATCTTGGCTCACTGCAACCTCTGCCTGCCGGGTTCATGCGATTCTCCTGTCTCAGCTTCCTGAGTAGCTGGGATTACAGGCACATGCCACCATGCCTGGCTAATTTTTGTATATGTAGTAGAGACAGGGTTTCACCATGTTGGTCAGGCTGGTTTTGAACTCCTGACCTCGTGATCCACCCACCACGGCCTCCCAAAGTGCTGGGATTACAGGCGTGAGCCACTGCGCCCAGCCAAAAGAATATCCTTTTTTTCTATCAGTCTGAGTGTTGCTTTTATATCCATCTCAGATGTCTTTCCATATCTGTAGATGTAGTGTTGCCTCAATATTTTTTTTATTTATTTATTTACTTATGAGATGGAGTCCCGCTCTTATCGTCCAGGCTGGAGTGCAGTGGCACGATCTTGGCTTACTGCAACCTCCGCCTCCTGGGTTCAGGCGATTCTCTTGCCTCAGCCTCCTGAAGAGCTGGGATTACAGGCACCCATCACCATGCTTGGCTAATTTTTGTACTTTCAGTAAAGATGGGGGTCTCATCATGCTGGCCAGGCTGGTCTCGAACTCCTGACCTCAGGGGATCCGCCCGCCTTGGCCTCCCAAAGTGCTAGGATTACAGGCGTAAGCCACCGTTCCAGGCCTCAATGTTTATTTTATTAGCTACATAGTATTCCCTTTTATGGCTCCAGCAGTCTATTTATTGAGCTCCTGAGTAATGGAAAAGCTTTTAGTATTACATATACTACTGCAATGACTATACATATTTCTTTACCCACATTACTTGTATCAACTGTGTATTTCTCCCTTTAGAAATGCATGAAAGTGTCCATTTACATATATCCTCATTAATCTACTGTTTTTTATTTTTTTATTTTTTTAGAGACGGGGTTTCCTTCTGTCACCCAGGCTGGAGTGTAGTGAAACAATCACAGCTCACTGCAGCCTCAAACTCCAGGGTTCAAGCCATCCTCCCCACTCAGCCTTCTGAGTACGCCACCACATCCAGCTAATTTTTTTTTTTTTTTTTTTGAGACGGAGTCTCGCTCTGTTGCCCAGGCTGGAGTGCAGTGGCGCAATCTCGGCTCACTGCAGGCTCCGCCTCCCGGGTTCACGCCATTCTCCTGCCTCAGCCTCTCCGAGCAGCTGGGACTACAGGCGCCCGCCACCACGCCCAGCTAATTTTTTTTGTATTTTTAGTAGAGACAGGGTTTCACCATGGTCTCGATCTCCTGACCTCATGATCCGCCCACCTCGGCCTCCCAAAGTGCTGGGATTACAAGCGTGAGCCACCACGCCCGGCCCATCCAGCTAATTTTTAAATTTTTTTAGAGACATGGTCTCACCATGTTGCCCAGGCTATTCTTGAACTCCTGGGCTCAAGCAATCCTCCCACCTCGGCCTCCCAAAGTGGGACTATCGGTGTGAGCCACTGCACCCAGGCAATGTCTTTTTAAATTTTATTTTCTTTGACAACTTTTACATTTAAAATTAAGTATAGTAACTCATTTTGGTCTTATTTTGGTTTTAATATATTGTTATGAGTACAGCTGAACATTGAGCATCTTTTGTTTAAAAGTTATGTAAATGTTCCTTCCTGAGAATTATGTCCACCCATTGGTTTTTGATGAGGTTTTTTTTTTTTTTTTGGTAGAATGTCTTTAAATATTGAAGAAATATGTTTATTCTATTATACTTTCTGCAAATATTTCCCCCAATTGAAAAGTGTTTGCTTTTATATGTTATTCTTTGCCCATTTTTTTTCTTTTTTTTTTTTGGTGAGATGGAGATTTACTCTTGTTGCCCAGGCTGGAGCGCAATGGCGTGATCTCGGCTCACTGCATCCTCCGCATCCCAGGTTCAATCGATTCTCCTGCCTCAGCCTCCTGAGTAGCTGGGATTACAGGCATGTGTCACCACGCCCGGCTAATTTTGTATTTTTAGTAGAGACGTGGTTTCACCATGTTGCCCAGGCTGATCTCGAACTCCTGACCTCAGGTAATCTGCCTGCCTCGGCCTCCCAAAGTGCTGGGATTACAGGCGTGAGCCACTGCGCCCGGCCTATTTGCACATTTTTAAGAATGTAGTCAATTTTGTAATCTCCTAATGACTTTTGTGTCAAACTTAAAAAGGTCTGTGTGTGTTTAAATGTAAAACTGAAGGAAGTGAGACTAATTGCCAGGGTTTTCCTAAATTTACCTCTGCTCCCTGGAAGTGCACTTTATACATGCACTTTAAACATGCTGCATTTTACTTATCGTACATGTTTTATATTTCCAGTTGGATATGCTGTTCTTACAAATTAATTATCAGCAGTTAGAATGTATACTAAGATTATTTTTTTTTTTTTTTTTTTTTTTTTTGAGATGGTCTGTTACCCAGGTGGGTCAGTGGCCAGCTCGATCATGCATTCGGTTCTCGGAGAGGCTGGGACTACAGGCGCCCGCCACCACGCCCGGCTAATTTTTTTGTATTTTTAGTAGAGACGGGGTTTCACTGTGGTCTCGATCTCCTGACCTCGTGATCCGCCCGCCTCGGCCTCCCAAAGTGCTGGGATTACAAGCGTGAGCCACCGCGCCCGGCCCCCAAGTTTTCTTATACAATTTTAAAGCCTTCATTTTAAATTATAAATCCTTGACCTACCTGGAACTTATCTAAGAAGTGACAGATCCAAGGTTTTCCCCCGAGTTAGCCACTTTTAATGAATAATCCACTCACTCTCCTCCATGCTGATATGAAATGCAACCTTGAGTTTACTTATTTGGGTCAATTTATTGATTTTCTATTCTGCTCCACTGATCTGCCTCTTCATATGCCAGTTTCCCATGGTTTTGTTTCACTCATGATTAACAGTTCCACAAAAGAATAAGCTTAGTCAGAAAAAGAAAGTAGTGTCAGAGCATTTCCTTCCTTCCTGTACTACCTTTTAACTATCTGTTAATAACTACTGTAAAAGACTATCAATTAGCTTCAAATACAGTACTGAAGACGTCAAGTCACAGGTCAATTCTAGAACGGGCAATTTGTTTTGCAAAGAGAAATGATTTCACAACCTTAAGACTGTATTTCTAATTTTAGCCAGCCATCTAGAAAGCAATATATGTCACGGAAAACAAAGTAGACTAGGGAGAAAGGATATGGATGACTCAGGGGATATCTATCACCTGTATTTCAGAAATAACTCTTGGGCCAGGTACGGTGGCTCACATCTGTAATCCCAACACTTTGGGAGGCTAAGGTGGGCGGATCAGGAGGTTAGGAGTTCGAGACCAGCCTGGCCAACATGGTGAAACCCTGTCTCTACTAAAAATACAAAAACTTAGCCAGGAGTGGTGGTGTGCGCCTGTAATCCCAGCTGTTTGGGTGGCTGAGGCAGGAGAACTGCTTGCACTTGGGAAGTGGAGGTTGCGGTGAGCCGAGATAGTGCCACTGCACTCCAGCCTGGGCAACAGAGCAAGACTCCGTCTCAGTTGGGGGGGCGGTAAAAAAAAAAAGAAAGAAGAAGAAAATAACTCAGGCTCTGTAGGTCAACAGCATCATCTATGTAAATGAAATAAAAACAAACTTTGCAGTTACTCTGACTTCCTTCATTTTTATGTTTAAATATACTCATACACCTTTTTCTTAAAAAAAAAACAAAAAAACAGTTTTCAGGCCAGGTGTGATGGCTCATGCCTATAGTCCCAGCACTTTGGGAGGCTGAGGCAGGAGGATTGCTTGAGTCCAGGACTTCAAGACCAGCCTGGGCAACATAGTAAGGCCTCATCTCTATAAAAAAATAATAAAATCACCCAGGTGTAGTGACATACACTTATGGTCCCAGCTACATGGGAGGCTGAGGCAAGAGGATCTCCTGAGCCCAGGAAGTCGAGGCTGCAGTGAGCTGTGTTCATGCCACTGCACTCCCATCTGGGTGACAAAGCAAGACCTTGTCTCAAAAAAAAAAAAAAAAGTTTTCACTTTATTTACTACCTAGTATGACCTATCTGCACATGCACATTACACCACTGTTATGTTTTATTTTGATGCATTTGTACTGAACCATGTTCACCAAAGTCACGAAGATTAAATACAAAGGTAATCACTATTACAAAACTTTTTAACTCGGAATGACCTCAACATCACTATAATTGGGATGGGTGACAAAGAGAAGATAAAAAAGTTCATAATATCTCCAAAGTATAATGGTTCAAGTGACCTCTACAACCTTCCTCTTTCTATTTGGTTGTAAATGGAGATCAGGCATCCCATTGTGCAAAGATAAGGACAGAAAATCTGACATGCACATTCCTACATATCACACACACAGAAGGAAAAGCCTGAATGTTTCTGCAGCTGCCAGAATATAGAGAACTTTCAGGATTCACCCAAATGGATCACCTAACCAGAATCTTTCCAAAGGATCCTTGAAACGACCATAATAATAAGTGTATTTATAGCTCTATGGTCATATTTTTAAATGAATAAATCTTATATGTCAGTGTTTCCTACATACTTTCCCTAGAAGATCAAACCTGTTCTCTTGGCTTTGTTGAACAAGTTCACTGAGGGGACACTTTTTCAAACGATTAGCTAGCTCCCTCCTTTTCTTGTACCTAGAACCATAAATGCCCTAAATTCTTAAATTTGAAAGCAGAAAAAAATTTTTTTTTCTCCATCTTACCACATGTCAAGATTTAAACAGTATCTCTTCATTGCTTAAGCAAACTCCTCAATTCAAGCTCTGGTATCTGGAATATTATAACTGGTTTCATTTAGTTCATCAAACCTAAAAGATCTTAGAAATCACTAGGGTCACTTGCAGGGCCCTTCTCCTTCAATAATTTTTTAAGTGTTCACCCAGAAACATTTGTCTCATCTGTAGGTTTGATACTGCTCGTTTTTCATTGGCTTCTTTATCTTTAGTTAAAACATGTCCTTTTGAAATCTTTTTTCTGTTAGCATATTCAGTCAAGGAAACTTTTTAATTGTTCAATTTCTCATTTTTCTTCCACCTGCTCAACTAAAATTTCCTAGTTTTGAAATGTATCTTCTGATTAATAATTGAGGAAGTTTACTATATGTCCTCAAACAACTTGATCCTCCCAATCCTTCCCAGCAGTTCTTCCCAAATATGAGTGATCACAAGATTCACTACAAAGGGGAGAGAGGTGTCTCTTATTCAAAACACACACTCCTGAGCTCCACTGGACACCTAAAGATTCAAAAATTAGGTGGAGAATTTGTATTTTTAAGTGCCTCAGATGATTCTTACGGTCTGGTAAGACTCTTTGTTCACATTAAGGAAATAATGAAATGCAAGTGGACTCTAGTACACTGAACTTATCTCTATTCTCACTTTAAAAGAGTCTGAGTGACCCTTATTTCTTCTGTTTCTTGTTCTTAAGTGTTATATTTTTTCACTGTTTAGCCCATTTTCAATCACCAGTTAGCGCCATCACGACAGTCAATACACCCACCAGATGGCACACAGACACTGTTTACAGGCCTAGTAAAAGAGAAAGCACAGAAAGCAGCACATTTTATCTCATACCAACAGCCACTGAATGGCTAGAGTTGATCAAGGCAGCTGAGTGCAACCACAAGGATCAGAATTTATGAGTACTCAAATACCCAAGAGGACTTCACTGGAAATTACTCTCATGAAGAAGCTCACAGTCCCTCTGAGAGGGTAGCCAGACAGGGGTAACAGATAAATCCTTTTAAATTTACAGTTAAGTGAGATATTTTTCTAATATTTATAAGAGGTGACCATGACTGCAGACAGACTTTGAATTAAAAAGCTGGGTTCCTGGGCCAGGCACAGGTGGCCCATGCCTGAATCCCAGCACTTTGGGAGGCCAAGGCGGGCGGATCACGAAATCAGGAGTTTGAGACTGGCCTGGCCAACATGGTGAAACCCCATCTCTAGTAAAAATACAAAAATTAGCCGGGTGCAGTGGCATGCGCCCGTAGTCCCAGCTACTCGGGAGGCTGAGGCAGGAGAATCGCATGAACCCGGGAGGCGGAGGTTGCAGTAAGCCAAGATCGTGCCACTGCACTCCAGTCTGGCAACAGAGCAAGACATCGTCTCAAAAAAAAAAAAAAAACAGAAAAAGAAAAAGAAAAAAAAGTTGGGTTTTTAAAATAAGTTTTTTTATTTATTTGAGATAGAGTCTTGCTGTGTCACCTAGGCTGGAGTGCAGTGGCGTGATCTCGGCTCACTGCAACCTCCGCCTCCTGGGTTCAAGCGAATCTCCTATCTCAGCCTCCTGAGAAGCTGGGATTACGGGCATGTGCCACCACACCTGGCTTTTTTTTTTTTTTTTTGTATTTTTAGTAGAGACAGGGTTTTGCCGTGTTGTCCAGGCTGGTCTCGAACTCCTGACCTCAACTGATCCACCTGCCCTGGCCTCCCAATGTGCTGGGATTACAGGCGTGAACCACCACGCCCGGCTGGGGGGTTCTTAAATGTAAAACTTTAGGATACAAATTCAAAGGGACCAAGGACCACCCATGAATTAAGAGTTCCAAAGCAGTTATTCTCCTTAGCAAATAAAAGAGGGGATCATTGTTTTATAATACCATGCACTAAGCAGCTCATTCAAAACTGCAGTAAGTTACTGATATTATAATTTCAACAATATATTCTACTTGAGGGCTATTACTGAAGCTACATTTAAATCACACTGTGAAATGCAAGAAATCTTAAAGTTAGACATCAATGTCAACAAAATCTCTTTGTATTAAAAATTTATCCATTAAAGATTTTTAAATTTTTTTTGGGACAGGGTCTTGCTCTGTTGCCTAGGCTGGAGCGCAGTAGCATGATCTCTGCCCACTGCAGCCTTGACCTGGGCTCAAGGGATCCTCCCACCTCATTCTCCCGAGTAGCTGGGACCACAGATGCGTGCCACCATGCCCAGTTAATTTTTGTATTTTTTGTAGAGACAGGATTTTGCCATGTGCCCAGGCTGGTCTTGAACTCCTAAATTAAAGTAATCCGCCTACCTTGGCCTCTCCAGGTGCTGGGATTACAGGCATGTGCCACCATGCCCAGCCCATTAAAAGATTTTTGAAAACTTCTATAAATAAGTTCTACTGTGTCTACCTGGCACATGGTAAGTGCTCACTTAGTGGTCTGTTCATTTTTCTGTCAGAGAAATTGCCAAGAGTTGCCAAATTTTCACTACAAGTGAGCAAAGTGCCAAAACCAAAGTCCCCGGTTGATAGTCTCCAGCTTTAGAGTTACCATGTAAAAATTAATTTGAAAATTGGTTTCTTGAAACTTGGTAGAAAGAAACAACTTAATTACATGACAGGTTCCTGGATCAGTTCACAAAACATAGTTAATTCATAATATACTCAAAGCACCATACTCATACTGGTCTACCTGCTCCTAAACAATGTAAAAGGTCTTCTCTTCAGAGAAATATAGGCATCAGGCACATCTCCCCTCTTACTCCACTCCAGAGATGAGAAATTTCAAGGTGGCTGTTACTTCTAGTTGCATACGTATATGTAAGGCAGAAAAAAAAGGCTAAATCATTGACCTCTCTGGGTATTCTGAATCGGGTTACAATAAATAGGTAAGGCTCAGGTTCTTCTAAGACCTCAGTTTTGTGCTAAAGAGTTCATACATAAAGCAAGAACCACAGGTACTTCACTCCTGAAGTCTTCTTTCAGTAGACATTTTAAAGATTTAATTTAAGACCAGGTGTGATGGCTCATGCCTGTAATCCCAGCACTTTGGGAGGTCGAGGCCGGCGGATCACCTGAGGTCAGGCGTTCGAGAACAGCCTGGCCAACATGGTGAAACCCCATCTCTACTAAAATACAAAAATTAGCTGGGTGTGGTGGTGGGCACCTGTAATCTCAGCTACTCGGGAGGCTGAGGCAGGAGAATTGCTTGAACCCGGGAAGCAGAGGCTGCAGTGAACTGAGATTGCACCACTGCACTCCAGCCCGGGCGACAACAGTGAGACTCTGTCTCAAAGAAAAAAAAAAAAAAAGATTTAATTTAATCTTTAAATTGATTATGACTGGAAATATTTATTAGAAATTAAAGACAATTAAGGAATTACCTCTAGATGGCAGATGAATTAGGAATGTTTTTGTTTGTTTTTTCCTTCAGACACTCCCAACCAATTTCCAGGTAACAAACTTGAATGGTTTGGTTTCGCATATATAGAGTATAAAACTACAATATAATAGAAAATTATACTCTCTATGTTCTATACTCCATATATGCTAAAACTAATGTGCTCTTCTCAACCATAATTTGACCACACATTCAATAATTCCAAGATAATTTACACATACAGAGGCAGTGGGAATTCATCTTAAAATAATTCAACTGATTTTGTTCTTCATTTCTCAATTTGAAGGGCTAGGAGTCCAAACTACGTCCTTGCTGCTGTTGCTGATACTGTTTTCCTTGTTAAGTAACTTATTGTCATGTCTACATTTATAATTGTAAGTGATACACATTTTTATAATCACAATCTATGATGCTATCACAGTTATGTATAACATGTGGAGTGACCAACTTTTTTTTAAGGCTGTCTACTCCATCAAAATTTCTGTTCTTTGATCAGAATTGTAAAAAAAGTTCTTTAGGCAAATCTATGGTTTGTAAATCCATTTTAAAGTCCATGTAAATTGTTTTACTTATTTTAGAGAGAAAAAAACTCAACCACTACATGTTGCTATTCCTTAAGATAAGCAAAATGTACACAGATAAATTTTAGAATCTGAATCTTAATTGAAATAATGATTCAATAAACTTCAAAGGCCAGGCGTGTGGGTGCATGCCTGTAATCCCAGCTACTGGCCGGGGCGGCGGAGGGGAGGGGGGATGAGGAAGGAGAATCACTTGAACCCGGGAGGCAGAGGCGGCAGTGAGCCGAGATCACACCATTGCACTCCAGCCTGGGCAACAAGAGCAAAACTCCGTCTCAAACAAACAAACAAACAAACTTCAAAATCTCTGAATTTGGTCATCATTATTTGAAGAAAAGAAAATCTTCTGGCCGGCGAGGTGGCTCACGCCCGTAATCCCAGCACTCTGGGAGGCCGAGGTGGGCGGATCTCCAGGTCAGGAGATCGAGACTATCAGGCTGAGGTGGGCAGATCACGAGGTCAGGAGATTGAGACCATCCTGGCTAACATGATGAAACCCCACCTCTACTAAAAATACAAAAAATTAGTCGGGCGTGGTGGTGGACGCCTGTAGTCCCAGCTACTGGGGAGGCTGAGGCAGGAGAATGGCGTGAACCTGGGAGCCAGAGCTTGCAGTGAGATTCCGTCTCAAAAAATAAATAAATAGGCCCGGCGCGGTGGCTCACGCCTGTAATCCCAGCACTTTGGGAGGCCGAGGCGGGCGGATCACGAGGTCAGGAGATCGAGACCATCCTGGCTAACACGGTGAAACCCCGTCTCTACTAAAAATACAAAAAAAAATTAGCCGGGCGAGGTGGCGGGCGCCTGTAGTCCCAGCTACTCGGGAGGCTGAGGCAGGAGAATGGCGTGAACCCCGGGAGGCGGAGCCTGCAGAGAGCCGAGATCGCGCCACTGCACTCCAGCCTGGGCGACAGCAAGACTCCGTCTCAAAAAAAAAAAAAATAAATAAAAATAAATAAATAAATAAATAAATAAAAAACAATCTTCAGGTAAGCCCACAGATCTTAGCTAACAGCAAGAGAAATTTTTAATAATCTGCTTGAATGTTGATATCTCTTCCAGTCTTCTCTCTCCTTAGGCCAATTATTTAGAAAACTGTATAATAATTAATCCATATGCAAATTTTAAACTATAGCTCAAAAACTTTATTGTAGTGTAAATTACTACGAATTTTCCAGTGTAGGGTATGGCAAATATTGAATAAGTGCCTCATATGTGAAAGAGCTGGTGCTCAGCATTGATTTTTCAAGAGCAAACTTAAGAAATGAATAAAGTTGAATGTGTATACACGCACATTATATAACAGCATAGGACTTCTTTGTGTTACTTGTAAAAGGAAAGGTTTTCACTTTCCTCATTATGAATTCCAAAAATTCAAAAACTGTTTTTCAGAATTTTGACTGCTTTCATTACACGCATAATGCTTCCACACTCTTCATTCCTACTCTTTTCAGCAGATAAACATTCTTCTCTTTCCATTAGCAACCAATCCAAGCTTATTATCTTTCTTTTTAGAGGCAAACTGCAACATATCATTTCAATTAAACCCAAAATATTATTCCCATATTTCTTATTCAAAGGTCTTAGGGATAAGCCTCAGCTTCTCACAGAAGATGAAATGATCTAGCAACATATGTAACTGATGTTTCACATTTTATTTTCATTTTGAGATTTTGTACCTATTGTCTAGTGATAAACTTTTGCAACTAAGTGTTTCCTCTATATTTTAGATGGCTTAGGCTTTAAAAAAAATAGTCTATATGATTTAATTATCAATTTTTTCCTTAAGTGAAGTTCACTAATATTAATTTTCTCACATTTTCATTAATTATACAGGCTACAGGCAATATTTAAAGTTTTTTAAAAATGCCTCTTCAAAGGGTATGTTACTCATTTTGTTACTCTATGACTTTCAATTCCTGAATATAAAATAATAAATTTCAAATGACTAAATTTTATTTATTCACTGATTAAGTCAGATTTATGACCTCTTCTCTCCATTCCAGCTACTCTGAGTTTTGAATGAAACAACCTCAATTGTAACAGAAGAAACATCTGTTGCTTTTTTTCTTCACCAGGGCTTTCCCAACTGAAAGAAGAAAGACTCTCTGCCTGACCTCCTCTCCCTCTCCCTCTCCCTCTCCCACTCCTGCTCCCCACCCACACTACTTTCCTTAAAACTTTAAGTAAATGTATTATTTAAAATTTTACCGTATCTATTAAAAACATCATAGTTCAGAAACATTCACTTCCTTATTGAACTTCAAAGAATGACTAAATGCTATTATATATCAAAAAAGACATGTCTAATAGAATATACGTTGTAACTAAAATGCAAACTTCAAGGGTATAACTGAAATTATCAATTCAATCAAGTTGTCACATATTCCAGGCTCATTAAGAATTGTTTAGGGGTAAGATTTTCTTCACAGTATCCAGATTCATATAGCATCTTGTATGCTATATTTTCTTTGCCAGTCCAAGGCTAACATAATGGCAGTCACTACCCCAAGAGGCAGACACCAAATGGTGCCACCCACACTCTCACACTGTGCCTCATAATAAACCATAAAGCAGTGGAATGCACCGGCCCCTTTATGAGCAAACAATGCCTAAGCTTCATTAGAATACAGCTGACATTTTCAAAGCACAAATACTTTTAAGAAAAATGTACTAGGGAAAAAAAGGAATGAAACAGCTATAAAAGCTGAAATATTTTTCAAGTGTCAGGTTGATTGCCAAGGATCCTTGGGAAGCATATTTTGCTGTTGGCAATTTAAAAGTTTTCATAAGTGGAAAAAATGTTTAGTTAAGGGCAAAGCTTATTTTATTAACTACTGGGGAAAAAAATGAAAGTAAAAACTATCCTTTGAATTGCTTTCACAAGTAATAACCATGAAGTACCTTTAAAATTACTGATTTCCTCAACTGCTGCTTTAGTTCCTGAATTAAGAAAACTGAGCTCCAGAATTTTCACATTTTAATTAATTTATATAAGTAACTGAGTAATAAACTAACTCTTCCCCTCCCCCGCCCCCTCCCCCCCACCTACCCCAACCCCCATACATAACCCTGTAGTTTTTCTGTCTGCAACAAGCAAGGACGTCTTGAAATCAGCGTGCTCCTGGCTATTTATCAATTTAATATTGCTGCTGCTTAAAGAATATAAAATAAGCGCTGTAAAAACTCACCCAGCAGTGAGAAACAAACTGATCTCTCTTACCTGGTCTAAGGAAGCATGCCTCTCACTGCAGTACCAACAACACTCTACAGTCTTTGTTACCATTCAGTGGAAACTTGAGACTGTGTCAGACGTAAGCAATCGAGCTCAGAAAAGCTCAATTTAAAATACTTCTCAGTAAAACTAAAAAGATGCTCAAGAAAACTGTTTGGTTAACCAGCTTTCAAGAGACATATGAATACTGTTTACGACAAAGACATCTCAAAATAAATTGAAAAGTGCAGGTCTTAGATGAAGGGGCTTTTCTATGTAGAACCTTGTTTTCTTATTAAAAGGATATTTTTATTTTAAAAAATGCTTAAAGTACACACTTGATCTTAGCCAAAAGGCCGAGAAGCAATAAAAATGCTTAAAGTAAAAAAGGTGAAATAACTACAAGTTAATATTTTTCTAAATATCACTTGCCTTTTAACTAACTTCAAAAATAAGATTAAACTTACTCGTGAAACCTGCATAATTTGAATTATACATATCAGAGTATCTGCTGGCTCCAAAGCAGTCACAAAGCAGGAGACTTAATGCATCTTGAAAGCAGAGCAAAAGCACCATGAGTTTCAGGGGGGAAAAAGGAGGAGAAACTCTTGAAAAACTGGTCGGGGCTTTTTGAACCTGTAATAACTGTCCAGCTCTTGTAGGAGGAAAAAAATGTCCCAGTCCTGCCCCCTGAGATAGGAGGCTATGCTTCAATGCCAAAATGAATGACAGGCCCATTTCTGATATCAACAAAGAGCAGCTTAGTTGTGCTTTTTTTTTTTTCCACTTTCCCACACAGAAGTTCTAAAATTTCCAGGTTAGTCCCTTTATAGCTAGGGTTAAGTACCTTTCTCCATTTTCTCAAGAGGGAACCCAATTATGTTGTCCTGGTTTTTTTTAAATGACTAATTAAATATACATACCTAATCATCTTACTTAGTTTTCCTAGGCAGGAAGCTGAACAAAAGATGACCTCCTAGGTTCCTTTCCAAATCTATTCTTTTCAATATCAAATAACCATATGACTGTCAATATTAATAAGCTTTTCCAGCATCCTGATGTATGGCACAAGTAGAAACAAAAAGCAAGGTAACATTAAAAACAAAGCAACTGAGATAAAATTTTCAACTAGCAAGATGTAAAGATAATTTACCAAGGTACATGTCTTTGATTACAGAAATTCAAAACAAATACTTCAATCAACAACATATATTTGCTGAATACTTATTATGAGCCGAGCACTATTTTGGGCCCTGGAGATACAGTAGTGAATGCAACAGACAAAAGCCAAACAAAAAATCCCTGTCTTTAGTGAGCTTAGTTTATTTCAGTTCACTCTAAGTACAACTCTCCTAGATGACTAAGGTACTTTTCCTTCGTTGATAAGTTATCACCTATTCTGAAATATTCCCCTTGGAAAGTATGTCTTGACAACAGCTCCAGGAGACGCTGTAAAGTATTTGGTGCTCTGTTCAGTGTTGTATCACCAGTGTCTAAAACAGTGTCTGTTAGACACTCAAATACATATTGAATCAAATAGGTCAGAGAGCTTTTTCTTACTCAAAATTTTCCTTTGCCAACACATGTTATACTTACACGCATACAGAGATATGACAACAATAATACAATACAGGGTGTAAATTAAATTGGGTTGTAAACACGTGTTAGTATAAACAAAACTGAAAATACAACCTATATGGCCCTCTATCTTTCCAGATTCTACAATAAAATCTGTTTTCACTACTGGATGTGAGGTCAATGTAATATCTGAGTAAATAAATCAGATAAAATTCTATAAACTAAGTTTTCGTGGACAGTTAGATTTCAGAGGAGTTTTGAAAGAAAAAAGAAACTTGGAAATTACACAGAAGCTGATCAGTTTGGTATATTAAAATCTTACATGTTTATATTCATTTACATTCCCACATTTGGAAACAATTTTAAACTCCCCATCCTGCTTTGCACCATTCTTGATCATCTTACCAGATGATGCTTCTTACAGAGAAAATAAGTGTACACCTTTAACCTGTCAGATCAGCTAGAAGTGCTCACCTATGTCACCCAAGGCCAGAATATTCAGGGGCTAGATATGGTCACACCTACTCTGTTATAGTCTTAAAACAAAAGGAAATTAAACATCCAAGTACTCAAGTATATTCCCGTGTCTCTAAATAGGAGAGCAACCCCCTGCCCTCCCATCGTCCAGAGCTAGACAATAATTACAAGTTAAAATATAAACTATCTAGTGTATGTTTTAACAATAAACCTAACAGCAACCGAAAGTCAGAGAGATGTGATAACTGAGGTCAAGTGACAAATAAAATAAGATGGGGCCAAAGTAGGATTCTACTGTTCTTGCCGAATGAATTTTCCTTTTCCCATTCCTTCCTTCGATAAATACTGAGCACCTATTATGTATCAGGCACTGAGCTAGGCAACAAATTGACCTGTTACCTACTGTCTACTCCATAGATCTGACCTTCAGCCTATCTATTCCTTCAGGTTTCCTTCTCCAGGCTTGCCTTCCTTTCCAGAGCCTTTTCTCTGGTCTCCAATTCTTTACTCATACTACACCCTTCAATCTGCTCTGATGCCGTTCTTCGCAGGTAGCATAATCACTACCTTTTATGTTCTTCTGCAAGTGTATGACACAGTGTGGGGAAAGTAATAAGACTTCCCACTCAGATGATAAAAATGCAGATTATATAGGTAGTGTCAAACAATTTCTCCTTAATCTTATGTAGAAAATCCATTTAAGCATCATTAATTACAACTACTGATTATCTGGAAAACACTAAAAGTAGCTAGACATTCTCCTAGGTTTATAAACTGATTTATTTGGACTGGAGTTTGTGACATTTATTGGCAATCTGCCCAAATATTAAGCCCATTTAACAGACACATTTATGATTCTATAGGCAGAAATAACACTATGATAGTGTAATGATAGCAGGCATTGGCCAAATAAAAACTATCTATCAGATCTATATAATGAAGCAGTAGAAATTAGCTACATCGTACCTATACTTACATTTTCAAGTAAAATATCGAATCTTCCTGACAAGCACTGCACCTAAAGCAAAATCTTTCTGCTATCATTTGCATGGTTAGGTGCCAATTTCTTAAAAACACTGCATAGTAAATATTTCATATTTCATGTTTGCCTGCTGCTCTTCCTCTTTCCACTTTCCACTTATTTTCTTTCTCTCTCTCTTTTTTTTTTTTAGAGAGAGAGGGTTTTGTTCTGTCACCCAGGCTGGAGTTGATGTGCAGTGGTGTGATCACAGCTCACTGTAGCCTCAATCTCCTGGGCTCAGGTGATCCCTCCCACTTCAGCCTCCCAAGCAGCTGGGACCACAGGTGTGCACCACCATGCCTGGCTAATTTCTGTATTTTTTGTAGAGACAGAGTTTTGCTATGTTGCCCAGGCTGAACTCCTAGGCTCAAGTGATCCTCCTGTCTCCCTCCAAAGTGCTGGGATTACGAGTGTGAGCTACCACGCTTAGCTCTACTCTTTCCATATGCACATTTTTCTGAGTTCTGTGCTCGATGCTCTTTTCTTCAAGATCTACACTCCCACTCTAGAGGACGTTACCTATTTTCTACAGCTTTATCACCTCTACATAGATGACTACAGAAATTTATGCTTCTAGCCCTGGCTTTTTCTATTCTGCTGTAAACTCTTATTTAGATGCCTATTGGACATCTCTGTTTATATATCCCATAATCTCAACTCAGTATTGAACTTCCTGTCTACCTTCCCAAACCCACTCATCCTCCTAGGTTCCTCATCCTTGTTAAAGGCATTAATATCAAGAACAGAAAGAGATTTTCTTCTTGCCTCATCCTCACCACCCAAATGCCCACATTGTTTCCATTTTTTTTCTAACATATATCATTCTCCTAGTTTAAAAACAAAACAAAATGAGAGCTATAACTTCTGATGTCTAGAGCTATACCATCCAAAATGGTAGCCTTAGCCATATGTGGCCATTTAAATTTAAGGTGATTAAAATTAAATAAAATCGGCCGGGCGTGGTGGCTTATGCTCATAATCCCAGCACTTTGAGAGGCTGAGGCAGGTGGATCTACCTGAGGTCAGGAGTTCAAGACTGGCCAACATGGTGAAACCCCTCTCTACTAAAAATACAGAAACTAGCTGGGCATGGTGGCAGGCCCCTGTAGTCCCAGCTACTTGGGAGGCTGAGGCAGGAGAATCACTTGAACCCAGGAGGCGGAGGTTGCAGTGAGCCGAAATCACACCACTGCACTCCAGCCTGGGTGACTGAGCGAGACTGTCTTATAAAAATAGATAAATACATAAAATTAAATTTAAAATTTGATTTCTCAGTCATGCTAGCCACATGTCAAGTGCTCTATGGAGCTGCATGTGGCTAACAGCTACTGTATTGAACACTGTAGATACAGAATATTTCCATCACTGAAGAAAGTTCTGTTAAACATCTCTGATCTAGAAATCAATAGCAAACCATTTAAATTAGTAATCCAAATTTTTCTCAGTATAGCTCCAGCTCCAATCTACCTGTGTTAATGTTATCTTCTACCAAAACCCCTATGCATGCTTTATCACAACTTAGTGGGGCCCACAGAATTAAGTTGAAGGCTTCACAAAGATAAGGGAGGCCTACACAAGCTACATGGAGAGGCATCTATAGGAGGGAAAGAAAGCAAAGATTCTAGAGAGGACAGAAATAGTTCACTAAAGCCCCCACAAGTTAGGGAGGGACAAAATTTTGGAGATAATACCTTTAGCCTTAGAGAAGAAATATGGTACAGTGGAGACAGCATGAGCATTAGAGTCAGAATACTTCATCCAAATTCAAGTATTTGTTTAGTTATAAGGGACGGAAATCGAACTCAAACTAGTTTAACATGAAAGGAATTAGCTGGCTCAACTGGCTCACAGAATCCCAAAGGGTGAGATAACTGAACCAGGAGGGTCCACTTTGCAAAAGGGCCTTTTGTAGGTAACAAGGGCTTCAGCTTTCAAACTTACTTCCCTCTTCAGAAACTTTAATATTTCTCTTTCCACTGAGTTCATCTTAACATTTCAAATGCAGAGATTGTTCCCTTCTAACTGCTAACCAAACTAAAAACATCCTACTTCCCATCTCTCTTTAACCACCAAAATTTTTTAGTGTGGTATTTATAGCCACTATCTCAGCTTTTGCACCAACTATTTTTTTTTTTTCTTGAGACAGAGTTTTGCTCTTGTTGCCCAGGCTGGAGTGCAATGGCGCGATCTCGGCTCACCTCAACCTCCGCCTCACAGGTTCAAGCAATTCTCCCGCCTCAGCCTCCCGAGTAGCTGGGATTACAGGCATGCGCCACCACGCCTGGCTAATTTTTTTTGTATTTTTAGTAGAGACGGGGTTTCTCCATGTTGGTCAGGCTGGTCTCGAACTCCTGACCTCAGGTGATCCACCCACCATGGCCTCCCAAAGTGCTGGGATTACAGGTGTTAGCCACTGCGCCTGGCCTGCACCAACTATTAATTAATTATTAAATCTTCAAAAATGCACCAAGTACCTCTGACATAACTACTGTGTTAGCCACTAGAGATACAAAAATAAACAAGACGTAGTCCTTATCCTCAAAAAATAAAACAAAAAAACAAAAACCCAATTTGGCTTCTATCCAACTGCTCAAATGAACTGCATTGTCTAAAGCAGACAATGAGCTCTGCCTTGATAAGTCTAATAATGTGTGCTTATGCTCCATAGCCTTGCTGTATCTGGCCTTGCTGATCTTACAAATCCCATCTTCTTAATACTACTACAACGATCTTCTCTTGGCTTTTTTTTTTTTTTTTTTTTTTTGAGACGGAGTCTTGCTCTGTTGCCTAGGCTAGAGTGCAGTGGCGCGATCTCGGCTCACTGCAAGCTCTGCCTCCCGGGTTCTCACGGCCTCAGCCTCCCAAGTAGCTGGGACTACAGGCACCTGCCACCACACCCAGCTAATTTTTGTATATTTAGTAGTGACGGGGTTTCACCGTGTTAACCAAGATGGTCTCGATCTCCTGACCTCGTGATCCGCCTGCCTCGGCCTCCCAAAGTACTGGGATTACAGGCGTGAGCCACCACGCCCAGCCTTCTCTTGGCTTTTATAAAGACTATTCCTTCTCTGTTTCCACCCCAACATTTGTGGAGTGGTTCCTGTATTTTTTTCTTATTACTTGTATTCTAAATGGCTCAACCACAGCCATCTCTTTTGCTGTACTGTTGTTTCAGAAGGTGACTGGTTACATAATTTATTATCTAAACTGAATTACCATTAGGAGTGAAAGGGGCACACTATAAATAACTAGAAGCTGTTTGGGAAAAGTGGAACATATGGATTCCTGCTTAAAAACTTTCAGTAGTTCCTGCCTCCAAATCTTTAAGCATGCCATACAAAAACCTACTTTGAACTAATTGCCTTTACAGATTAAATTTCTATCTTTTTATGGCTGTCTCAAGGTCTATCTTCACTCAGCACTCAGAGTACAATGAGACAATAGTATGTCTAATCAAGAGTCTCATTTGACTGTCTCCCCCATCTAACAGCAACCTCATTACATCTCCTTGGTCAAAAGTGCCCATAAACCACTCATAAGCCTCATTGAGAGAGACGAGAAAATGGAGGCTTACTAATATCAAATAACTTGCATAAATGCTAGCAACTGGTAAAACTGAGATTCTAAATGATATGGTTTGGCTGTGTCCCCACTCATATATCTCATCTTGAATTCCCATGTGTTGTGGGAGGGACCTGGTGGTAGGTAATTGAATCACGGGGGCAGGTCTTTCTGGTGCTGTTCTTGTGATAGTAAGTCTCACGAGATCTGCTGGTTACTGTAAGGGGGAGTTTTCCTGCACAAGCGCTCCTCTCTTTGCCTGCTGCCATACACGTAAGACATGACTTGCTCCTCCTTGCCTTCTGGCATGATTGTGAGGCTTCCCCAGCCACATGGAACTGTAAGTCCAATTAAACCTCTTTCTTTCGTAAATTGCCATGTCTCAGGTATGTATTTATCAGCAGTGTGAAAATGGACTAATATACTAATGAAGTTCTTGACTTCTCAAAGTCCACATACTTGGTGACTATCACTATTAATTATAGATATGAATTCAGTGAGTAGATTTTAATCAAAAAGCTAATTAAAGCCTAATACTGTTCTCCATGGCATATAGTCCATTTGTGCCAAGTAAACTATTCTGGATGGGAAAAAAAAATCAAGAAGATCACTTCAGTCCTCTATATGAAAACTTTTGATGGTTCCTCATTAAATAGATAATACAAGGTCCTTAATGGATAACTGTTTTAGGATACCTGTTTTTCTAGGCTCACCTCCCACAATTCCAGGTGCATGACTTATTTACCATTCCCTGAACGGTCCATGACTTTACTGCTAAGGTCAGAATTTTCTTTACCTGGTAAATTAGTGCTTATCCTCCAAAACCCATAGAAAATGTCACCTCCTTAGTTAAGATATTCACAATTATCTGAATAGACCTGGTCCTATTTTGAGTTCCCACAGTATTGATGATGTGCATTTATTACATTTATCACAGCCCTTTGTAATTTGCATGTCTGTCACTTCCCATAGTCTGTGAGTTCCTCCACAGCGGTTTTTGGCTCTCCAGCCCTCCTATTCCATCTCTGTACCCTCCTCATCTAGAAGACCACATAGTAGACAGCATGCACTCAATAAATATCTATTAATAAACAAATTAATAAATGACAAGGGACCTTCACTTGATCAAATACCTTCAGTAGCTTCCCATCTGTTAAAAGAACTCCCCTGAATACAAAAGATATTCCAACTACCTTGGCCTTCTTTCCAGGCTCTTAATGATTGGACCTAGATGAAATTCTGTAACTAGTAACATTTCCATTTATAATTACCAGCAACTAGCTCCATTAGTCACCCACAATTCTCTGTCATGTTTTCCCAAACATGCTAAAGATATTCCTGCTGTCCTGTCTTAAAAAACTCATGGGGCAGTCTTGTTCAAAATGTCTTTTCCCCTCCTCTTTGTCTCTTCAAATTCTACACACTCCTCAGCGTCCAATGGTAGTCTGAACTCGTTATAAGACTCTCTATGACCTCGAGTGTAACCTAAACTTCTTCCTCTACATTCCTACATAAAATATATTAAATATCAAAACCAATATAGCTAAAATAAATATGTGTTACAGGAATAACTTTGGTATAACAAATTTTAACTAAGTTACATGATAAATTCTTAATAAGCTGCCATCAAAACTGCAAAATTTAGTTTGTTCATTCAATCTACACATATTTGCTGATTGTTTACATGTGCCAGACATTAGGAGAGGACCTAAAAATATACTTGTGAAGATATAATTCCTAGCCTCAGGAAGTTACGGTCTAATGGAGGACACATTATAAACAAGCAAATAAATACAAAAACATCATCAACTGTGTTAACTGCAATGAAAAAAACCAGTGGGCATTAGAGAGATGGTAAGGGGTATTATTAACACATTGTATGCTCTTTTATTATAGATAAGGTGGTCCAAGAAGACCTCTCTGAGTACTATTTAAGCTGCAACCTAGAAGGTGAAGAGGTCTCAGCCATGGTAAAAGCAGGGAGAAGATAATTTCAGGCAGAAAAACACAACTGTGCAAAGGCTCACATAATACCCATAATTAAAGTAAAGCAAATAAATTGAAACTGAGGAAGACAAATACACATAAGGAAATGGTTTTGGGGGGAAAAAGTAATTTACTAGTTGTGGTTATTTACACAAAGTAAGAGAGGGAATCCAGTTCTTATTTTCTTACCTGGGACTACAGTAAAAAACATGGGGAAAGAAACAGAATCATGGATGCCATTCTGAGCAGAAGACTAAGAAGCAAGAAGATTATCAGACATCAATAAATATTCTTTAAATACTCTCATGAATGCATAATATTCCACTATACAGTTGTGTCATATTTTATTTCCCTTTTAAAAGGATATTTACAGTCTTCATACTTTGCAGTTATACATCATCATGTAATAAACATGTCTCCACCCAAATCTCTGATTCTTTTCTAATGACAAATCCCCCAGAAGCCTTTCTACTGAGTGAAAGAATATAAATTATTTTAAGAGGTTTGATATTTATTACCAATTTGCTTCCCAAGAGTGCTTGTGCTGATCCCCTACGGAAGTAGATATAAAGAAGAAGTAGAAGGGCCAGGCGCAGTGGCTCATGCCTGTAATCCCAGCACTTTGGGAGGCCGAAGCAGGCAGATCACGAGGTCAGTAGATTGAGACCATCCTGGCTAACACAGTGAAACCCCGTCTCTACTAAAAATACAAAGAATTAGCCGGGCGTAGTGGCGGGAGCCTGTAGTCCCAGCTACTCGGGAGGCTGAGGCAGGAGAATGGCGTGAACCCAGGGGGCGGAGCTTGCAGTGAGGCGAGTTCGTACCACTGCACTCCAGCCTGGGCGACAGAGCGAGACTTCATCCCATAAAAAAAAAAAAAAGAAAGTAGAAATACTGTAGATAAGAAGAATTAAATAGACGTAGAATAAGAAGTAGATGTAAAATAAAGATACCAATTTCTCACACCTTTGCCAACAAAGGTAATAATTTTAAGAAAATCTTTGCTAATTGATAGAGGAAAAATATTTCGTTTTTAAATAGCTTTTTATATGATGTCCAAAATACTGCACATGCTCATGTCAGAAAAAAACTGCAGAATATAGAAAAGCACACAGGAGGAAACAAAAATCATCTAGAATTCAATCATCCAAAATTACAATTAATGTTTTGTGTACACATATCGAGTCTTTCTATGCTACATATTTTTTTTTTTTTTACAAAAAAGGGGATCACACCATACATGTTAGTTTAACTTTTTGAACTTAACAAATTGTTTAACTTTTAATATCTACAGAATACCACCATACAAGAATATCACAATATACTGTTAATTATCATGCTACTTCCAATTTTTCATTATTATTAACAATGCCGTGATAGGCACCCTTTGACTAAATCTTCCCACAGATCTTCCTTTATTAGAATACATCAACGGCACAGACGTGGCTAAGTCAAATAATTTGTACAATTTTAAGCTTTTTGATATGGTACAGCGCAAATTATCCTCCAGAGAGGTTGTATCATTCTGAGTTCCCATATTCTCTACAACCTTGCCAAATGCTAGTATTAACAAAAACAATCCTTTGCTAATGTCACTGGCAAAAATCAGCTTTTGTAATTTACATTTGCAGTTTAATTACTAGTGAAGTTGAATTCATACTCATATTTTTATTGGCCATTTGCATTTCTTCTCCTGTGAATTACCCATTCTGCTGCCCTATTTTTTCTCATAGTGCCGATATTTATTTTTTTATTTGTATTGCATTTAGTCATCATGTTTCCTTAATCTCCTCTGGTATGTGACAGTTTCTTGGCTATTGGCTATGTTTTGTTCCTGATGACCTTGACAGTTTTTTGGGTTGTTGTTGTTGTTTTGAGACAGGGTCTTGCTCTGTCACCCAGGCTGGAGTCTGGTAGCACTATCATGGCTCACTGCAGCCTTGACCTCCTGGGTTCAAGTAATCCTCCTACCTCTCACATACCCTACTGCTGCTGGGCGAGAGGTAGAAGCAAACATCTTGTTTCTGGGAGAGCAGGAGAGAATCCTTATTGGCCCAGGATTCTGATGCCAAGCAGAGGTTTGCTACTGCTCAGGAAAGGGCAGAATAAGTACCATCCCTGGGGTTCAAATGAACAGGGACTGCCTAAAGCTAAGGCTGAACCAGGACAATAGAAAACCACCTATGACACCACCATAAGCCTAGCACTGCATCAGTCAACCACTAGTGAAGGGGCAAGGATATGAATAGAGACCCCCCCTCTGCGATGGAGGCATGATGGGACTGAGGAAAGCCAACAGTGGAACAGGAACACTGAAGAAAAACTATCTGGTACCCCAGGTTCCAAGTACCAGGTAACAACAGCCCAAGTACACTGAACATAATGATACCAACATCAAAATCCAAATCCACCTCAACTCCAGACTAGGTTGACTCAATATCACAGGCAATTGGCCTGATGGGAGAGGTGTGCCTATATCCAGACACAAAATACCATCTACCTCAGTCTCTATTGTTCTTGTATAAATGATGTTTGCCATTAAACTAAAAATAAGAAGACATACACAACACACACACACACACACACACACACACACACACACACACACACGCAGAGGCATGCACATTACCAAGAGATAAAGCTATCAACAGAACGAGACTCATTTATGACCTAGATGTTGGAAATATCAGGGGCTTTAAAATAACTGTTCTTTCATTTTTCTCATTATTAGACTGTAAGAAAATCTTTTCCCTTTTTAATCACTTCAAAAGATAACTAATATTCTATGGTAGGCGTAGTGGCTTATGCCTGTAATCCCAGTACTTTGGGAAGCTTAGGCAGAACTGCCTGCGGCCAGGAGTTTGAGACTACCCTGAGTAACATAGCAAAACACTATCTCTACAAATTTTTTTTTTTTTTTTTTTTTTTGAGACGGAGTCTTGCTCTTGTTATCCAGGCTGAAGTGCAATAGCACAATCTCAGCTCACTGCAACCTCTGCCTCCCAGGTTCAAGCGATTCTTCTGCCTCAGCCTCCTGAGTAGCTGGGATTACAGGCAGGCATTGCCACCATGCCCACCTAATTTTGTATTTTTAGTAGAGACAGGGTTTCTCCATGTTGGTCAGGCTGGTCTTGAACTCCTGACCTCAGGTGATCCGCCTGCCTCGGCCTCCCAAAATGTTGGGATTACAGGTGTGAGCCACCATGCCTGGCTAAAACTTTTTTTAATAAAAAATAAATTACCTGGGTGTGCTAGCTCACACTTGTAGTCTCAGCTACTTGGGAGGCTAAGGGAGGAAAATCACTTGAGCCCAGGAGTTTGAGGCTACAGTGAGCCATGATCATAACACTACACTGCAGCCTGGATGACAAAGCAAGACCTTTAAAAAAAAAAAAAAAAAAGATAATCAAGACTCTAAAACAACCACTAAAAATGTATTGTGGGGTTTATAACTATTTGATAATTTCCTGGACTCTGTCCTATGTGCCTTTTCTTTTGACAAATTTTAATCTGTCTCCTTCAGCTGTAATAAACTGTAACTGTGAGTATAACAGCTTACAATGAGTTCTGTCAATTCTCCTAGTGAATTATCAATCCTAAAGGAAGTTCTGGAAACTCCTGAACTTGCAACTGATGTCATAAGTGAGGACTGACTTGTGCACTGCTTCAAAACTTTGCAATTGACTAACCACAAAGTCCTTTAACAGAAATGTATCTTGAAAGTATTTTCTTCCAGTCCATGGCTTGTCTTTTCATTCTCTTAACAGTATCTTTCTCAGAGTAGAAGTGATATGGTTTGGCTGTGGCCCCACCAAAATCTCATCTTGAACTGTAATTCCCTTAATCCCCATGTGTCAGGGGAAGGACCCAGTGGGAGGTAACTGAATCATGAGGGCGGGTTTTTCCCATGCTGTTCTCATGATAGTGAATAAGTCTTACAAGATCTGATGGTTTTATAAAGGGCAGTTCCTCTGCACACACTCTCTTGCCTGCCGTCATGTAAGACATGCCTTTGCTCCTCCTTTGCCTTCTGCCATGATTGTGAGGCCTCCCCAGCCATGTGGAACTGTGAGTCCATTAAACCTCTTTCCTTTATAAATTACCGAGTCTCAGGTATTTCTTCATAGCAGTATGAAAATGGACTAATACAACAAGTTTTAATTTTAACAAATACCAACATCAGTTTTCTCTTTCATGAATCATGCTTTTGACAGTGTATCTAAAAATCACTGCCAAACCCAAGGTTACATAGATTTTCTTCTAGAAGTTTTATAGTTTTATATTTTACATTTAGGTCTATGATCCATTTTGAGTTAATTTTTTGTGAAAGGTATAAGGTCTATGCCTAGGTTCATTTTTTTGCATATGCACTTTGATTGTTCTAGCATCATATGCTGAAAAAACCCATTCCTCCATTAAACTGTCTTTGCTCCTTTTTCAGAGATCAGGTGACTATATTTGGGTGAGTCTATTTCTGCGCTCTTTATTCTGTTCTACTGATATATGTGTCCATTCTTTTGCCAATAACACATTATCTTGATTACTGCAGCTTTAGAGTAGGCCTCAAAAATCAGGTAATGTGAGTCTTAGATATGGTTTTTGACAATTCCTGAGTCTATCTTTTAAACTTATATGTTAACATATTCATCTTTATTCTAATTACTAATAAGGTGGTCTTATATTTGTCACTCTATTATGTTCACTGCTCTTCAACACTATCTCTTATTGTCTTTTGCTAATAACAGTGCAGACATTTTCTTTTTCCTAATAACACCGTAAATAGTGTTTCTTTTTTTTTTTTTTTTTTTTGAGACGAAGTCTCGCTCTGTCACCAGGCTGGAGTGTTGTGGCATGATCTTGGCTCACTGCAACCTCCACCTCTTGGGTTCAAGTGATTCTCCTGCCTCAGCCTCCTGAGAAGCTGGGACTGTAGGCATGTGCCACCACACCCGGCTAATTTTTGTACTTTACTTAGTAGAGACGGGGTTTCACCATGTTGGCCAGGATGGTCTCAATCTCTTGACCTCAAGATCTGCCTGCCTCAGCCTCCCAAAGTGCTGGGATCACAGGTTTGAGCCACTGCGCCTGGCCAGTGTTGTTTTGTTTTGTTTTTTTACCATGTATTAGTGCAGCAGAAAATCTGTGACGAATTTTACATATAGCTTTTTTTAGCAGTCTCTTTTTTACCTCTTGCCTGGACGCTTTTTTTTTTTTTTTTTTGAGAGGGAGTTTCGCTTTTGTTGCCCAGGCTGGAGTGCAATGGCTTGATCTCAGCTCACCACAACCTCCGCCTCCCGGGTTCAAGCAATTCTCCTGCTGCAGCCTCCCAAGTGGCTGGGATTACAAGCATGGGCCACCATGCCCTGCTAATTTTTTTGTATTTTTAGTAGAGATGGCTTTTCTTCTTGTTGGTAAGGCTGGTCTCGAACTCCCAACCTCAAGTGATCTGCCTGCCTCGGCCTCCCAAAGTGCTGGGATTACAGGCGTGAGCCACCGTGCCTGGCGATGCTTATTTTATTTTATTTTATTATTTTTTTGAGACGGAGTCTCGCTCTGTCGCCCAGGCTGGAGTGCAGTGGCACGATCTCGGCTCACTGCAAGCTCCGCCTCCTGGGTTCACGCCATTCTCCTGTCTCAGCCTCCCGAGTAGCTGGGACTACAGGCACCTGCCACCACGCCCGGCTAATTTTTTTGTATTTTTAGTAGAGACGGGGTTTCACCGTGTTAGCCAGGATGGTCTTGATCTCCTAACCTCGTGATCCGCCCGCCTCGGCCTCCCAAAGTGCTGGGATTACAGGCGTGAGCCCAGCCGCTTATTTTATTTTTACTTTTATTTATTTATTTTTTGAGACTGAGTCTCACTCTATCACCCAGGCTGGAGTGCAGTGGTGCAATCTTGGCTCACTGCAACCTCCACCTCCTGGGTTCAAGCGATTCTCCTGCCTCAGCCTCCCAAGTAGCTGGGATTACAGGCGCATGCCACCATACTCGGCTAATTTATCTTTACAAGCAGATAAAGGTTTCTTTTAATGGCTGATCTATGTAATCATGGAGGCCAGTATGTACAGACAAAGGGGGAGCTTTTATTTCTTGGTCTCTTCCTCCTTGGACAAAGTCTTGATGATCTCCTCCTTCTTGGCCTGCAGGCTCTCTTCACTGCGCTTGCATGCTTCCTTGGTCTTAGACCTGGGGGCCTCAGCCTGGTCAGCCAGGAGCTTCTTGCGGGCCTTGTCTGCCTTCAGCTTGTGGATGTGCTCCATGAGAATCCACTTGTTTTTGAACACATTTCCTTTCATCTTCAGGTACAGGCTGTGATACATACGGCGATCAATCTTCTTAGATTCATAGTATCTTCTAAGCAGCCGGGGCAGAATCCACGTGACCTTCTCTGGCATTCGGGCATTGGCTGTTCCCTTCCGCTTACCTATGCCCCTGTGCCTGCCTTCCAGCGGGCCAAGGTGTTTTTCCGATATCAAGCCCAGGAATGGACTGTCAACAGGCTTGCTGATGATCAGCCCATCTTTGATCAGCTTCCAGATCTGCTGACGGAGTTGGCATTGGCGATTTCATTGGTCTCATTGGGGTCCAACCAGACCTTCTTGCCACAGCGGAGGACAGAAGAGGCGAGCCTCTTTCTGAAGCCTGAGCATACTCATGGCTGCGGCGGCAGCAGCAAAAGGGCTTTTTTTTTTTTTTGAGACGGAGTCTCACTCTGTCGCCAGGCTGGAGTGCCGTGGTGCAATCTCGGCTCACTGCAACCTCTGCCTCCCCCGGATTCAAGTGAATCTCCTGCCTCAGCCTCCCAAGTAGCTGGGACTACAGGCGCACACCACCACACCCAGCTAATTTCTGTATTTTTAGTAGAGATGAGGTTTCACCATGTTGGCCAGGATGGTCTCGATCTCTTGACCTCATGATCTGCCCGTCTCGGCTTCCCAAAGTGCTGGGATTACAGGTGTGAGCTGCCAGACCCAGCCTAATTTTTGTATTTTTTAGTAGAGACGGAGTTTCACCACGTCGGCCAGGCTGGTCTCGAACTCTTGACCTCAAGTGATCTGCCCACCTCGGCTTCCCAAAGTGCTGGGATTACAGGCGTGAGCCACCACGCCCGGCCCTAAATAATTTCTTTTAAAATTCCAACGCAGAAGAGTACAAAGGATGATCTAATATCCTGTGAAATCATCCTTATTTCCTCTATCTCTAGGTCCCTGAAGTCAAAGTGTATTTGGGATCAAATTTGAGACCTCCTTCTTATTAGTTATACAATCTTAGGGAAGTAATTTGACCTCTTTACCTCCATGTTCTTGGGAATAACCATTTACTTAGATTTAATTAGCTAATTCATGAAGGTTTTAATATAGAATCTGGTACTTAATATATATTTAGTTATTATTATAATTGCTGACATCTCAGTTGGTTTCCTTCTATGTCAATCTGCTATCTTCTACATATTTTTCAGATTCATTAAACAAACCCCATGAGAATAAAGAAAATACCATCTAATATTGTTTCCTTTCTCAAAGTATGATTTTTTTGTTTCTTAAATATCAGATTTCCTTCTTTTATTTTGCAGAATCTCTTTCCTTTTTTTTTGTTTTTTGAGATGGAGTTTCACTCTTGTTGCCCAGGCTGGAGTGCAGTGGCGCGATCTCGGCCCATTGCAAACTCTGCCTCCCGGGTTCAAGTGATTCTCCTGCCTTGGCCTCCCCAGTAGCTGGGATTACAGGTGCCCACCACCACACCTGGCTAATTTTTGTATTTTTAGTAGAGACAGGATTTCGCCATGTTGGCCAAGCTGGTCTCGAATTCCTGACCTCAGGTGATCTGCCCGCCTTGGCCTCCCAAAGTGCTGGGATTACAGGCATGAGCCACCACGCCTGGTCGTGTTTTGAAGAATTTCTTAATAAATCCCATGATGCCTTAAAAGATTTCTGTCAATCATTTGAAAGTTGAGAAATCTATCCAGGTTTGGTGTTTGCTAAGAAAAAAGTTAAGTAAATTCTAGTTGGTCTCTGTCCACCTAGGTATTATTTGACTTTTTTTTTTTTTTAGACAAAGCCTCGCTTTGTCACCCAGGCTGTAGTGCAGTGGCAGTATCTCAGCTCACTGCAACCTCCGCCTCCCGGGTTCAAAGGATTCTTCTGCCTCAGCCTCCCAAGTAGCTGGGACTACAGGCAAATGCCACCATGCCTGGCTAATTTTTGTTTTTGTTTTTGTTTTTTTTTAAGTAGGGATGGGATTTCACCACGTTGGCTAGGCTGGTCTCAAAATCCTGACCTCAAGTGATCCGCCCACCTTGGTCTCCCAAAGTGCTGGGATTACAGGCGTGAGCCACTGTGCCTGGCCTGACTTTAAACTTTATCCACACAAGCCGGACCTAGTATTGAGCAGTCACATAATACTATGGCTCTCACCTATTTGGGGGATTAAAGATCCCTTTGAGGATCAAATTAAAATTATATACTATCTAGAGCACACAATTTTGCTCACCAATTCAGTTTGTCATGACTTGAAGTCAATTTGTGGATCTAATGTAGGGATCCCCTGATTTACTATGGTGCTGATAAACTAAGGAAGATCTTCTGACCCTGTTGTCTTGTTCCATGTGCACATGATTGGCAATCTAATCCTACATACTTTGAAACAGAATATACTTCTTCCCTAGTCAAAAACAGGACCTAACCAAGAGTTGTTTAAGCTGGTGATTGGTTTATTAAACTGTTCTCTTTACTCTTGTAAATATTTGAAATTTTCCATAATAAAAAGCTTAATCTGTGTGTCTGTCTAAAGTAGGGCCTGAGAAAAGGCATACTACTCCCATGGATTTTTTTCTCTTTGCCCCTTCTCACCACTACTTCATCACATTTGAAAACGTACCCCCAACAAATCCATTTCTGCCACTGCCTTTACAGAGCTGTGGTCACTAAGGGAAGTACAGAGGTAATGATAAGAGAGATGGGAGGGAGAAAAAGAGCCCTGGATGTTGCAGATAGCAGTTGCAACATGGGGTTGGTGGGAAGCTGCCAAGTTTCTGGTTGGTAAAGATCCTACTTCCTTAAATTTGTAGGTATGAAGTAGAGAAGGGTAGAAATCTACCTTTTTCCTGCCTGTCCCCGCTATTTTGTCTCAGGGATTGATCTTCATTTCTACTCATTGAAATTCCTCCTGTTGCCTGGCACATTTTAATCTGTATTGCCAGTCTCTGTTTGTAGCTTTGCTTTTTTGTGTATTTTCCCAAATTTGACTGAAGCATAAGACAGAAAATTAAGTTGGGTCCCACCAGCTAGCTATCATCTAAACTCAGGCTTCCCAGTTGATCTTTTGAGCCCAAAAGGTCCTAAAATAATCTAGCACACATTCAACCTGGGAAAAGCAGATAAGTGGAAGAGATAGCTTCTCATGTGCTCTTGGCCCCCTTCAGCCTTCAGCCACACTACAATCTTACATAAACAGAAATATGCCTACTGATACTATTGAGCACATTAAATACAGTATAGTAAAAAAGAAAGTGGCATTTTCTCTCAAGGAACCTCTAATCCAGATAAACAATGTTAAAAGACTTCCAACAGATGTGAAGTTTAAACTGAAGCACTGTAGCAACTGAGAAAAGAAAAGAACTTTTATCTGAGGAATGCAAGTCCTTTTAAATATCAGGCCCAGGGCCGGGCGCGGTGGCTCACGCCTGTAATCCCAGCACTTTGGGAGGCCGAGGCGGGCGGATCACGAGGTCAGGAGATCGAGACCATCCTGGCTAACACGGTGAAACCCTGTCTCTACTAAAAATACAAAAAAAAATTAGGCGGGCGAGGTGGCGGGCGCCTGTAGTCCTAGCTACGCAGGAGGCTGAGGCAGGAGAATGGCGTGAACCCCCGGGGGGCGGAGCTTGCAGTGAGCCGAGATTGCGCCACTGCACTCCAGCCTGGGTGAAAGAGCGAGACTCCGTCTCAAAAAAAAAAAAAAAAAAATATCAGGCCCAGATAGACATTAAAATGAGATTACAATCATGCCTACTCCCCTCCTTTGAGCTATGTATTCATCTGTTGAAACTGCTTACTATTGCCATAAGTAGCCATAAATTAGCTTAATAATCCACATCAGGTGTGAATTATAATAACACTATAATCCATACCTTATAGGTTAACAACATATAGTCAATCACTAATCAATTCTCACTGGTTCTTTAAACCAGTGAGAATTCCTAACAAACAACTTTGTACAGTCCACTCCCTGTCCCCCTATTTTGCCTTTCAAACTCCACTTGCAACTGCTGGTAACAGGAGTGTATATTCAGGGAAACTTGAATCTATGTTCCCAGGTTGTAATAATCCTCAAGCTTGGCCCAAATAAACTCTCCACTGATATTAGTTTTGCCTCCATTTCTTCATTTTAGGTTGACATATCCAATTAGAAACATTCAAGTTAATTCACAATAATGTGTGCTTGATAAAACTTACAAATTAGTGAACCAATATGCTATTTTTTTTTTTTTGAGACGGAGTTTCGCTCTTGTTGCCCAGCCTCCAGTGCAGTGGCGCGATCTTGGTTCACTGCAACCTCCGCCTCCCGGGTTCAAGTGATTCTCCTGCCTCAGCCTGCCAAGTAGCTGGGATTAAAGGCTCCTGTCACCAGGCCCAGCTAATTTTTGTATTTTTAGTAGAGACAGGGTTTTACCACGTTGGCCAGGCTGATCTTGAGTTCCTGACCTCAGGTGATCCACACACCTCGGCCTCCCAAAGTGTTGGGATTACAGGTGTGAGCTACCACTCCTGGCCCTAACATGCTAATTATTAGACACTCTCAAACTGAAAAATAAGCACACAGAGAATATCAAAACCAATTAGCATAAAGAGGTGCTCTGAGATTAGCTGGGTGCTGTGGCTCACATCTGTAATCCCAGCACCTTGGGAGGATGAGGTGGGCTGATTTCTTGAGCCCACGAGTTCAAGACCAGCCTGGGCAACATGGTGAAACCTCGTCTCCACTAAAAATACAAAAATTAGCTGGGCATGGTGGCATGTACCTATAATCCCAGCTACTCAGGAGGCTGAGGTAGGAGAATTGCTTGAGCCTGGGAGACAGATTGCAGTGAGCTGAGATTGTACCGCTATACTCCAGCCTGGATGACAGAGCAAGATCCTGTCTTAAGGAAAAAAAAAATAATCAAAGAGAAAAAAAGATTAGTAGAGGTATAGTTTTCTAAATTCCTCCTAGTTTTGTCAATAATATTTCAGATTAATAAAGTATTTCTGGAGAAAGATATAAATGCAGAGCAGTTTTCGACCTCTGATTTGAAAGACTTGATTTTTTATTTTATAGGATCTCGCTCTTTTGCCCAGGCTGGAGTACAGTGGCACAATCACAGCTCACTACAACCTTGACTTCCCAGGCTCAAGCAACCCTCCCACCTCAGCCTGCCCAGTAGCTAGGACTACAGGAGTATGCCACCATGCCTGGCTAATTTTTAATTTTTTTTGTAGAGACAAGGTCTTACTACGTTGCTCAGGCTGGTCTCAAACTCCTGGGCTCACACGATCCTCTTGCCTCAGCCTCCCAAAGTGGTGAGATTATAGGCATGAGCCACTGTGCCCAGCCTGAAAGACATAATTTGAACTGCCTCTATCACTTGGGAAATTAACTGCTCTGAGTCTCCGTTTTATCCACCTCTAAAATGGGCATGATAATAGCACCTATCTTGCAAGAAGGTTCTGAGGATTATATGAAATAACGAATATGAAGGGCTTCTTACAGTTCCTGGCATATAGCACTCAAAACACAGCAGACTTCTTATAAAAAGTGTTCATCCTCTGAAAATAGTGAGAGAAAGTAAGATGGCAACTAAGGTTAAAAGGTACTTCAGAAAAGGAATACAAACAAAGAAAATAACAAAACAAAACCATTTGAAGTAAACTACAGCCCAATATCCCTCATGAACACTCACAAAAATTCTAAACGAAATTTTAGCTAACTGAATTCTAGAATATATAAAAAGGATAACATATGCCTGAGTTTATCCCATGAATGGCAGCAGGTTGGTTTAACATTGGAAAATCAATCAATATAATTCCCCATATCATCAGAATAAAAAAGAACTACACTATCATCTTCAATAGATGCAGGTAAGGCATTTAACAAAATTCAACAATTATTCATAACAAAAACTCTCAGCAGACAAGGAATAGGTGGGAACTTACTCAGAATGCTAAAAAGCAACTATAGAAAACCCATAGCTAAAAATCATACTTATGGTAAAAAAATTGAATACTTTTCCCCTAAAATCAGGAACAAGACAATGATGTATACCTTTACTACTCTGACAATGAACTAGAGGGCTTAGCCAGTGTAATAAGTCAAGAAAGGAAATGAAAGGTATAAAATAAGAAAGAAATACGTAAAACTTGTTTGTACACAAACAAAATATTGGTCTATATGGAAAATCCTATAGAATCTATATAAATGGACTAGAAGTGAGTTTGGCAAGGTCACAGGCAACGAGGTCAATATACAAAAGCCAACTGTATTTCTATCTTCTACCAAGAAAACAAAATCAGATATTAAAAATTTTAAACATTTATAATAGCATAAAATATTAAATATTTAGGGATAAATCTAACAAAATATGTACAAGAGCTATACAATGGAAACTGCAATAGATTGCTGAAATTATAAAGGACAAATTAATGGAGAGAAAAAACATGTTTATAAATCAGAAGATTCAGGCTGGGTGTGGTGGCTCACACCTGTAATCCCAGCACTTTGGAAGGCTGAGGCGGGCAGATCACAGGCCGAGGTCAGGAGTTCAAGCCTGGCCAACATGGTAAAACCCCATCTCTACTAAAAATACAAAAATTAGCTGGGCGTGGTGGCAAGGGTCTGTAATCCCAGCTCCTCCAGAGGCTGAGGCAGAATTGCTTGAACCCAGGAGGCGGAGCTTGCAGTGAGCCAAGATCCAGCCACTGCACTCCAGCCTGGGTGACAGAGCAAGACTCCATCTCAAAAAAAAAAAAAGAAGATCCTTTATGATAATGGTTCTTGTTTTCATCTTTACTCTTATCCCAGACACCTATCCTTCTGCAACACTAAATTGCTTTTAGTTCCCTGTTTTCTCTTCTAGCCTTTCTATATGCTCCCAGTGGCCGGGCACGGTGGCTCACGCCTGTAATCTCAGCACTTCAGGAGGCCGAGGCAGGCGGATCACAAGGTCAGGAGATCGAGACCATCCTGACTAACATGGCGAAACCCTGTCTCCACTAAAAACACAAAAAATTAGCTGGGTGTGGTGGCACGTGCCTGTAGTCCCAGCTACTCGGGAGGCCGAGGCAGGGGAATGGTGTGAACCTGGGCGGCAGGGCTTGCAGTGAGTCGCGATCATGCCACTGCACTCCAGCCTGGGTGACAGAGCGAGACTCTGTCTCAAAAAAATAAAAAATAAAATAAATATATGCTCCCAGCTACTTGGGAGGTTGAGGCAGGAGAACTGCTTTAATCTGGGAGGCAGAGGTTGCAATGAGCTGAGATCACTCCACTGCACTCCAGCCTGGGCAACAGAGCAAGACTCCATCTCAAAAATCAATCAATCAATCAGAAGATTCAAAATTGTTAATATGTCAATTCTTCCCAAATTTATCTATAGATCAATGTAATCCTAATCAAATCTCAGCAGATATTTTTTGTAGAAATGTATAAGGTTGATTCTAAAATTTATATAAAACGCAAAGGACCTGGTATAGCTCAACAACTTTGTAAAATAACAAAATCGAAAGATTACACTATCTGGTTTTAAGGCTTAGTATGCAGCTACAGCAGAGTTTCTCAACCTTGGCACTACTTGGACCAGCTAATTTTTTGTTCTGGAAGACTCTCCTGTGCATTGCAGAATCTTTAGCACCATCCCTGGCCTCTACCTCTACCCAGGGGCAACCTTCCTGCCTACCCTTCTCCTGCCTACCTTCCTGCCTACTGGCGCGGTGGCTCAGGCCTGTAATCCACCCACTTTGGGAGGCCAAAGTGGGTGGATTACTTGAGATCAGATATTTGAGACCAGCCTGGCCAATGTGGTGAAACCCCATCTCTACTAAAATTACAAAAATTGGCTGGGCGTGGTGGTGTGCACCTGTAATCCCAGCTACTCGGGAGGCTGAGGCAGGAGAATTGCTTGAACCCGGGAGGTGGAGGTTGCACCACTGCACTTCAGCCTGGGAGACAGAGAAAGATTCCATCTCAAAAAAAAAAAAAAAGTCTCCAGATATTGCCAAATGTCCCCTAGGGGCAAAATTGTCCTTCACTGAGAACCACTGAGCTACCAAGAGAGTACGGTATTGGCATGAAGATAAGACACATACATCGGCTGGGCGCGGTGGCTCACGCTTGTAATCCCAGCACTTTGGGAGGCCAAGGCGGGCGGATCACAAGGTCCGGAGATCGAGACCACGGTGAAACCCCGTCTCTACTAAAAATACAAAAAATTAGCAGGGCGTGATGGCGGGCGCCTGTAGTCCCAGCTACTAGGAGAGGCTGAGGCAGGAGAATGGCATGAACCCGGGAGGCGGAGCTTGCAGTGAGCCGAGATCGCGCCACTGCACTCCAGCCTGGGTGACAGAGCAAGACTCCGTCTCAAAAAAAAAAAAAAAAAAAAAAAAAAAGACACATACATCAATGGAACAGAACAGAATCTAGAAACAGATCCTCAATTATATAGTCAGTTGATATTTGACAAAGGTACAAAGCAATTCTATGGGAAATGATAATCTTTTTTGACTAGTTGTTGCTGGGATGATTGGATATTCATATGAAACAAAAATAAACCTTTCCTCTCATTCCATATATAAAAATTAACTCAAAATTTATCATAAGGCTGTACTTAGTGACTCACGTTTGTAATCCCAGCACTTTGGGAGGCTGAAGCAGGAGGACTGCTTGAGCCCAAGAGTTCAAGACCAGCCTAGCCAACATAGGGAGACCCCATCTCTACAAAAAAAATTTAAAAATTAGCTGGGTGTGGTGGCGCATGTCTGTAGTCCCACCTACCCGGGAGGCTAAGGTAGGAGAATGGCGTGAATCCAGGAGGCAGAGCTTGCAGTGAGCAGAGATCGAGCCACTACACTCCAGCCTGGGCAACTGAGCGAGACTCTGTCTCAAAAAAAAAAAAAATAAAAAGAAAAGAAAACCTTAGTATTATTGGCTTAGGCAAAAATTTCTTTCCTTTCCTCTTTTTTTTTTCTGAGATGGGGTTTCACTATGTTGCCGTGGCTGGTCTCTAACTCCTGGGCTCAAGGGATTCTCCCACTTCGGCCTCCCAAGTAGCTGGAACTACTAGGCTCGAGCCACCCTGCCTGGCTTAGATTTCCCTTTTTTTTTTTTTGAGATGGAGTCTCGCTCTCTCACCCAGGCTGGAGTGCAGTGGCATGATCTCAGCTCACTGCAAGCTTTGCCTCCCGGGTTTACGCCATTCTCCTGCCTCAGCCTCCCTAGTAGCTGGGACTACAGGCGCCTGCCACCACACCCGGCTATTTTTTGTATTTTTAGTAGAGACAGGAGTTCACCGTGTTAGCCAGGATGGTCTCAATCTCCTAACCTCATGATCCGCCCGCCTCGGCCTCCCAAAGTGCTGGGATTACAGGCGTGAGCCACCGCGCCCAGCCCAGATTTCTTAAATACGATACAAAGAACCACAAACTATCTTTTTTAATTGAAAAATTGCACATTAAGTGATATAGTTTAGATGTTTGTCGGCTCCAAATCTCATGCTGAAATGTAATCCTCAATGTTGGAGGTGGGGCCTGATGGGGGTGTTTGGGTCATGGGGGAGGATCCCTCATGAATAGCCTGGTGTCATCCCTATGGTAATGAGTAATTTGCATGAGATCTGGTTGTTTAAAACAGTATGGCACCTCCCTCCATCTCTCTTGCTCCCTCTCTTGCCACGTGACTTGCTGACTCTCCTTTGCCTTCTGCTCTGACTGTAGGCTTCCCAAGGCCCTCACCAGAAGTAGATGCTGGCACCATGCTTCCTGTACAGCCTGCAGAACCATGAGCCAAAATAAACTTCTTTTCTTTATAAATTATCCTGCCTCATGAGTCCTTTATAGCAACATAAACAGACTGATGTATCAAGATATAAACATGCCTGCTCTTCAAAATCTCTTAACTTTAAAAAGTTAAGACTGGGCCGGGCGCGGTGGCTCACGCTTGTAATCCCAGCACTTTGGGAGGCCGAGGCGGGCGGATCACGAGGTCAGGAGATCGAGACCACGGTGAAACCCTGTCTCTACTAAAAATACAAAAAAATTAGCCGGGCGTGGCGGCGGGCGCCTGTAGTCCCAGCTACTCGGAGAGGCTGAGGCAGGAGAATGGCGTGAACCCGGGAGGCGGAGCTTGCAGTGAGCCGAGATTGCGCCACTGCACTCCAGCCTGGGCAACAGAGCAAGACTCCGTCTCAAAAAAAAAAAAAAAAAAAAAAATAACAGCTTTATTTTTTAAAGGCACTGGTTGTAGAACTAT